>NC_069506.1:271484781-271829781 GCF_027579735.1 Bombina bombina | reverse complement strand
CAGGAGGGAATCAGTGACAACAGACAAGGGACAGCATAGTCCTTTGTAGCAGGTCTGTTACATTGGTGTAAAGAAGTGGGAACATCCTTACAGCCAAGTCTCAGCGCAAACAGGATGGCAGGGAACTATCAGAAACTGACGGTCATCGCCCTGCGCGAACTGATGACTCAGAAAGGAAAAGACCCAACAGGGCTTAATAAACCAGATGGATTTAGAGCAGGAGGGACAGTCAACCCCAGGCACAAGCAACTTTGGGTCATCAGTGCACACAACTGGGCAGGATGAACTTTCACAGAAAGTGTGGGAGCGTTTGACGTTCTATGCTCCTAACCCCTCAATCGAGATAATCAACCGGGTTATGGAGGCTGCAGAGAATGAAATGGTGGAAGAGCTACCCATCCGCAAGGCTAATGCACTCAACAACAGTTCCAAGGACGGACAGTCCACAAGAAGCACTGGGTAAACCAGCAGAATAAAGGTGACACATCAGGCTTTTAAAATCTTTGATGATCAGACAGGAGACATTGACGGATTTCTACAAGATTTTAAGAAACAATGTAGATTATACAATATTGAACTCCGGGAGTGGGTGCCTATACTAGTTGGCAAACTAACCGGCAGGGCAGCTGAGGCATACATACAGATACATACCGACGGCGCTTCAGAGATGACTACATGTTGGCTAAAGATTCCCACACAGAATGGGCACACAGGATTGTTACTTTAGTCCTGCATTTGTTGTACTGTTATCCAATGTCTTACTTCTAATGTTTTGTTAATTACCATGTGATGTTCAATCCTTATCAATACTTGCTATTATTCTTTAAGTTATAGAATCTAACTTTCAAATTGGCCCTTCATTTGTCTTTGATTTATCAATCAAGTAATTTAGTGGACACAGCTGACTTCCCTGCCTATATATTTAACATTAGCTTGGGCTGTGCATTGCTACAACAACATATGTTCACATTTTTTAAGTGAACATTTTATAAGTGAAAGTGAGGCATTAAGAAAGAATTATACAAGAATTCAACAAGGATTGGGCAAGGGGCATGACTCAAGGCAAGTACTTTTGTAATATTATGTTCTATGTATCTCATTGTTTCCTCACACAATTGCTGCTGTAATACTGTGTCTTATGTGTTTAATTGGTTCACACTTTTGTAAAAATGGTCAATATATTCATATCCCTTTTTGCTACCTCTTGTCTCTATAACAAACTATATTATTCAATTATTCCTTCTCCCTCTCCACCTGCACTGTTCATTAGTCTATCTCTCTTAAACTCACCTTACTTTTGTACTAATCAACTTTACCTATTCCTCTCTCCCCCCTGCACCTCGTCTCAAAAACAGTCTCATTACTGCAAATCTGTATCTCATCTCATGTCACTCTCCCTCTTGCTTTTACTTACTGCTGGTGACATCTCCCCTAATCTTGGTCCCCAACAATTGCCTAGCCATGCACATCCATGAGTACCGTCCCATACATTCAGAAAACAAAACTCTGCCAACCTTATTCACATTCCTCTTGCATCTAAAGCCACTACTCATTTCCCTTGTGCACTCTGGAACTCTTGCTCTGTTTGCAACAAGCTCATGACCTCTTTATCTCCCGCTACCCTTAACCTTCTGACAAGGAGGTGATGTAGGTATTTTACTTTCCTCTCGTTGCACCTTTCAACAAATACAACCCATCTCTTCCCTCACATTTTCCTCATTCAAAACCCACATGATTCGCTTATTCTCTCCCTTCTCTATACATGTTGCAGTCATATACTGACCCCCTGGCTCCTCAACTCAATTTCTAGATCACTTGGCTGCCTGGCTACCTTATTTCCTTTCCTCAGACACCCCTGCCCTCATTCTTGGTGACTTTGACATCCCTCTTGACAATCCCACTGCCTCCTCTGCAAAACAACTTCTGCAACTCACTTCCTCTTTAGGTTTTTGTAATTACTGTATAACTGGAAAATATATGTAATAACTGTAAAAAAAAATCACATTTTGCTATAGTAAGGAAAGCTTAACCCTTAACTAGTTTCCAAGTGATAATATCAAGCAACTCGACCCCAAGGCATGTACAGAAGGATCAAAAGGCTACCATCCAATGTAGATAAGACAGGTGAGACCTGCTCTCCTTCCTGAGGACAGAAAATCAAATGTCATAAAGCTTCAAAGGACACAGGACAGGACAATGGCATCATAAATCTTCAAAGGGACTCAGATAAGGTCAGTCCTGAGATGGGTCACAAAGGTCAGGTGGCATTAGGAAAGCTCATTTCTTGGACCACAGCGACATCTACAGGCAGTTAACTCAAAAGATGAATTGTTATAAACCAGAAGATGAATGGATTTGATTGGCTGGGACTGTCTTCATGGTGTGGCTGTTTGGCTATAAATATGTTTTGAGAAGCAGCTTGAAGAAGGAGGAAAAAGGAAGGACAAATAACACCAAAGGGTAATAGACAGACTTCAACTTTCTTCGCATGCACCCACCCACAGGCATTAGTTTATAGTGTAGATAGGTCCTTGTATGTTAGACGCTTCTCTCACCACTCATGTATAGATTTGTCATTTAATAAATGTATCCTTTTTATAAGACTGGTGTAAGTATAATCCTTTAAATAAAATAAATGGATTATAAGGAAAAGCCTGACACTGATTTTAGTCACTGACCCTATATTAGAAAAGGGGCTTTTTCACATTGGCGAAGCCAGGCAGGTTAGCGTTCCAGTTTTTTTTTTGTTTTTTTTTGAGAAGACAAACTATTGGGGAACCCAGTACAAGCTACAGTTGTGGCGGGACTCAGACGTGAGTGTACAGGAAGGCTATATCAGAACAAGAATTCTGGACTGGTCCTTGTGAGCAGGAAGTTATTAACAGATGTGCAAATATTAGTACTATTGAATATGTGTGTAAAGATAATTTAAATGCATTAGAATTATTTAATGATTTGTTGCAACAATTTGAGGATGCTGTTTATAACTCCCTCTGTGCTGACTAGTGCACCAGATGGTCCATATAAAAAGTATGCTAGGAAAATAAAAGCTTTAATTCCACCATTTGACCCAAAATTGCATATCCTGCATAGTATATTTAATTTTTAGCAACATGTAGCACAGTATAGCTTAGATGATCAGACTGCGTGTTATCTATTTAAGTTCTGGCTGCTAGCATACTTCAGTAAAGCACTGCAGTTTTTACAGCAGAATGGGTTATGGGTTGACAAAGAGGCACGTGCTAACGTTGTTAGAACTAACTATTGTGGATTTAACAGATACATCATTTTTAGACACAGTAGTTCCCCACCCAATGGAAGAGCCATTTGCTTTCTGTAATAAATTTCATCAATTATACTGTAAACTAAAAGCCAAGGCACACCAAACTTCGAGATTGGAGATTCCAGAATGTTAAGAATTCTAGCAGGAAAATATGAAGGCATGGATTTTGTTAATAGGAATTTACTGGGTAATGCAAGGAGTTTTAAAAAGTTTCTCTGTATGCTGGACGATTGGAGAAAAGAATCAAAATATAAAAATCTCATGCAATCTTTTCATAAGAAGCAATATATGTATTCACCCAAAGCAAATACTTCCCAGGTTTGTTTTATTTGTGGGAAGGGTGGTCATAAAATGAAATACTGTTGGTTTAATGAAAAGGGCAATGTGAGAACTAGTCTGGAATATGCAGATATCAATTACATCAATAGTATTAAGAAATTATTTCCAAATAAATAGTTTCCCATCCAAGAAAGATATCAAATAGGTATCAAGCATGGAAAACTATGTTCTCACCACCTTTAAGAGTAATTTAGCACTTTGAATTAAATAAGTATTATAAATAAGGTGGCACAATCAGTGTAACTGTTATTTGTTGTATGGGGTTATTTGTTCTATGTTCTGACACTATTTTTTTTTCTTGTTTTTCAGGAAAAATTAAAAGGAACAAACTCTGTTGTTGCAGGCAGTTCTGAAATAAATAAAAGTTTACCTGTGTATAGATAAGAAATGCTATCTGGGTTCGAGTCATGCCATATGTTGACCTTAACAATAAATTGTTTGCAAACAATTTAATTCATAATTAGGCCTAAATATGTATGGCAGCCAATTGAAAAATCTATAATATTTTATTTTTATTTTGTTTAACTCTCCATGAGTGTGACACATTTTATTTCTTGCAGGACATATTGGGCATCAGGTTAATTCTATTTTTATTTTTTTCTCATTTTTTTTCTCTTTTGTTTAGGTCTTTTAATTATAATTTTCTCCATTTACAGGTGAAGAGATTAGAACTGCACATTTATGTTACATTTGTCATTTTTATGTTATGTTTGTGTCATTTGTATGATGTTCAGTGTCTCCCTCTGTTTGTAATTGTTTTGTTTTTTTGTTTGTTCTTTATACAAAGAGGGGTAAGGGCAAGAAGTCCAATAAAGATGAGAGTAAAACAAATCATTGAGCATTAGTATTGTTTACTGGTGCTCTTTATTTTTAATACCCTTGCTTATTTTGTTCTCCTTCAATTATTAAAAAAAAAAAATTTAACCTTCAGGTTTTTTTTTTAGATTTAGTCATTTTTTTTTCTACATGCAATGGAATGTATGCATGGGTAGGGGTTCAGATTTACTTCTGGCGCTTCCTATGTTTTTTTTTATTTTTTATTATTATTATTATTTTTAAATGAATGAGAGACGACTATGGGCCCGATCCGATATGCAGCGTCGCCCGCAAAAGCTGGCGAAGCCAAATTTTGTGCGGGTTTGGTATCACATATACGGCGTAACATAGAAGTTACGCTCGTATATTTCTGCCTTCGCACATAGTTTTTTGCCCCATAGACTGATATACCAAACCTGCGCAGTTTGGTATCCAATATACAGCGTAAGGACTTACGTTGCCAAAATTGAGAAATCTTACTCCATTTTCACCTTTCCACAAAATGCAGGAGTAGTAAGCCTTACGCTGAGTATTGGAGCCCCGTAACTCCCTAAACTGCCTGCAAAATAAAACCTAACACCTAACGCATGCGCAATGTCTATCTACCTGTCAACCGCAATCCCCCACCACAATCCCTAATAAAGTGTTTAACCCCTAAACCGCCACTCCCGGACCCCGCCGCCACCTACATTAAATGTATTACCCCCTAATCTGACCCCCCTACACCGCCGCCACCTACATTAACTATATTACCCCCTACTCTGACCCCCATACACCATCGTCACCTATATTAAATATATTACCCCCTAATATGATCCCCCTACACCGCCACCACCTATATTAAATATATTACCCCCTAATCTGATCCCCCTACACCGCCGCCACCTATATTAAACGTATTAACCCCTAATCTGACCGCACTACACTGCCGCCACCTATATTAACTATATTACCCCCTAATCTGAGCCCCCTACACCGCCGCCACCTATATTAAATATATTAACCCCTAAACCTAAGTCTAACCCTAACACTCCCTAACTTAATTATTATTTAAATAAATCTAAATAATATTAATATTATTAACTAAATAATTCCTATTTAAAACTAAATACTTACCTATCAAATAAACCCTAATATAGCTACAATATAAATAATAATTACATTGTAGCTATTTTAGGGTTTATATTTATTTTACAGGTAACTTTGTATTTATTTTAACTAGGTACAATAGCTATTAAATAGTTAATAATTATTTAATAGCTACCTAGTTAAAATAATTACAAAATTACCTGTAAAATAAATCCTAACCTAAGTTACTAATACACCTAACACTACACTATCAATAAATTAATTAAATAAACTACAATTATCTAAACTAAAATACAATTAAATACACTAAACTATATTACAAAAAAAACACTAAATTACAAAAAATAAAAAAATATTACAAGAATTTTAAGCTAATTACACCTAATCTAAGCCCCCTCATAAAATAAAAAAGCCCCCCAAAATAATTTTCCCTACCCTAAACTAAATTACAAAAGTAATCAGCTCTAATACCAGCCCTTAAAAGGGCCTTTTGCGGGACATTGCCCCAAAGTAATCAGCTCTTTTACCTGTAAAAAAAAGAACACCCCCCCATTACAACCCACCACCCACATACCCCTACTCTAAAACCCACCCGATCCCCCCCTTAAACATCTACAGGCAGTTAACTCAACAGATGAATTGTTATAAACCAGAAGATGAATGGATTTGATTGGCTGGGACTGTCTTCATGGTGTGGCTGTTTGGCTATAAAAATGTTTTGAGAAGCAGCTTTAAGAAGGAGGAAAAAGGAAGGACAAATAACACCAAAGGGTAATAGACAGACTTCAGCTTTCTTCGCATGCACCCTCTCACAGGCATTAGTCTAAAGTGTAGATAGGTCCTTGTATGTTAGACGCTTCTTTCACCACTCATGTATAGATTTGTCATTTAATAAATGTATCCTTTTTATAAGACTGGTGTAAGTATAATTCTTTAAATAAGATAAATGGATTATAAGGAAAAGGCTGACACTGATTTTAGTCACTGACCCTATATTAGAAAAGGGGCTTTTTCACAGTTTGTCACAATAGACTGATTCTCCCACTCACTTAATCTCTATAAGCAACATTTCTTCTCTACTCTTATCTCTAATCTTTCTTTAAACCCAAAACGTCTGTTCTCCACTTTTAATACTCTTCTCCGCCCACCCCACCTCCTAATACAACTTCTCTGTCAGCTCAAGACTTTGCCAGCCGCTTCAATAACAAAATGGACTCCATCAGAAACAAAATCAGCTCTCGACATAATTCCATTCTCTGACCCCCACAAACGTTTGTAACCAACCACAACCCACATAGACATAAACTTAGCTCTTTTTCCCCTGTTACTGAGGAAGAAGTTTCAGCACTTATACTGCGCTCCTACCTCACTACCTGTCCCCTTGACCCTATCCCCTCACAGCTACTCCCCTCCCTTTCTTCTACCCTTACCCCTATACTCACACACATTTTCAACCTCTCCCTCAGCACCAGTATATTTCCCTTATCTCTGAAACATGCACTGGTCACACCTATCCTCAAAAAACCTTCCCTTGATCCAACCTCCCCATCCAACTACCACCCTATTTCCCTTCTCCCTCTTGACTCAAAGCTTCTCGAAAAACTAGTATATGCACGCCTATCCCATTTCCTTACATTAAACTCCCTCATTGACCCACTGCAATCTGGATTTCATCCCCATCACTCCACAGAGACAGCAATCGTTAAGGTTACAAACTACCTACTTACAGCAAAATCAAAAGGCCACTTCTCTCTGCTTATCTTACTTGAACTGTCCGCAGCCTTTGATACTGTTGACCACCCTCTTTTGCTCCAAACCCTCCAATCCTTCGGCATCTGTGACACAGCCCTCTTGTGGTTCTCTTCCTACCTGTCAAACTGTACCTTTAGTGTAGCCTTCTCTGGGGCCTCCTCTGTCCCGTCACCACTTTCTGTTGGGGTACTGCAAGGCTCTGTCCTCGGCCTCCTACTCTTCTTAATCTACACGTCATCATTAGGTTCCCTAATAAAGTCCCACAGTTTCCAATATCATTTGTATGCCAACGACACCCAAATCTACTTCTCTGCACCAGAACTATCTCCTTCCTTGCTAACCCGTGTCACTAAATGTCTTGCTCACATCTCTTCCTGGATGTCCTCTCACTACCTCAAGCTAAATCTCTCCAAAACTGAGCTCCTTATTTTCCCCCCTTCTTCCAAAATCTCCACCCCCAATCTCTCTATAACTGTCGACAACTCCATCATTACCCCTACCCCACATGCCCAATGTCTTGGGGTCACATTTAACTCAGATCTTTCTTTCACTCCTCACATTCAGTCCTAGGCTAAAGCTTGGCGCTTCCACCTTAAAAAATCTCTAAAGTTAGACATTTCCTTACAGAAGACACAACTACAAATTTAATCCACTCTCTCATCTTTTCCTGCCTCAATTACTGCAACTCTGTCCTCTCTGGTCTCCCCAGCTGCCTAGCTCCTTTACAAACCATAATGAATGCCTCTGCCAGGCTTATCTTCCTTAGTCGTCGATCTTCATCTGCTGCACCTCTCTGCCAATCCCTTCACTGGCCTCTTGGATTAAACACAAAGTTCTCACTCTGACATACAAAGCCCTCAACTGCACTGCTCCCCCCTATATCTCAGACCTTGTGTCCAGATACTCTCCCTCCCATCCCCTTCACTCGGCTCATGACCTCCTACTCTCCTCCTCTCTTGTTACCTCATCACACTCCCATTTACAGGACTTTTCCAGACTGGCTCCCATCTTGTGGAACTCTCTGCCTCGCTCCATAAGACTTTCCCCTAGTTTTGAAAGCTTCAAGTGCTCCTTAAAGACTCTACTGTTCAGGGATGCATACAACCTACACTAACCTTTCTTTATACCAGTTCCTCTCCTCCATTGCTATTCCCTGAACCCCCTTAGCATGTTTGCCTAAGAGTCCAGCTGTTTGTAGAAGATCACCTTCTTAAGAGCTGACTATAACAGTGCGACTCTTGGCAGGGCCCTCTAACCATTTGATCCCTAAAATTGTTTTGTTGTACTCTGTCTTTGTTTATAGCACTGCAAAATCTGTTGGTGCTCTACAAATAACAGATAATAATAATAACAGGATGGACAGAGCAGCCCGGAGCTGGTTGCAGGGGTGCAAGGGGACCACCTTTGGTGCTGCAACAGTTTTTATTGGAACAATTTTTTCAGCTTGTTGCTGTGGAAGTAAAAGACTGGGTGAGGGATCAGGAGCCAGTCACTCTAGAGAAGGCCACGCTGTTAGCAGATAAATTTGTGGATGTCCAGCAACCCCAAAAATAGGCTAGCCCCTTGTACCCAGGAATGCCACACAGACCACTCCTCCTGGGACATTACAACCAGTTCCCCAGCTTTCATCCTCAGAGCACCCCAGCTGGGCAATTTTGCTTTCACTGCCGCAAGCCCGGGCATATCCAACAAAATTGTCCCCTGCTCCACTCCAAACCTAATACCATGAGTCTCCGGTACAACCCTAGCCCCAACGTGCCACGACAAGTGAACTGTATAATTTACCCTGAGGATTATTACAGAGCCTCCCATAATGATACTACCTAATGGCCACCACAGGAGTACGGAGATTACCACAAAGTCTCTCTGGTTCAGCAAAAGAAAATCATTTAAAAGGAACTCAAAGAAAAAATACAGAATGACAGTGATAAAGAACAAAGGGATGACAGAAGGTATAGAGATAAAGATCAAGATAAACAAAGGTACAGAATGGAAGATGGAAGAAAACAGAGGACCCACTATGAGTATGAGAAGTTTACAAGGAGGAATGGAGATGATAAAAAATGGGGAAAGGTTTACAGCCAAGGCCGCATAAAGAAAGGAAATCCCAACTCCAGCTTTGCAGCAGATGCAGCAGACAAACTGGGTCAGGAGTATCCTGCTGTGGTTGAATTAGCTCCCTTCCAAAAGATTTCCAAAAAGAAGCTGAAGAAAAAAGACACAAAGTCTGGAAGCATTGTAGAAGATCTTGAGTACAAGAATTTTTTGCAGAACTACTGCGCATAGGAGGAAAAAAATTGTGCAAATCCAGAGACTTTACTGTGAGAAATTGAAGCAAAGACAAAGGAGCTTATTGCCAGAAGAACAACACCAATGTTAGAATTTATAAAAAAACAGAAAACTAGAGAATCAGAGAATACGTGAAGAAAAAAGAGAAGAGAGGAGGTGTCGGGAATTGGAGAAAAAAAAAAACGCTTAAGAGAGTAAGAGAAGAGAAAACGTAGAGAAGAAGAAAAGAGGAAGAGAAAAGAAGCAGACAAGCAATGCAGATGGACTATCCCGACAAGAGGACCAATAATGTGCCAGCCAACTACGGATTTACCCATCTAGGCAACTCCAGATTGTCTTCTGCAGATAGGGGGGGGGGGGATAATGTCACGGTTTTACCTTCCAGAGACTCTGTTCAACTCATTTCTACGTTATATGTTAATGTTTATGTGATAACTGCTCCTTTGTTGCTAACTGCAACTGTCATGTTTTTTTTAAATGTCTTTTTACTGAAGGATACCAAGACAGCAGGGATTGTGGGAGAGGACCAGTGGAGAACTGAGTGTCGCTTTTTTTTATATATATATATAATTTTACAATTCACATTTGACAAATGACACAAGCAGCTTTTTGCAAGTATCCAGACTGTTGACACAATCCATGTGGACCTCAGTTTATAGTGGTGCTCTTGTAGTATACTATTAGTTAAACCTCAAATAATGTTTCTTGTTATATATGTAGCAGGATAAAAATATTCAAACAAACAAGAGTTACCCTTATGATCAGTAACATAGGAGGGAGGGTAATATTTGAAAGGAAAACAAAAGGAAAGAAGCACATATCAATTCCTATATAAAGGTAACAGGTATCTTAAAAATATAAAATAAAATACGTTTAACTGATTAGTACCATGTACTACACAAAAAGTCTACCTTATATAGTATCAGCCTTTAGGTCATTACTCTATGCATCTGTCCCAAGTCTTGTGCCACCTAGATTAATTACTCTAAATGTATGCTTCTTAAAATTGAATCAAATAATTGTAGTGTAGGGAAAAGTGTCATGGAATCTGTGTTCCTTTGTTTATCCAATAAACAAATATGTGGAGTGCGGAGCCACCGCCGAAGGCTGCTGGAAAAATGGAGAAATCAATGGCATTGTAGTTGACTGTTAAGTATGGAGGCTACTCAAAACAAGATCGTAGTGGGATAGTTTAGGTGGTACACCTCTTGCAGGTGTAGACTGTAGAGTGTATAACATAATAAACCTAATAGGGTCAGAAAAATTGGAATAGAGCAAGATACAGAATTACCGTTATTGATAAGTTAGTATTCTTATATGCGCAAAGTGGACTTTAAGTAAACACGGTAGATGTTAAATGGCCATTCCTATAGTTCTATTATTAAGTAGGAGGTATATTTGTCTCTACAATTCTGCTGAGTGTTTTAATAGGAATGGTCTGAGAGACCTAGTTTTAACTGTGTACATAAGATACCCCAAAATATAACTATATATAAATACACATGCGTGGTTGCTACTAGGCTACCCTGGACGTAGGCAGCCCAGCAGTATGAATGACGTTAAATGAGGTGTCTCAGATATCTTACCTACATATAGTAATCAATTAAGAACTATTATCCGCAAACATATAGGGCTGCAGAAATTATTGATAGTGTTAAAAATTACAGTGTATCAGAGCTTTGTTCAGTTCGAGATAAAGTATATAAAGTCTTCAAGCCTTAAAATTGGACCCAGTTGTGGTGGCAGAGTGTAATTATCACCTTAAACAATAATACCATTGTATGCCAATTATATATAGGGTAATACATTGAACAACCGCTGTTATAACTCAGCATTTTAAGATTTGACTTTTCAATAACATATTTTGTATAAATTAATTATCACATTAAACAAGAATACCATTGTATGTATATAGGGTAATACGTTGAACAACTGTTATAACTCAGCATTTAAGACTTGACTTTTCAATAGCATGGTGTAGACTGTAGAGTGTATAACATAATAAACCTAATAGGGTCAGAAAAATTGGAATAGAGCAAGATACAGAATTACCGTTATTGATAAGTTAGTATTCTTATATGCACAAAGTGGACTTTAAGTAAACACGGTAGATGTTAAATGGCCATTCCTATAGTTCTATTATTAAGTAGGAGGTATATTTGTCTCTACAATTCTGCTGAGTGTTTTAATAGGAATGGTCTGAGAGACCTAGTTTTAACTGTGTACATAAGATACCCCAAAATATAACTATATATAAATACACATGCGTGGTTGCTACTAGGCTACCCTGGACGTAGGCAGCCCAGCAGTATGAATGACGTTAAATGAGGTGTCTCAGATATCTTACCTACATATAGTAATCAATTAAGAACTATTATCCGCAAACATATAGGGCTGCAGAAATTATTGATAGTGTTAAAAATTACAGTGTATCAGAGCTTTGTTCAGTACGAGATAAAGTATATAAAGTCTTCAAGCCTTAAAATTGGACCCAGTTGTGGTGGCAGAGTGTAATTATCACCTTAAACAATAATACCATTGTATGCCAATTATATATAGGGTAATACATTGAACAACCGCTGTTATAACTCAGCATTTTAAGATTTGACTTTTCAATAACATATTTTGTATAAATTAATTATCACATTAAACAAGAATACCATTGTATGTATATAGGGTAATACGTTGAACAACTGTTATAACTCAGCATTTAAGACTTGACTTTTCAATAGCATGGTGTAGACTGTAGAGTGTATAACATAATAAACCTAATAGGGTCAGAAAAATTGGAATAGAGCAAGATACAGAATTACCGTTATTGATAAGTTAGTATTCTTATATGCACAAAGTGGACTTTAAGTAAACACGGTAGATGTTAAATGGCCATTCCTATAGTTCTATTATTAAGTAGGAGGTATATTTGTCTCTACAATTCTGCTGAGTGTTTTAATAGGAATGGTCTGAGAGACCTAGTTTTAACTGTGTACATAAGATACCCCAAAATATAACTATATATAAATACACATGCGTGGTTGCTACTAGGCTACCCTGGACGTAGGCAGCCCAGCAGTATGAATGACGTTAAATGAGGTGTCTCAGATATCTTACCTACATATAGTAATCAATTAAGAACTATTATCCGCAAACATATAGGGCTGCAGAAATTATTGATAGTGTTAAAAATTACAGTGTATCAGAGCTTTGTTCAGTACGAGATAAATTATATAAAGTCTTCAAGCCTTAAAATTGGACCCAGTTGTGGTGGCAGAGTGTAATTATCACCTTAAACAATAATACCATTGTATGCCAATTATATATAGGGTAATACATTGAACAACCGCTGTTATAACTCAGCATTTTAAGATTTGACTTTTCAATAACATATTTTGTATAAATTAATTATCACATTAAACAAGAATACCATTGTATGTATATAGGGTAATACGTTGAACAACTGTTATAACTCAGCATTTAAGACTTGACTTTTCAATAGCATATTTTGCGTATATTAATTATCACAATAAACAAGAATACCATTGTGTGCAAATCATACATAGGGTAATACGTTGAGCAACGACTGTTAGAATTCAACCTTGAAGGTTTGACTTTTCAAAATTTATATTTTGCATATATTCACAACGGTCAATAGTGTGGGAAGAGTTGGCCTAAGCTGAACATGGTGGAAGGAACCCTCGCCTCATAATATTACCCTAGGGGGAAAGCTGGTTTAAATTTGCATTCTAGGTTGTCTACGCTTACTGTTAAAGCATATCTATATGAGAGAAATCAGTAATTTATAGCCAGGACTTTAATACATATACGTAGTAAAACAGTCTTTAAAGATATATCGCCTTTTTAGGAAAGTTTTCCATAGTAAGCATTTAGGCAGCCTCCCCCTCCTAATGTCACCATCTTGTTAACTTCTTAGCCGATACCAGCTTTATCATGGCCATATGCACCCAGTCCCGGATTGTGGCAATCTGGCCGCCCGGACCATATCGCAAGAACCGTAGTGTGCTCCCCGGCTCGTTGTTGCAGGCCAGGGCTCCATCTATTCACAATCCTGGAGAAGCAGTCCGTCCATGTGGTGGCTAGAGGCAATTGGAAATAGCTATGATTACTCTTTCTCCTGGGTCAGTAAAACTGCCTCGCCTCCCGTGATGGTCTAGATGAGGATCTCTTATTGAGTAATGGTGAAGTGAGTTCCCCATTTTCAATTTTCCCCCGGACAATCTGTGAAGCATGCCTCCGGATCCCCTATGCAGCTAAACATCATTATTGATGAAGGTCTGACCATAGGATCAGTATTCATGCGGGGTTGTACTGTGGCCGATAAACTATCCTTCCCATCCGTCTCATACAGAACTCTCCTTGCCAATTCATCCAAATGTGGCAACTTAGGGATAGTCATGGGTGTGGTGGATAGCTCCAAACCTGCAATTCCCTCTACAGCAGATATTTTCCGGTTTATTCTCTGGCCGGGTATGTGGTATTGTCCCTGGGATTTCCAACAGTCCTGTCTCCCTCTGTCTTCATAGTGGAATACAGAGTCTCCTGAATCGTGGAGCGGAAGTTCTCAAATAAAGTGATCAGGGTTGTATGTATCCTTTCCATATTATCAGCTTCTATGCTTCTTATTGTTCGGCCACAGTTTTCTTCCCGGCGTGGGAAAATCAACTACCTAGGCTCCCGGATCCGTCCCAGACACATCAAAGAGCCCAAGTTCATTGACGTCTTCGGTCTCAGCTCCAAATTCTTCCTGGATAGTTTCAGGTTCTATATATTATACGGGTAAAAATCTCATATAGTTAAAGTTGAAATAATTCCCTTTAAAAGCCAAATATATTCAGGAGCTCCTGGAGTGTGCGTCTTATCGCTTTGGCAGTTAGTTCCACCCCTTTCAATCCTTTTTATTCAAATTGTGCTGTTGTGAATAAAGTTAGTTTTCCTGCTTAAACTCAATAAGACACAGTCTTGCCTGTTCTATTAAGGGAAATTAGGAGTAATCACTGTACAGCACTTTTAAGGGCTGTTCTCTGCAAGTATTTTAGGGACAGCGGAGGGAATCAGCGACAACAGACAAGGGACAGCATAGTCCTCTGTAGCAGGTCTGCTACAATTGCAATATTATTGTACTTTCAATAATGAAAGCATTTATGCCTTGTTAAATTTTGATTTTAATGGCCTTTTAAATTAACTTGTAATTTCTTGTACAAATGTAGAGATTCGTTTTAGTTTTTTGGGTGGCAAAGACAGTGTTTCTGATTCTTCACTCAAATTCTGTACTTGCATTTTTATCATTGTGAGAAAAAATAAATCTGATTTAAGATTATCAATAGATGAAACGTTACCTAGCATTTTGTCTGTTAAACATGAATACCCAGAAAGTAATGTTCCATATTATAGATAAGACCCATTAAACAAGCTGCTTCAGAAAGCCAAGTCAGCCAGTGTTTTGTACAATAGAGAACACATTTTTCATATGGTTTAATGTTATATTACTGCTTGTTTTACAGAACTCGCACAGGACAAATTATGTTTGGACTAATATTAAATGCTTTTTATTACTATGGTATTTAATAACCCCTTGTGCGAATTTTGATGCAGGTACTACATCACAAAGTACTTTGCTCAGGGTACTCTGTAGATGTAGTACCTACATCCAACACTTTGGCTCATGCTGCGGTCCCTCTGGAAAAATTCTGTCTGAGAATACGAGTGGAGACATTTGAGCTCCACTCTGTAATACCAGCGCACGTAAATGTGTGCTGGTATTACAAGTTACCTCGTGTTCGCATTGCCTGGAAGCCTTGCACTCATGAGCGCACTCTTCCATAGGCTCCAATAGAAGCCTCGTTCTCATGACAGCAGACACAGCAAAGCACCGCTAGCGCAGCGCAGGAAGTAGTTCCTCCCAACATTTCAAAATTCAAAAGAGGGACAACCCCCCCCCCCCCCCCCCCACACACACACACACTGCAAAAGTGTGATATGTGGTGGGCAGGAGCAGGGATGGGGTTCGAAAAAAATTAAAAGACCAAAGTAATATAAATAAAATTCAAAATAAAGTCATATATTTTAATACTCTTAGGCAGCAAATCAATCACAAGTTCAAACCACTGGTATTTAATTATCCTTTGCAGAGACAGTGCTAAATATTTTAATCTTAATTGGACATTTAATAGATTCTTTATAACTTCTCTCTGTGTTCCCTATTAATATTCTAGATTATGGCCTTTAAAGTCAGCAAAAATGCACAGTAGCACAATCTACACATATACACACTCAAATACACAGAAACACACATTACATAGCATATACTTTATACATGCAGATACACACACACACACTACATAGCTTACACTTATACATGCAGATATACACACTACACAGCATACACTTATACATGCAGATACACACACTACATAGCTTACACTAATACATGCATATACACACACACTACATAGCTTACACTTATACATGCAGATATACACACTACATAGCTAACACTTATACATGCAGACACACACACTACATAGCTAACACTTATACATGCATATACACACACACTACATAGCTTACACTTATACATGCAGATATACACACTACATAGCTTACACTAATACATGCAGACACACACACTACATAGCTAACACTTATACATGCATATACACACACACTACATAGCATACACTTATACATGCAGATACACACACACTACATAGCATACACTTATACATGCAGATACACACACACACTACATAGCTTACACTTATACATGCAGATATACACACTACATAGCATACACTTATACATGCAGATATACACACTACACAGCATACACTTATACATGCAGATATACACACTACATAGCTTACACTTATATATGCAGATACACACACTACATAGCTTACACTAATACATGCATGCATATACACGCACACTACATAGCTTACACTTATACATGCAGATATACACACTACACAGCATACACTTATACATGCAGATATACACACTACATAGCTAACACTTAGGCTGACCATATTGCCGCTTTAAAAAGGGACACATATGAAAAATACATATGTCAGGGCTGTTTTCAGGGTTGTTTAAAGAAATGTTTTGTATAAGAACCCTCACATATGTATTTTTCATATGTGTTCCTTCTTAAAGCGGCAATATGGTCAGCCTACTAACACTTATACATGCATATACACACACACTACATAGCTAACACTTATACATGCATATACACACACACTACATAGCATACACTTATACATGCAGATACACACACACTACATAGCATACACTTATACATGCAGATACACACACACTACATAGCTTACACTTATACATGCAGATATACACACTACATAGCTTACACTAATACATGCATATACACACACACTACATAGCTTACACTTATACATGCATATACACACACACTACATAGCTTACACTTATACATGCAGATACACACACACTACACAGCTTACACTAATACATGCAGATATACACACTACATAGCTTACACTTATACATGCAGATATACACACTACATAGCATACACTTACACATGCAGATACACACACACACTACATAGCTTACACTTATACATGCAGATATACACACTACATAGCTTACACTTATACATGCAGATATACACACTACACAGCATACATTTATACATGCAGATATACACACTACATAGCTTACACTTATACATGCAGATACACACACACTACACAGCTTACACTAATACATGCAGATATACACACTACATAGCTTACACTTATACATGCAGATATACACACTACATAGCTTACACTTATACATGCAGATATACACACTACACAGCATACACTTATACATGCAGATATACACACTGCATAGCTTACACTTATACATGCAGATACACACACACTACATAGCTTACACTAATACATACGCACACACTACATAGCTTACACTTATACATGCAGATACACACACACACACACACACACACACTACATAGCATACACTTATACATGCAGATACACACACACTACATAGCATGCACCCATACATGCAGATACACACACACACACTACATAGCTTACACTAATACATGCAAATACACACACACTACATAGCTTACACTTATACATGCAGATACACACACTACATAGCATACACTTATACATGCAGATACACACACACTACATAGCATACACCCATACATGCAGATACACACACAAACTACATAGCAAACACTTATACATTCAGATACACACACACTACATAGCATACACTTATACATGCAGATACACACACACACTACATAGCATACACTTATACATGCAGATACACACATACACACTACATAGCATACACTTATACATGCAGATACACACACACTACATAGCATACACTTACACATGCAGATACACACATACACACTACATAGCATACACTTATACATGCAGATACACACACACTACATAGCTAACACTTATACATGCAGATACACATACACACACTACATAGCATACACGTATACATGCAGATACACACACACACTACAAAGCTTACATTTATACATGCAGATACACACGCTTATACATACAGATACACACGCTACATAGCTTACACTTATACATTCAGAAAAAGATGATAGTCGCACCACCAAGTTCAATGAATGAATTTCTTTATTGAGCCAAGACAAAAAATATAGCAACGTTTCGGACACAAATCCTTAATCTTGCATGTCTGAAACATTGCTATATTTTTTGTCTTGGCTCAATAAAGAAATTCATTAATTGAACTTGGTGGTGCGACTATCATCTTTTGCTATATTGACTGGGGGTATTGTGCAGTGCCCCCTTGTTTGTACACTTTGGATCCCAGGTGCTGGACTCTTGAAATTTTTCACTTATACATTCAGACACACACACAAACACTACATAGCATACACTTATACATGCAGATTTACACACACACTACATAGCATACACTTATACATGCAGTTACACACTACATAGCATACACTTATACATGCAGATACACACACATTACACATAGCATACACTTATACATGCAGATACACACACATTATACATACAGATACACACACACACTTATACATGAAGACACACAAACTACATAGCATACACTTATATATGCAGATATACACACTACATAGCTTACACTTATACATGCAGATACACACACACTACATAGCTTACACGTATACATGCAGATACACACACTACATAGCATATACTTATACATTTAGACACAAACACACTACATAGCATTCACTTATACATGCAGATACACATATACACACATACACACTACATAGCATACACTTACACATGCAGATACACACACACACTACATAGCATACACTTATACATGCAGATACACACTACATAGCGTACACTTATACAGGCAGATACACACACTACATAGCAAACACTTATACATACAGATACACACACACACTACATAGCTTACACTTATTTACATGCAGATACACAAACACTACACAGCATACACTTATACATGCAGATACACACACACTACATAGCTTACACTTACACATGCAGATACACACACATATACATAAAGATATACACACACGCTACATAGCTTACACTTATACATTCAGACACATACACTACATAGCATACACTAATACATGCATATTTACACACACACTTATATATTCAGATACACACACACAAACTACATAGCTTACACGTAAACATGCAGATACACACTACATAGCGTACACTTATACATGCAGATACACACACACACACACACTTATACATAGATACACACACACACACTACATTATATATGGGTATCTATAATTCATTGTATGGGGTCCTGGGGTTGCCAAGCACATTAGCTGGCAGTCTGAGGCTGCCACTGTTCGTTACCCTAGTGTTAGCACTGCTCATTGTATAAAAACTGAAGGCATGCTAGTATTATCACCAGGGGTTAGACGTCATCACTACCAGAGGTTAGAGGTCACCATTACCTGAGGTCAGAGGGTATACAGCCTCCTTACTCCTGCTTAACCCACACACCAATTCTTTTCCACAGGGAATCTAACAGGTATCTAAGCCTTGGAGAGAAAAGTCAGCTGCTTCTGAGTATGGGCCTAATAGAATAAAAAAAATGCTTGGGGCAATGTGGGACAGATGGCAAGCAACCCGGGACAGCGGGACAGACCTCTAAAATCAGGACTGTCCTGTGAAAATCGGGACAGTTGGGGGGTATTTGTGCAGCGTTGGGCAGCAAAATAAAAATATATACATATATATTTATATGTGTATATACACAAATTAACACATAAATATATATGTATATAAGCATATACATATATATTTACATTATAAACACAGTCCCCATTCACATCAATGTAAAGGTTATTTAACGTGCACCTGTAAATGGGCAAATTTGCCCCTTTAAGGGCGAATGTTAACCCCTTAATGACCACATCACTTTTCCATTTTCTGTCCGTTTGGGACCAAGGCTATTTTTACATTTTTGAGGTGTTTGTGTTTAGCTGTAATTTTCCTCTTACTCATTTACTGTACCCACACATATTATATACCGTTTTTCTCGCCATTAAATGGACTTTCTAAAGATACCATTATTTTCATCATATCTTATAATTTACTATAAAAAAAATTATAAAATATGAGGAAAAAATGGAAAAAAACACACTTTTTCTAACTTTGACCCCCAAAATCTGTTACACATCTACAATCACCAAAAAACACCCATGCTAAATAGTTTCTAAATGTTGTCCTGAGTTTAGAAATACCCAATGTTTACATGTTCTTTGCTTTTTTTGTAAACTATAGGGCCATAAATACAAGTAGCACTTTGCTATTTCCAAACCATTTCTTTTCAAAATTAGCGATAGTTACATTAGAGCACTGATATCTTTCAGGAATCTCTGAATATCCATTGACATGTATATATATTTTTTTTAGTAGACAACCCAAAGTATTGATCTAGGCCCATTTTGGTATATTTCATGCCACCATTTCACCGCCAAATGCAATCAAATAGAAAAAATTGTTCACTTTTCACAAATTTTTTCACAAACTTTTGGTTTCTAACTTAAATTATTTACAAACAGCTTGTGCAATTATGGCATAAATGGTTGTAAATTCTTCTCTGGGATCCCCTTTGTTCAGAAATAGCAGACATATATGACTTTGGTGTTGCTTTTTGGTAATTAGAAGGCCGCTAAATGCCACTGCGCACCACACGTGTATTATGCCCAGCAGTGAAGGGGTTAATTAGGGAGCATGTAGGGAGCTTTTTGGGGTAGTTTTAGCTTTAGGGTAGTGTAGTAGACAACCCCAAGTATTGATCTAGGCCAATTTTGGTATATTTCATGCCACCATTTCACCGCTAAATGCGATCAAATTAAAAGAAACGTTAATTTTTTCTCAATTTTAGGTTTCTCACTGAAATTATTTACAAACACCTTCTGCAATTATGGCACAAATGGTTGTAAATGCTTCTCTGGGATCCCCTTTGTTCAGAAATAGCAGACATATATGGCTTTGGCATTGCTTTTTGGTAATTAGAAGGCCTCTAAATGCCGCTGCGCATCACACGTGTATTATGGCTAGCAGTGAAGGGGTTAATTATGTAGCTTGTAGGGAGCTTGCAGGGTTAATTTTAGCTTTAGTGTAGAGCTCAGCCTCCCACCTGAAACATCAGACCCCCTGATCCCTCCCAAACAGCTCTCTTCCCTCCCCCACCCCACAATTGTCCCCGCCATCTTAAGTACTGGCAGAAACTCTGCCAGTACTAAAATAAAAGGTATTTGGCCCTTTTTTTTTTAAAAAAAAAAAAGCATATTTACATATGCTGATGTGTAGGATCCCCCCTTAGACCCCAACCTCACTGATCCCCCACCATACTGCTCTCTAACCCTTCCCCTCTGCAATAATGGGCGCCATCTTGGGTACTGGCAGCTGTCTGCCAGTACCCAGTTTTGTAACAAAATGTGCCTTTTTTTTTTTTTAATTCCCTTTTCTGTAGTGTAGCTTTCCCCCCCACCGAGACCAACCCCCAACCCCTTCCAGGACCCTTAGATTGCATTTAAGTTGTTGCTTTTTTAACTTTTTACCTTTTTTTTTTCTGTAGTGTAGCGGTTCCCACCCGCTCCCGCCCCGTGCACGCGCCCGCCCACCACCCCCGTGCACGCGCGCGCTCCCGTGCGCGCCCCCGTAGCTCCCGCCCCCCGATCCCGCCCCCCTCCACTCCACATAGCGCACCGATGGCCGCCACCCGCCTCCCACGTAAGCTCCCACCCACCAACGATACCGGCCATCGATGTCCGGTGCAGAGAGGGCCACAGAGTGGCTCTCTCTGCATCGGATGGCCAAGGGGGGTTATTGCAGGATGCCTCCATATCGAGGCATCACTGCAATAACCGGAAAGCAGCTGGAAGCGAGCAGGATCGCTTCCAGCTGCTTTCCAGACCAAGGACGTACGCCACACGTCCTCGGTCATTAACTGACTTTTTTTTGAGGACGTGTGGCGTACGTCCTTGGTCGTTAAGGGGTTAAAATAGCGCTCCACTTGTAATCTAGCTCTTTGTAAGAAGTCTCATCAGTACTGCATGGTCCCTCAAAGAATTATAGAAAGTAAAATGTTGCTTGAGAGCTGTTTATCTCGCTATGCAGGAGAAAAATCTACATTACAATATAATGCTCAGTAAATTCCCTCCACATATTTTGTGTGATTTCTTTCCATGCCAGCAAAGTTTTGATCGTAGGCCATAAAACATACACATATTTTTTTTAAATATTTAAATAAATAATTTTAGAAATCTGTATAATATTTTCAGGCTAATCTTTGCCTTGCATAGGTAATTCTAACATTTAATTTAAAGGGACAGTCTACTACATCTTCATTATCTTAAAGTCTTACTTTAGATTAAAGGGATAGTAAACACCAAAAAGGTTATTGTTTAAAAAGATAGATAATCCCTTTATTTACCATTCCCCAGTTTTGCATAACCAACACTGTTATAGAAATATACTTTTTACCTCTGTAATTACCTTGTATCTAAGCTTCTGCTGACTGCCTCATTATCTCAGATGTTTTGACAGACTTGCATTTCATGAAATTAGTGCTGACTCTTAAATAACATTGCGCTCATGCATGTGAAGTTATCTATATAAAACACATAAACTAACGCCCTCTAGCTGTGAAAAACTGTCAAATGCAAGGGCTTAGAAATTAGCATAGGAGCCTACCTAGGTTTAGCTTTCAACAAAGAATACCAAGAGAACAAAGCAAATTTGATGATAAAAGTAAATTAGAAAGTTGTTTAAAATTACATGCCCTATCTGAATCATGAAAGTTTAATTTGGACTTTACTATCCCTTTAACCCTTTAATGACCACAGCACTTTTCCATTTTCTGTCCGTTTGGGACCAAGGCTATTTTTACATTTTTGCGGTGTTTGTGTTTAGCTGTAATTTTCCTCTTACTCATTTACTGTACCCACACATATTATATACCGTTTTTCTCACCGTTAAATGGACTTTCTAAAGATAGCATTATTTTCATCATATCTTATAATTTACTATAAAAATTTTTATAAAATATGAGCAAAAATTGGAAAAAAACACACTTTTTTTTAACTTTGACCCCCAAAATCTGTTACACATCTACAACCACCAAAACAAACCATGCTAAATAGTTTCTAAATTTTGTCCTGAGTTTAGAAATACCCAATGTTTACATGTTCTATGCTTTTTTTGCAAGTTATAGGGCCATAAATACAAGTAGCACTTTTCTATTTCCAAACCACTTTTTTTCAAAATTAGCGCTAGTTACATTGGAACACTGGTATCTTTCAGGAATCCCTGAATATCCATTGACATGTATATATTTTTTTTTAGAAGACATCCCAAAGTATTGATCTAGGCCCATTTTGGTATATTTCATGCCACCATTTCACTGCCAAATGCAATCAAATACAAAAAATCGTTCACTTTTTCACAAATTTTTTCACAAACTTTTGGTTTCTCACTGAAATTATTTACAAACAGCTTGTGCAATTATGGAATAAATAGTTGTAAATGCTTCTCTGGGATCCGCTTTGTTCAGAAATAGCAGACATATATGGCTTTGGCATTGCTTTTTGGTAATTAGAAGGCAGCTAAATGCCACTGTGCACCACACGTGTATTATGCCCAGCAGTGAAGGGGTTAATTAGGGAGCTTGTAGGGAGCTTTTTGGGGTAATTTTAGCTTTAGTGTAGGGTAGTAGACAACCCCAAGTATTGATCTAGGCCCATTTTGGTATATTTCATGCCACCATTTCACCGCCAAATGCGATCAAATTAAAAAAAAAACGTTACATTTTTCACAATTTTAGGTTTCTCACTGAAATCATTTACAAACAGCTTTTGCAATTATGGCAAAAATGGTTGTAAATGCTTCTCTGGGATCCCCTTTGTTCAGAAATAGCAGACATATATGACTTTGGCGTTGCTTTCTGGTAATTAGAAGGCCGCTAAATGCTGCTGCGCATCACACGTGTATTATGGCTAGCAGTGAAGGGGTTAATTAGGTAGTTTGTAGGGAGCTTGCAGGGTTAATTTTAGCTTTAGTGTAGAGATCAGCCTCCCACCTGACACATCAGATCCCCTGATCCCTCCCAAACAGCTCCCTTCCCTCCCCCACCCCACAATTGTCCCCGCCATCTTAAGTACTGGCAGAAAGTCTGCCAGTACTAAAATAAAAGTTTTTTTAATTTTTTTAAGCATATTTACATATGCTGCAGTATGGCACCCCTCCTTAGCCCCCAACCTCCCTGATCCCCCCAAAAACAGCTCTCTAACCCTCCCCATCGGCCTTATTGGGGGCCATCTTGGGTACTGGCAGCTGTTTTTTGTTTGTTTGTTTTTTTTCTGTAGTGTAGCTTCCCTCCCCCCCCACAGACAAACCCCCACCACCTCACTGATGGTTTTTTTTTTTTACTTATTTTGCGTTTTTTAAACATTTTTTATAACAGCTTTTTCTGTAGTGTAGCGGTTCCCACCTGCTCCCTCCCCGTGCGCGCCCCCGGTCATCCCCGCCCATGATCCCGCTCCCCTCCACATGACCAGGGCCATCGATGGCTAGGGTTGCCACCTGTCCCTTAAAATACAGAACACTTATAAGTTACACATGCTGCAGGGTGTGCAGGGAGGAATATGAATAGTGCTGTCCAGAAACACAATACATGTTCCTCCCTGCACACCCTGCAGCATGTGTAACTCACAAGTGTCCAGGAAAACATGGCTGAGGTGGCAACCCTATCGATGGTCGCCACCCGCCTCCCAAGTCTGCTCCCACCCACCAACGAGGAAAGCCACCGATCTCCGGTGCAGAGAGGGCCACAGAGTGGCTCTCTCTGCATCGGATGGCTACCAAAGGTTATTGCAGGATGCCTCCATATCGCGGCATCACTGCAATAACCGGAAAGCAGCTGGAAGCGAGCAGGATCGCTTCCAGCTGCTTTCCACACAGGGGACGTGCAGGGTACGTCCTAAGGCGTTAACTGCCTTTTTTTTGAGGACGTACCCTGCACGTCCTCGGTCGTTAAGGGGTTAAGCTGCAATTAGCCTCCTGCACCCTCCTTGCTATATCATGCAGCAGTAACAGTAAAAAAGTTATTTTAAAATTAATATTGTTTCAGGTCACTTTGAAATGGCTGTCAAGCTCTGCCCACTGATGAGATCACAATCTGGACTACATTGAAGGCTCTCTAGTTACAAAATACTCACTAATTGGATTCAACAGACTGTCAATGCTATTCAGCAGAGTGCATTGATGCAGCCCAGATCGTGATGTCATCAGTGGGCGGAGCTTGCCAGCCATTTAATTTTTTGTTTGTTTCATTAGCTGTTTAAATATTGACAAAATAAGTGTAAAGTTTTAGTGTCTATAAAGCAATAGGAGTTGCCATGTTGCGACTTAGGTATCTTTCTCTGCTGTGGCCAGTTAAGGACAGTTATAAAATAACAGTGTTTGCACTTTCATTTCTAACAGCAACCGAATGGAATTACAGTAAAAGGGGACAAAATAAATAATGAAAGCAAATTAGAGATTATTTTTATTATGTATACAGTTTATTATTTTATATTACCATCTCAAAGTGTTTAATGTCCCTTTAAAGGGACACCAGAATTTTTATTGTTTTAAAATAGATAATCCCTTTATTACCCATTCCCCAGTTTTGCATAACCAACATGGTTATATTAAAGGGCCACTCAAGTCAAAATTAAACTTTCATTATTCAGATAGAGCATGTCATTTTAAACAACTTTCCAATTTTTGTCCATAAACAAAATTTGCACAGTATTTTTATATTTAAACTTTTTGAGTCACCAGCTCCTACTGAGCATGTGCAAGAATTCACAGCATATACGTATTTGCATTTGTGATTGGCTGATTGCTGTCATATGGTACGTGTATGCATTTGTGATTGGCTGATGGTTGTCACATGGTACAGGGGGAGTGGAAATAGACATAACTTTTAAAATTGTCAGAAAAAAATCTACTACTCATTTGAAGTTCAGACTAAGTGCTATTGCATTGTCTTGTTATCTTGCATTTGTTGCTTATGCAAAACCTTGTATCTAAGCATCTTCTGACAGCCCCCTGATCACATGACTTTATTATCTATTGACTTGCATTTTAGCCAATTAGTGCTGTGTTGTGCTGAGTCTTAAATAACTCAACGGGTGTGAGCACAATGTTATCTATATGGCCCACATGAACTAGCAATCTCCAGTTGTGAAAAGCAAATAAAAAAGCATGTGATAAGAGGCTGTCTGTAGTGGCTTAGAAACAGGCAGAAATTTCGAGGTTTAAAGGTTATAAAGTGTATTAATTTAACATTGTTGGTTGTGGAAAGCTGGGGAATAGGTAGTAAAGGCGTTATCTATATTTTTAAACAATAACAATTTTGATGTAGACTGTCCCTTTAATATAACAATGTTGGCTGTGCATTTGAGTCTAAAAATTATGCAAAAAGCTGATCAAAAGGCTTTTCCTGGTGGACTGCAACACCGCTGTTGAATTCTCTTAAAGGGACAGTCTAGTAAAAAAATAACCTTTCATGATTCAGATAGGGCATGCCATTTTAAACAACTTTCCAATTTACTTTTATCATCAAATTTGCTTTGTTCTCTTGGTATTCTTAGTTGAAAGCTAAACCTAGGAGATTCATAATGCAAATTTCTTAGCCCTTGAAGGCCGCCTCTTATCTGAATGCATTTTGACATATTTTTCACAACTAGAGGGTGTTAGTTCATGTGTGCCATATAGATCAACATTGTGCTCATGCCTGTGGAGTTACCTAGGAGTCAGCACTGATTGGCTAAAATGCAAATCTGTCAAAAGAACTGAGATAGGGGGCAGTCTGCAGAGGCTTAGATACAAGGTAATCACAGAGGTAAATTGTATATTAATATAACCGTATTGGCTATGCAAAACTGGGAAATGGGTAATAAAGGAATTATCTATCTTTTCAAACAATACAAATGCTGGTGTAGACTGTCCCTTTAATACAAGGTATTGATGGAGTTTATGCAATTATTATTATTATCGTTTTTTGTAGAGCGCCAACAGATTCTGCAGCGCTATAAACATAGGCGGTATACAAGGTAACATTTATAGGGATCAAATGGGTAGAGGACCTTGCCGAGAGTCGCAATGTTGAAGTCAACTCTTAAGAAGGAGATCTGCAAACAGTTGGGCTCTTAGGCCTACATGCTAAGGGGGTTCAAGGGGATAGCAATAGAGAAGAGGAACTGGTATTAGGAAAGGTTAGTGTAGGTTGTATGCATCCTTGAACAGTAGAGTCTTTAGGGAGCGCTTGAAGCTTTCAAAACTAGGGGAGAGTCTTGTGGAGTGAGGCACAGAGTTCCACAAGATGGGAGCCAGTCTGGAGGAGTCCTGTAAACTGGAGTGTGATGAGGTAACAAGAGAGGGGGAGAGTAGGAGGTCGTGAGCAGAGGGAAGGTGATGGGAGGGAGAGTATTGGGAGACAAGGTCAGAGATATAGGGGGGAGCAGTGCAGTTGAGGGCCAGAATTTCGTGTTTAATCCTGGAGACAAGAGGAAGTGAAGAGATTGGCAGAGAGGTGCAGCAGATAAAGAACGACGTGTAAGGAAGATGAGCCTGGCAGAGGCATTCATTATGGATTGTAAAGGAGCTATGCAGCAGCTAGGGAGACCAGAGAGGACGGAGTTGCAATAGTCGAGGCGGGAAAGGATGAGAGAGTGGATTAAAATGTTAGTTGTGTCTTGTGTAAGGAAATGTCTAATTTTAGAGATGTTTTAAGCGGCAAGATTTAGCCAAGGACTGAATGTGAGGAGTGAAAGATCTGAGTCAAATGTGACCCCAATACATCAGGCATGCGGGGTAGGGGTAATGATAGAGTTGTCTACAGTTATAGAGAGATGGGGGTGGAGATTTTAGAAGAAGGGGGGAAATAAGGAGCTTAGTTTTGGAGAGATTTAGCTTAAGGTAGTGAGAGGACATCCGGGAAGAGATGTGAGAAAGACAGTTAGTGAGTGTGACACGGGTTAGCAAGGAAGGAGATAGGTCTGGTGCAGAGAAGTAGATTTAGGTGTCATCAGCATACAAATGATATTAAAACCCGTGGGACTTTATAAAGGAACCTAATGAGGATGTGTAGATTGAGAAGAGAACCGAGGACAGAGCCTTGCGGTACCCCAACAGAAAGTGGTAACGGGCAAAGGAAGCCCCAGAGAAGGCTACACTAAAGTTACAGTTAGACAGGTAGGAAGACAACCACAAGAGGGCTGTTTAACACTATGTGATAACCAGTTTATTATAATGGATTACAATGTCCTTGAGAGTCAAAAGGATTGGTTTACATTCTGTAGACATTTTTTAACTTCTATTTTCATGAAACTCTTTAAAACTTAGTACTGACCCCAGCCGAGACTGGCAAAGTATATGAGATTTTTTTTTATAAAATGTAAAACGTGTTGATCTCTGAGGATGATCAAACTTGCTCTATATTGTGATATCTGTATGGCTTCATGGTTCCGCACTTATGTCTCGTTCTATATTTGTTTTTCAGCAATACAGAATGCCTTTATAGCAGTAACATATGTACACCTGTATTTCCAGTGTTTGCTTGCATCAGTCTTTATTTTGCCCTGTTCACATATTTTTATGATCCTTTGTTGACTTTTAGATAATTATGTTTAGTCACAAGCATTTTTTTGTATATTCTTTCTCTTCCTCTGTGTGTATTTAGTTACACGTTCATCACTATATTCCTATTCAACACTCACAGCCCTACTCAAAATTAAGCATAGAGGCAAATGTGTAAAATACGGACACCTGCTATTCAAAATCAGAGAAGAAAACACCTGCACTTGACAATTCCCCAGATGTGTATAATGTAGGAAACAATATGAGTTTGCAATTTTTCACATCTTCAGCAGGTGTATTATCTAGATATGCTACACACTTCTCAGCCACAAAAAGCTGCACTAAATGATCAAGCTACAAAGTAATTACATTAAAGGGACACTAAACTCAAATTATTTTCTTTCATAATTCAGATAGAGCATGCAATTTTAAGCAACTTTCTAATTTACTCCTATGATCATTTTTCTTCATTCTCTTGCTATCTTTATTTGAAAAGCAAGAATGTAAACTTAGGAGCCGGCCCATTTTAGGTTTAGCACCTGGGTTGTGCTGGCTGATTGGTGGCTAAATGTAGCCATCCCATTCCATTAGTAGAAAGCCCTGCACCGGAATCATCAGGTATCCTTGAGATTGACTTAATGACTTAACTTGGAAAATCTGGACTTTCAAAGGATTCCATGCACCAAATGAAGTAGAGCTCTGTTACACTGTGTTCAAACATCTAAAAGTCAGTGGCTACTGCTGTATGTAAAGCTGTCCAATTCTATTCCCTCCATATATCTTGCCCTTTCCATAAAGTTTCTCAAGAGACATTTCTCTGTAAAATTGGAGATCTTTAACTGCTTGCTGTAGAACTCTATTGTAAGCATTGGGACAAAAGCAGTCAAGACAATGAAACCAAAAGAATATCTACATGTAAGTACCAATTCTTCATCAGGGCACCCAGCAACAATTACATCTAAAGAATAAAAGGGAGCAATTCTACATTTTTTTTTTACATCTATAAAATACAATTTCCCCTGAAAAAGCATGAATTACATTACACTTTCATGTGGTTTCTTCGCAAAGGTATTTGTATGGTTTTTGCGCTAATATACAGGCTTTTACGTAGTTTTCATGTGTAGAGCGGAGTGTAATATGTGTCCATAAGCATTAGTAATGCACTGATATTCTAACAGTGCTCCAGGATTTACTAATATATAGACTAATAACGTGGTTTTCATGTGTAGAGCAGAGTGTAATATGTGGCCATAAGCATTAGTAATGCACTGATATTCTAACGGTGCTCCAGGATTTACTAATATACAGACTCTTACGTGGTTTTCATGTGTAGAGCAGAGTGTAATATGTGGCCATAAGCATTAGTAATGCACTGATATTCTAACGGTGCTTCAGGATTTACTAATATACAGACTCTTACGTAGTTTTCATGTGTAGAGCAGAGTGTAATATGTGGCCATAAGCATTAGTAATGCACTGATATTCTAACAGTGCTCCAGGATTTACTAATATATAGACTAATAACGTGGTTTTCATGTGTAGAGCAGAGTGTAATATGTGGCCATAAGCATTAGTAATGCACTGATATTCTAACGGTGCTTCAGGATTTACCAATATACAGACTCTTATATGGTTTTCATGTGTAGATCAGAGTGTAATATGTGGCCATAAGCATTAGTAATGCACTGATATTCTAACGGTGCTCCAGGATTTACTAATATACAGACTCGTACGTGGTTTTCATGTGTAGATCAGAGTGTAATATGTGGCCATAAGCATTAGTAATGCACTGATATTCTAACGGTGCTCCAGGATTTACTAATATACAGACTCGTACGTGGTTTTCATGTGTAGATCAGAGTGTAATATGTGGCCATAAGCGTTAGTAATGCACTGATATTCTAACGGTGCTTCAGGATTTACTAATACACAGACTCTTATATGGTTTTCATGTGTAGATCAGAGTGTAATATGTGGCCATAAGCGTTAGTAATGCACTGATATTCTAACGGTGCTTCAGGATTTACTAATATACAGACTCTTATATGGTTTTCATGTGTAGATCAGAGTGTAATATGTGGCCATAAGCGTTAGTAATGCACTGATATTCTAACGGTGCTTCAGGATTTACTAATATACAGACTCGTACGTGGTTTTCATGTGTAGATCAGAGTGTAATATGTGGCCATAAGCGTTAGTAATGCACTGATATTCTAACGGTGCTTCAGGATTTACTAATATACAGACTCTTATATGGTTTTCATGTGTAGATCAGAGTGTAATATGTGGCCATAAGCGTTAGTAATGCACTGATATTCTAACGGTGCTCCAGGATTTACTAATATACAGACTCGTACGTGGTTTTCATGTGTAGATCAGAGTGTAATATGTGGCCATAAGCATTAGTAATGCACTGATATTCTAACGGTGCTCCAGGATTTACTAATATACAGACTCGTACGTGGTTTTCATGTGTAGATCAGAGTGTAATATGTGGCCATAAGCATTAGTAATGCACTGATATTCTAACGGTGCTTCAGGATTTACTAATACACAGACTCTTATATGGTTTTCATGTGTAGATCAGAGTGTAATATGTGGCCATAAGCGTTAGTAATGCACTGATATTCTAATGGTGCTTCAGGATTTACTAATACACAGACTCTTATATGGTTTTCATGTGTAGATCAGAGTGTAATATGTGGCCATAAGTGTTAGTAATGCACTGATATTCTAACGGTGCTTCAGGATTTACTAATATACAGACTCTTATATGGTTTTCATGTGTAGATCAGAGTGTAATATGTGGCCATAAGCGTTAGTAATGCACTGATATTCTAACGGTGCTTCAGGATTTACTAATATACAGACTCTTACGTGGTTTTCATGTGTAGATCAGAGTGTAATATGTGGCCATAAGCGTTAGTAATGCACTGATATTCTAACGGTGCTCCAGGATTTACTAATATACAGACTCGTACGTGGTTTTCATGTGTAGATCAGAGTGTAATATGTGGCCATAAGCGTTAGTAATGCACTGATATTCTAACGGTGCTTCAGGATTTACTAATATACAGACTCGTACGTGGTTCTCATGTGTAGATCAGAGTGTAATATGTGTCCATAAGCATTAGTAATGCACTGATATTCTAACGGTGCTTCAGGATTTACCAATATACAGACTCTTATATGGTTTTCATGTGTAGATCAGAGTGTAATATGTGGCCATAAGCATTAGTAATGCACTGATATTCTAATGGTGCTTCAGGATTTAGTAATATACAGACTCTTACGTGGTTTTCATGTGTAGATCAGAGTGTAATATGTGGCCATAAGCGTTAGTAATGCACTGATATTCTAACGGTGCTTCAGGATTTACTAATATACAGACTCTTACGTGGTTTTCATGTGTAGATCAGAGTGTAATATGTGGCCATAAGCGTTAGTAATGCACTGATATTCTAATGGTGCTTCAGGATTTACTAATATACAGACTCTTACGTGGTTTTCATGTGTAGATCAGAGTGTAATATGTGGCCATAAGCATTAGTAATGCACTGATATTCTAACGGTGCTTCAGGATTTACTAATATACAGACTTACGTGGTTTTCATGTGTAGATCAGAGTGTAATATGTGGCCATAAGCGTTAGTAATGCACTGATATTCTAACGGTGCTTCAGGATTTACTAATATACAGACTCTTATATGGTTTTCATGTGTAGATCAGAGTGTAATATGTGGCCATAAGCGTTAGTAATGCACTGATATTCTAACGGTGCTCCAGGATTTACTAATATACAGACTCTTATATGGTTTTCATGTGTAGATCAGAGTGTAATATGTGGCCATAAGCGTTAGTAATGCACTGATATTCTCATGGTGCTTCAGGATTTAGTAATATACAGACTCTTACGTGGTTTTCATGTGTAGATCAGAGTGTAATATGTGGCCATAAGCGTTAGTAATGCACTGATATTCTAATGGTGCTTCAGGATTTATTAAATAAAAATGCTTACAAAATCTTAAATATATTTTATTTGACGAAAATACAAGTTTCCAATGCTTTTTTACTTGTGTATATGAAGAAGGCTTTGAGAGAAAAAAAAGCACATTAAAGCAGCACTTAGAAAATGTTCTAATGCATTAGGGCATCTTCCTATCAAACTATGGTCTATGACTGTGTTGATCCCAAGGAAAGGGTTTAAAACATAGTTAAAGGGACAATTAAGTCAAACAAATGGAAAGGATAAAGCATGCAATTTTAAACAACTTCCCAATTTACTTTTATTATCAATTATGTTTAGTTATCTTGGTATCCTTTGTTAAAGAATAATCCTAGGTGAGCTCAGGAGCGTGCACGTGTATTTAGCAATCTGATTGCAGAGTTTGCAATGTTTATAGCAATGTTATACATAGTTACATACACTGTTGCCATAGAATGCAACAGATACTTTATAGCAGCAGTTTGCAACAATGATTATAGCATTGTGATACATTGTTGCAAACACTGGTGCCAGGTGGCTAAGGGCACATGCACACTCCCAAGCTCACCTAGGATTACTATTCAACAAAGGGTACCAAGAGAACTAAGCAACATTTTTAATAAAATTATTTGGGAACGTTGTTTAAAATTGCATAGTCTTTCTGAATCAAACGTTTATTTTCACTTTACTGTCCCTTTAATGTCAGCTCCAGAGAGACAATACACTGCCTAAGCTGAAAATAGTTGGCAATTGGCTAAGAAACACATGCCACCCAGTGATTGGCTCAGCAGATCTGTTCCGCTCCAGAGTGCATTACTGTTCTAGAACAGACGTTAAGCTAGTAATGGTTCAATTGCAGCTTTAGGTTCCCAGAATATATTCTGGTAAAGATGCAACTACATTTCTTTCAAATAGAAAACGTTGATATTCTGAATGTGGATACGCTGGACAGCTCTGCGTTCGTTTGATTAAAATGACATTTTTTATAAAGAGAACCTGATTTGTTGTTTTATAGTCAATTGTGAAAACTAATCACCCTGGTATAGACCCTTCACAACCAAGGGACACCTTGCACTCCTATCTAGAGCACACTCATTTATTGGATACTGCACTGTGCACATTTGTTTTTATTCCAAAAACTAATAGGACCATAGTAAAGGAGTAACCCACAATAGCTTATTGGAGCCTCCTAACCATAAGGAATAATTCTACTTAATTTTAATTTTTTTTTACCTCTGGTCCTTTAGATAATGCCCTCTCATTTGGTATGTGCTTTCTGCGCTACAATTAGTTTTAATACCTGGGTTATCAGAAAGAGCAGCTACCGTCTATAGAGTGAAGATTATTCTATCAATACTACTGAACTGTTTCAGCTCCAGGTTTACTGATATTTTGTATGATTAGTATTAGTGCTACCTTGTACGTGCAGTAACTGTTCCCTGATTTTTGTTTTTATCTGGTTTTACATTAACACATCTCTTCTATGTCCATTCAAAGACCTTGATCACATAAGAACTGTGTGATATAAGCTTGAAACCATTGCAGCAGAACATAATATCTAGTCCCTGCACAAGACTGATAATCTAGTTGCTGTAGAGAGATAACGGCACAATGTAAGCTGGGATAACTTTCTGCAGACAGTAGAGATGGGTAGTGATTGGTTAAAGTTATGAAGACTTAAGTGGTCTCTAGTTTGTTTTTTTTTTAAAGAAAAAAAACAGAGAACACCACACAACTGAAAACATAAATCATGTTGGCTAGCAAGGTCAGGAAGAAAACCTAATAATTTATTAAGGGGTTTGCCGGTTTATAATACTATTACTGGACTAGCTTTGGTTTTGGCCTACATTCTGAAAGTACAGATATTAGGAAGTCCTTGGTTAAAGATTGGACAGGTGGTAAAATATATACATACAAAAAATAAATAAAAAACAAAAAACACAAATTCAATAAAAAAAAAAATATATAATTTAAAAAAATACATCTCAAGGACCTCATAACAGAAGGAAGTTTTAGCTGACTGGTGGAAGACCTGAAAATAAATATCATTAAATATGAGGAAGGGGCAATGGATGGGATGTCTCAAGGAACAACTAAACTGAAAAGGGTAAAAGCATTTAGATCTTGGTTAAAGAGGTGATGGTCTTATCTCACAGGGTGAAGAAAAAAGTCTTTTAAAGAAAGATGATCAAATCTGTCTATCCAAAGAGAGTCATGTTTCATTCTTAAACTGTCCTCGCAATGACAATAGCATTATTAGTGAATGAGACAATATTGAAGAAGATGCTAAAAGTCATCTCATTGCGTGAAGAGTTCCTTATGTCTTGGAATATTCAGATTCCTGGGCGCACACTGAAAATCCAGAAAGGAGATTACTGTATAGTCCTCTCCATCATTTTACAGTGTTGTTCACAGCAAGCAACTCTCTCCCAGCTCCATCTACTGCTCTCAGGAAGTCTGTTCTTGTGTACATTCAATGACATCTCTTTAGTCTGAAGACTCAGTGTCTCTGTCTGCCACAGTCCTATCATACACTCCTGCTTCAGGCCCAGGACCCAGCATGAGGCAGGTAGAAGCTGCATCCAGTGGGGTTCCTTGCTTTTCACGCTCCTTCATCAGTTGCTCAGTCAGTTCCACACTTTCATACCGCACCAGCTGCAACCGTAGGAAACCATCATCATGCTCCTTGTACCTGGGACAAAAAGAACACCAAAGCACACTTAACGGCCACCATGTAAAACTAATGTACACTGAGATCAGGATGTTTTTGCCTTTGTTATGAGACTCAGAATTTTTGTTTTATATTTAAACCAACGTTTCCCCTTTCTATTGTAATTATGATTGTTTGGTCAAGTGTCAGTTTGCTCCTCCTCATCTCACTGCACCCATGCTATCCAAGAGCTGGTGATATTATTGTGATTAACCGTCTTTTAAACAGCTTACTATATTTATACATACTATACATGCAGAGAGGAGCGTGCATGCACACAGTAAGGTAGTTTACTATATTATATATACTGTATATGTACAGAGGGGCGGGCATGCACACAGTAAGGTAGTTTACTATATTATACATATTGTATATGTACAGAGGGGCGGGCGTGCACACAGTAAGGTAGTTTACTATATTATACATACTGTATATGTACAGAGGGGCGGGCATGCACACAGTAAGGTAGTTTACTATATTATACATACTGTATATGTACAGAGGGGCAGGCATGCACACAGTAAGGTAGTTTACTATATTATATATACTGTATATGTAGAAGGGCGTGCGTGCACACAGTAAGGTAGTTTACTATATTATATATACTGTATATGTACAGAGGGGCAGGCATGCACACAGTGAGGTAGTTTACTATATTATACATACTGTATATGTACAGAGGAGCGTGCGTGCACACAGTGAGGTAGTTTACTATATTATATATACTGTATATGTACAGAGGGGCGGGCATGCACACAGTAAGGTAGTTGTACATATACAGTATATATAATATAGTAAACTACCTTACTGTGTGCACGCCCGCCCCTCTGTACATATACAGTATATATAATATAGTAAGAGGGGCGGGCGTGCACACAGTAAGGTAGTTTACTATATTATAAACACTGTATATGTAGAGAGGGGCGGGCGTGCACACAGTGAGGTAGTTTACTATATGTATACATACTGTATATGTAGAGAGGGGCGGGCGTGCACACAGTGAGGTAGTTTACTATATTATACATACTGTATATGTACAGAGGGGCGGGCGTGCACACAGTAAGGTAGTTTACTATATTATACATACTGTATATGTACAGAGGGGCGGGCGTGCACACAGTGAGGTAGTTTACTATATTATACATACTGTATATGTAGAGAGGAGCGTGCGTGCACACAGTGAGGAGGTTTACTATATTATACATACTGTATATGTACAGAGGGGCGTGCGTGCACACAGTAAGGTAGTTTACTATATTATACATACTGTATATGTACAGAGGGGCGTGCGTGCACACAGTGAGGAGGTTTACTATATTATACATACTGTATATGTAGAGAGGAGCGTGCGTGCACACAGTGAGGAGGTTTATTATATTATACATACTGTATATGTACAGAGGGGCGGGCGTGCACACAGTGAGGTAGTTTACTATATTATATATACTGTATATGTACAGAGGGGCGGGCATGCACACAGTGAGGTAGTTTACTATATTATATATACTGTATATGTACAGAGGGGCGGGCGTGCACACAGTGAGGTAGTTTACTATATGTATACATACTGTATATGTAGAGAGGGGCGGGCGTGCACACAGTGAGGTAGTTTACTATATTATATATACTGTATATGTACAGAGGGGCGGGCGTGCACACAGTGAGGTAGTTTACTATATTATATATACTGTATATGTACAGAGGGGCGGGCGTGCACACAGTGAGGTAGTTTACTATATGTATACATACTGTATATGTAGAGAGGGGCGGGCGTGCACACAGTGAGGTAGTTTACTATATTATACATACTGTATATGTACAGAGGGGCGGGCGTGCACACAGTAAGGTAGTTTACTATATTATACATACTGTATATGTACAGAGGGGCGTGCGTGCACACAGTGAGGAGGTTTACTATATTATACATACTGTATATGTACAGAGGGGCGGGCATGCACACAGTAAGGTAGTTTACTATATTATATATACTGTATATGTACAGAGGGGCGGGCATGCACACAGTGAGGTAGTTTACTATATTATATATACTGTATATGTACAGAGGGGCGGGCGTGCACACAGTGAGGTAGTTTACTATATTATACATACTGTATATGTAGAGAGGAGCGTGCGTGCACACAGTGAGGTAGTTTACTATATTATATATACTGTATATGTACAACAAAAGAAAAGGGGGCGCCCTTGAGAGTATCTATAAATGGTAATATGTAGTATATGAGGTAGCTTATATGTTACCAATAGAAATGCACTTTTCAGTATAAATGATGATACACTGATTCAGTAGTAACTAGTATATATGTTGTGGACAGCTGTACATGTGGGGTCCAATATGTAGGGCGTACCTCCCGAACCATAAAGAAAAGATGGAGTGAACACAAATATAACATAGAAAGAAAATTTCTTAAACACAGCCTATCAAGGCATTGTGCTTACGCACATAAAGGTAGTTCCAAATCTGTTCATATTCTACCTATAGAGCAAGTACCAAGGAACAGTCATAACCCCATGCTTACTCTACGCCGGAGAGAAACATTCTGGATTCACAAACTACACACTTTAGTTCCGGAGGGTCTGAATGAGTGCGTAGATCTAGCAGCATTTGATCTGTAAAGTTATATCAAGTCCACCATAATACCCTATGAATAACCCTGTAGATTTAAGAACAAAACATCTATACCTACACGTATAGATCTATTCTTATACATTATGCCTTTCTATGGAGGAAAAATGTGACCATCACTGGGCATATCTTGCACTTATTACCATCTATCTTTATTGGTAATATATATTCTTTGATACACATTCTGATATAAGTGACACATTGGGTTAAATTATTAGGAGGGCACACACATATATATCACACGTAATGACACATATATCACACTTAAGGTAATATACATCAAACGGAATGACACTTTAAGATATCTATATATACTTATAGATATACTACATCTGAAATTTATCTAACACTTTTTGCAAGTATATCTCTTCCTACACACTAAGGAAAAATTTCTATAAAGACTAAAAATATAACTATCAGACATCACTTTTCCAAAATCTGACACTAACAAATATATAAATATATCTAACACACACATTTGACACAAGTAAACACATATAGTCACTTGAGCAGAATATTAATGAATACACATATCAATTAGATATCAAAAAACACCAAAGTAACAACTATATCTTGAAATTGAACCACTAATCCTATTGTTTATGAAATTTGACACCACTAAGATACACACATGTTTATACACATACATGACACTTAGTAAATACAAATAGGGATATCATATAAAGGAAGGGTATTAGTAAAATATACTCCTATGGAGCCGCAGTACCATCAGCCCAATAATAACGATTAGTTATAATATGACCTATATATTGTTATAACAACATCACATAGTAGTATGTATCACTGGATATTAACTACTGAAATACACACACTGTGAGTCAAAAGAGATCTAGTTTTATAAAATTTATAAAATTTATAATATTTATGATTTCCTATATGAACAATATATACATACATATTCTGATGTATAACAACATACATCATTTTGGCTAACATTTGTTCTAAATATGGTATTATGTCATTACATGTCTGTAATCATATCCCACTACGATATGTTATGATGGGAAGGACTCGGTACACATGGAATATGATATTGCTCTTTATTATTATTATATATTTTTTCCACTAATATGCCATTATTATATGGGGGTTACTGTGGACAAGAGAGCAAATATATACGTCTCAATTTGTAGTTGGTGTCTATTTCCCATGGACAATGGAAACCACCTACAAGATAATATTGGCCTATCAGTCGAAAGGCTATAGCACGCATAACGTGAGACTGAATGAGATTCTGGTTCCCTTGGCAATGAAAACTTGAGACTCCTTGGCAATGCTGACATGCGCACTAGCATAAACAATAAAAACCTCCTACAAGATAATACTAACCTATCAGCTGTAAGGCTATAACACGCATAACGTGAGATTGAATGGGATTCCGGTTCCCTTGGCAACGAAAGCTTGAGACGCCTTAGCAGTGCTGACATGCGCACTGGCGCAGCTTGGGACGTATCACGTTTTACGCACAACGTATAATTGACTAACACTATTTGTTCCCTTGGCAACATTACTCACATACACATTGACGTTGTACACATGCGCATTAGCGCAACACACACGCCATTTAGAACATCAGATGGCGTTTGAAACTACTCGAATCTAATGGATCAATAGCCCTATAAGGTTAGTCAACAACCTGCCATTTGAAATCACAGTTTATGCACAGCAGTAGATTATAAAACTATTACATACCAATAAATCAAAGGGCTTATAATGTTTAATACAAAGGTTTGAACAAAAAATAGTTACCCTCATATTAAATGTAGATTGGGGCTATTGGCAGAGAGGGATCAGACACTTAAAAACTAAATAAGAAAAAAGATAAACCATTAAACAATGGATTAAAGATGTTCTGATATAAAACAGACCCAGCCTAGACATTAAATAGAAATAGAGATAGGAATCAGATATGATTGAGTAGCATGAGACAAATCTCACTGGATATGGGGAAATATATGTATTGCTACAATATTATAATATTGATGTGTTTTATGTATTATGATTAATATTTGCACTGCAAAGTATGAGGTAGATTGTTTCACTTGACTCATAAAATGTAAACTCTGATGTACATTGTTTAAGTATACAATACTGTGTCACATTTGTTGCTAAAATATATCAGTAGCTAGGATACTGATGTCATAAACCACACCCACAACAAGTGTTACCAATTATGTTAAGTGGTTTGTTTAGGAATATATAGCAAGTGTTTGTAAACCATTTTATTATGCCTGAGGAAACAGTCTGAGACTGAGAAACGCGTTGCAATTTAATATTATTTTATTAAAGTGATTTTAACTTTTACTATAAACACTTGCTGCCTATGAACTGGTTTTTATCTGAGGATATCACTGACCTAAAGACCACTGAGAGGACTATTGCATGCTGTATGCCACGAGCTAAGTCTGTTGGGTGACTGAATTAATCCCAGCTTGTCTCTATAGCATCATTGGGGATGCTTCACCAAATACCCTGAACAACTCGAGAGGCCGGTCTGCTGGGTGACTGTTATAGATCCCAGACTGTGTCATTTGCACCAATTGAGGTGCTCCAATACATGTGAGTTCAACTATATAGTAAAATCTACATAAATTTGGAAACTACAATATTGGGCCATGTGGCGCATCTGTCTCTGTTTGATATTTTATACTGTATATGTACAGAGGGGCGGGCGTGCACACAGTGAGGTAGTTTACTATATTATATATACTGTATATGTACAGAGGGGCGGGCATGCACACAGTGAGGTAGTTTACTATATTATATATACTGTATATGTACAGAGGGGCGGGCGTGCACACAGTAAGGTAGTTTACTATATTATACATACTGTATATGTACAGAGGGGCGGGCGTGCACACAGTGAGGAGGTTTACTATATTATACATACTGTATATGTACAGAGGGGCGGGCGTGCACACAGCGAGGTAGTTTACTATATTATACATACTGTATATGTACAGAGGGGCGTGCATGCACACAGTAAGGTAGTTTGTATATATACAGTATGTATAATATAGTAAACTACCTTACTGTGTGCATGCACGCCCCTCTGTATATATATATATATACAGTATGTATAATATAGTAGAGGGGCGTGCATGCACACAGTGAGGTAGTTTACTATATTATACATACTGTATATGTACAGAGGGGCGGGCGTGCACACAGTGAGGTAGTTTACTATATTATACATACTGTATATGTACAGAGGGGCGGGCGTGCACACAGTAAGGTAGTTTACTATATTATACATACTGTATATGTACAGAGGGGCGGGCGTGCACACAGTGAGGTAGTTTACTATATGTATACATACTGTATATGTAGAGAGGAGCGTGCGTGCACACAGTGAGGTAGTTTACTATATTATACATACTGTATATGTACAGAGGGGCGGGCGTGCACACAGTGAGGTAGTTTGTACATATACAGTATGTATAATATAGTAGAGGGGCGTGCATGCACACAGTGAGGTAGTTTACTATATGTATACATACTGTATATGTAGAGAGGAGCGTGCGTGCCCACAGTGAGGTAGTTTACTATATTATAAACACTGTATATGTAGAGAGGGGCGTGCGTGCACACAGTGAGGTAGTTTACTAGAACATAAGCTTTTTTTCAGTACCTGAAGCGTGGATGTCCTGATGGCCATTTGAACTGGTGTTTTTTGCGCAGATGTACAGTCAAGTTGTTGCCACGAGTGAAGCATTTCTCACAAACGTGACATTTGTACCTGGGTTCTGAATCTCCCTGGGGAGCAAAAGAAAAAATAAAAGGGTCATCCCCAGAAAAGGAACACCTACATTATAAAATAGCACATGAGGCTATGTTACGTACGTTCAATGTTGTCTTACAGCGCTGAAAGTGTGGACCTATAGCTCCTGTCTATAGTGGGTCCCCAGATACCCACTTGTGGAAAGATGTGTCAAATAGTGGTTAGAAAGGAGCGCCAAATAGTGGCGAGGTCTGATAAGATTTAAGTGTAAATGATGGTGGTTCGTCTGAAAAAAGGTATAGCACTATGGCTCAGCTACAATTATGGTGGTTGTGCTGTATTGATGTATAGGTTTTAAGATCTAGATTTAGAATCTATAAGTGGCACAGTTGGTACATAAAAGTATTTAATACATATTAAACATTTAAAACAAAGGTGTCGTTTAAAAACAAATATACTTTTAGCAGAACGGCAAGAGATGATGTATAAAAACGTATAAACATATATAAAAAAAACACGCGTGTTTGGCTTATTAGCTGTATGTATAATGTCTCATAAAAATCGTCTCATATATAATAGTATTACCATAGATAGGGAAATAATAATGATAAACAGATAATGTCCAGTGATCCCTTCTAAAGTTAAAAAATATACAAAAAAGGTTTTTCGATGTGTATCCAAAAAGTGAACTATCCAATTTAGGTGTTATCCAAAATAGTGATATAAATAAATGGTATAAGTCCAGCAAATTCAAAAGATTATATTTAAAAAAACTTTTCAAAAAAACATTTTTGTTGAAAGTAGTTAATCCAAAAGTTCAGAAAGTTCTATCCAAAATAGTGATAAAAATAAATCCGCGAAATTCAATCCAGAATAGTGATAAAAATAAGTCCATAAAAAATGATAACTATCCAAAAGGTAAAAAAACAAAAAAATAGTATGTGCACAAACTAGTGAGAGTGATCCCTTAAGGAGTCTTTGGTGGAGGGGTTATACTTCCATGTAAAAAATTAAATATTGTAGAAGATGCATGGAAATAAACAATAAAATGATGAATAAAAGTAAAAATAAAAATAATCCTGGGAAGTCTTCAAAACCTGTAGATAAAGGATAATAACATAGTATAATACTGTATTAAAATTCAATAATCAAGGAATAAGTAGCTCACCATAACTGTCAACGCGTTTCGGCCCACAAGAGAGGCCTTTATCAAGACTCTTAGGCCTAGATTTAGAGTTCGGCGGTAGCCGTCAAAACCAGCGTTAGAGGCTCCTAACGCTGGTTTTGGCCGCCCGCTGGTATTTGGAGTCAGTGATTAAAGGGTCTAACGCTCACTTTTCAGCCGCGACTTTTCCATACCGCAGATCCCCCTACGCCATTTGCGTAGCCTATCTTTTCAATGGGATCTTTCTAACGCCGGTATTTAGAGTCGTTTCTGCAGTGAGCGTTAGAGCTCTAACGACAAGATTCCAGCCGCCTGAAAATAGCAGGAGTTAAGAGCTTTCTGGCTAACGCCGGTTTATAAAGCTCTTAACTACTGTACCCTAAAGTACACTAACACCCATAAACTACCTATGTACCCCTAAACCGAGGTCCCCCCACATCGCCGCCACTCGATTAAAATTTTTAACCCCTAATCTGCCGACCGCCACCTACGTTATACTTATGTACCCCTAATCTGCTGCCCCTAACCCCACCGACCCCTATATTATATTTATTAACCCCTAACTTGCCCCCCACAACGTCGCCGCAAGCTACTTAAAAACAGAATTTATGTTTACCTGATAAATTACTTTCTCCAACGGTGTGTCCGGTCCACGGCGTCATCCTTACTTGTGGGATATTCTCTTCCCCAACAGGAAATGGCAAAGAGCCCAGCAAAGCTGGTCACATGATCCCTCCTAGGCTCCGCCTACCCCAGTCATTCGACCGACGTTAAGGAGGAATATTTGCATAGGAGAAACCATATGATACCGTGGTGACTGTAGTTAAAGAAAATAAATTATCAGACCTGATTAAAAAACCAGGGCGGGCCGTGGACCGGACACACCGTTGGAGAAAGTAATTTATCAGGTAAACATAAATTCTGTTTTCTCCAACATAGGTGTGTCCGGTCCACGGCGTCATCCTTACTTGTGGGAACCAATACCAAAGCTTTAGGACACGGATGAAGGGAGGGAGCAAATCAGGTCACCTAGATGGAAGGCACCACGGCTTGCAAAACCTTTCTCCCAAAAATAGCCTCAGAAGAAGCAAAAGTATCAAACTTGTAAAATTTGGTAAAAGTGTGCAGTGAAGACCAAGTCGCTGCCCTACATATCTGATCAACAGAAGCCTCGTTCTTGAAGGCCCATGTGGAAGCCACAGCCCTAGTGGAATGAGCTGTGATTCTTTCGGGAGGCTGCCGTCCGGCAGTCTCGTAAGCCAATCTGATGATGCTTTTAATCCAAAAAGAGAGAGAGGTAGAAGTTGCTTTTTGACCTCTCCTTTTACCGGAACAAACAACAAACAAGGAAGATGTTTGTCTAAAATCCTTTGTAGCATCTAAATAGAATTTTAGAGCGCGAACAACATCCAAATTGTGCAACAAACGTTCCTTCTTCGAAACTGGTTTCGGACACAGAGAAGGTACGATAATCTCCTGCTTAATGTTTTTGTTAGAAACAACTTTTGGAAGAAAACCAGGTTTAGTACGTAAAACCACCTTATCTGCATGGAACACCAGATAAGGAGGAGAACACTGCAGAGCAGATAATTCTGAAACTCTTCTAGCAGAAGAAATTGCAACCAAAAACAAAACTTTCCAAGATAATAACTTAATATCAACGGAATGTAAGGGTTCAAACGGAACCCCCTGAAGAACTGAAAGAACTAAGTTGAGACTCCAAGGAGGAGTCAAAGGTTTGTAAACAGGCTTGATTCTAACCAGAGCCTGAACAAAGGCTTGAACATCTGGCACAGCTGCCAGCTTTTTGTGAAGTAACACAGACAAGGCAGAAATCTGTCCCTTCAGGGAACTTGCAGATAATCCTTTTTCCAATCCTTCTTGAAGGAAGGATAGAATCTTAGGAATCTTAACCTTGTCCCAAGGGAATCCTTTAGATTCACACCAACAGATATATTTTTTCCAAATTTTGTGATAAATCTTTCTAGTTACAGGCTTTCTGGCCTGAACAAGAGTATCGATAACAGAATCTGAGAACCCTCGCTTCGATAAGATCAAGCGTTCAATCTCCAAGCAGTCAGCTGGAGTGAGACCAGATTCGGATGTTCGAACGGACCTTGAACAAGAAGGTCTCGTCTCAAAGGTAGCTTCCATGGTGGAGCCGATGACATATTCACCAGATCTGCATACCAAGTCCTGCGTGGCCACGCAGGAGCTATCAAGATCACAGACGCCCTTTCCTGATTGATCCTGGCTACCAGCCTGGGGATGAGAGGAAACGGCGGGAATACATAAGCTAGTTTGAAGGTCCAAGGTGCTACTAGTGCATCCACTAGAGCCGCCTTGGGATCCCTGGATCTGGACCCGTAGCAAGGAACTTTGAAGTTCTGACGAGAGGCCATCAGATCCATGTCTGGAATGCCCCACAGTTGAGTGACTTGGGCAAAGATTTCCGGATGGAGTTCCCACTCCCCCGGATGCAATGTCTGACGACTCAGAAAATCCGCTTCCCAATTTTCCACTCCTGGGATGTGGATAGCAGACAGGTGGCAGGAGTGAGACTCCGCCCATAGAATGATTTTGGTCACTTCTTCCATCGCCAGGGAACTCCTTGTTCCCCCCTGATGGTTGATGTACGCAACAGTTGTCATGTTGTCTGATTGAAACCGTATGAACTTGGCCCTCGCTAGCTGAGGCCAAGCCTTGAGAGCATTGAATATCGCTCTCAGTTCCAGAATATTTATCGGTAGAAGAGATTCTTCCCGAGACCAAAGACCCTGAGTTTTCAGGGATCCCCAGACCGCGCCCCAGCCCATCAGACTGGCGTCGGTCGTGACAATGACCCACTCTGGTCTGCGGAAGGTCATCCCTTGAGACAGGTTGTCCAGGGACAGCCACCAACGGAGTGAGTCTCTGGTCCTCTGATTTACTTGTATCCTCGGAGACAAGTTTGTATAGTCCCCATTCCACTGACTGAGCATACACAGTTGTAATGGTCTTAGATGAATGCGCGCAAAAGGAACTATGTCCATTGCCGCTACCATCAAACCTATCACTTCCATGCACTGCGCTATGGAAGGAAGAGGAACGGAATGAAGTATCCGACAAGAGTCTAGAAGTTTTGTTTTTCTGGCCTCTGTCAGAAAAATCCTCATTTCTAAGGAGTCTATTATTGTCCCCAAGAAGGGAACCCTTGTTGACGGAGATAGAGAACTCTTTTCCACGTTCACTTTCCATCCGTGAGATCTGAGAAAGGCCAGGACGATGTCCGTGTGAGCCTTTGCTTGAGGAAGGGACGACGCTTGAATCAGAATGTCGTCCAAGTAAGGTACTACAGCAATGCCCCTTGGTCTTAGCACAGCTAGAAGGGACCCTAGTACCTTTGTGAAAATCCTTGGAGCAGTGGCTAATCCGAAAGGAAGCGCCACGAACTGGTAATGCTTGTCCAGGAATGCGAACCTTAGGAACCGATGATGTTCCTTGTGGATAGGAATATGTAGATACGCATCCTTTAAATCCACCGTGGTCATGAATTGACCTTCCTGGATGGAAGGAAGAATTGTTCGAATGGTTTCCATTTTGAACGATGGAACCTTGAGAAACTTGTTTAAGATCTTGAGATCTAAGATTGGTCTGAACGTTCCCTCCTTTTTTGGGAACTATGAACAGATTGGAGTAGAACCCCATCCCTTGTTCTCCTAATGGAACAGGATGAATCACTCCCATTTTTAACAGGTCTTCTACACAACGTAAGAATGCCTGTCTTTTTATGTGGTCTGAAGACAACTGAGACCTGTGGAACCTCCCCCTTGGGGGAAGCCCCTTGAATTCCAGAAGATAACCTTGGGAGACTATTTCTAGCGCCCAAGGATCCAGAACATCTCTTGCCCAAGCCCGAGCGAAGAGAGAGAGTCTGCCCCCCACCAGATCCGGTCCCGGATCGGGGGCCAACATTTCATGCTGTCTTGGTAGCAGTGGCAGGTTTCTTGGCCTGCTTTCCCTTGTTCCAGCCTTGCATTGGTCTCCAAGCTGGCTTGGCTTGAGAAGTATTACCCTCTTGCTTAGAGGACGTAGCACTTTGGGCTGGTCCGTTTCTACGAAAGGGACGAAAATTAGGTTTATTTTTGGCCTTGAAAGGCCGATCCTGAGGAAGGGCGTGGCCCTTACCCCCAGTGATATCAGAGATAATCTCTTTCAAGTCAGGGCCAAACAGCGTTTTCCCCTTGAAAGGAATGTTAAGTAGCTTGTTCTTGGAAGACGCATCAGCTGACCAAGATTTCAACCAAAGCGCTCGGCGCGCCACAATAGCAAACCCAGAATTCTTAGCCGCTAACCTAGCCAATTGCAAAGTGGCGTCTAGGGTGAAAGAATTAGCCAATTTGAGAGCATTGATTCTGTCCATAATCTCCTCATAAGGAGGAGAATCACTATCGACCGCCTTTACCAGCTCATCAAACCAGAAACACGCGGCTGTAGCGACAGGGACAATGCATGAAATTGGTTGTAGAAGGTAACCCTGCTGAACAAACATCTTTTTAAGTAAACCTTCTAATTTTTTATCCATAGGATCTTTGAAAGCACAACTATCTTCTATGGGTATAGTGGTGCGTTTGTTTAAAGTGGAAACCGCTCCCTCGACCTTGGGGACTGTCTGCCATAAGTCCTTTCTGGGGTCGACCATAGGAAACAATTTTTTAAATATGGGGGGAGGGACGAAAGGAATACCGGGCCTTTCCCATTCTTTATTTACAATGTCCGCCACCCGCTTGGGTATAGGAAAAGCTTCTGGGAGCCCCGGGACCTCTAGGAACTTGTCCATTTTACATAGTTTCTCTGGGATGACCAACTTGTCACAATCATCCAGAGTGGATAATACCTCCTTAAGCAGGATGCGGAGATGTTCCAACTTAAATTTAAACGTAATCACATCAGGTTCAGCTTGTTGAGAAATGTTCCCTGAATCAGTAATTTCTCCCTCAGACAAAACCTCCCTGGCCCCATCAGACTGGTTTAGGGGCCCTTCAGAACCATTATTATCAGCGTCGTCATGCTCTTCAGTATCTAAAACAGAGCAGTCGCGCTTACGCTGATAAGTGTGCATTTTGGCTAAAATGTTTTTGACAGAATTATCCATTACAGCCGTTAATTGTTGCATAGTAAGGAGTATTGGCGCGCTAGATGTACTAGGGGCCTCCTGAGTGGGCAAGACTCGTGTAGACGAAGGAGGGAATGATGCAGTACCATGCTTACTCCCCTCACTTGAGGAATCATCTTGGGCATCATTGTCATTGTCACATAAAATCACATTTATTTAAATGAGAAGGAACTCTGGCTTCCCCACATTCAGAACACAGTCTATCTGGTAGTTCAGACATGTTAAACAGGCATAAACTTGATAACAAAGTACAAAAAACGTTTTAAAATAAAACCGTTACTGTCACTTTAAATTTTAAACAGAACACACTTTATTACTGCAATTGCGAAAAAATATGAAGGAATTGTTCAAAATTCACCAAAATTTCACCACAGTGTCTTAAAGCCTTAAAAGTATTGCACACCAAATTTGGAAGCTTTAACCCTTAAAATAACGGAACCGGAGCCGTTTTTAACTTTAACCCCTTTACAGTCCCTGGTATCTGCTTTGCTGAGACCCAACCAAGCCCAAAGGGGAATACGATACCAAATGACGCCTTCAGAAAGTCTTTTCTATGTATCAGAGCTCCTCACACATGCGACTGCATGTCATGCCTCTCAAAAACAAGTGCGCAACACCGGCGCGAAAATGAGGCTCTGCCTATGATTTGGGAAAGCCCCTAAAGAGAAAGGTGTCTAAAAAAGTGCCTGCCGATATAATCTTATCAAAATACCCAGATTAAATGATTCCTCAAGGCTAAATATGTGTTAATAATGAATCGATTTAGCCCAGAAAAAGTCTACAGTCTTAATAAGCCCTTGTGAAGCCCTTATTTACAATCTTAATAAACATGGCGTACCGGATCCCATAGGGAAAATGACAGCTTCCAGCATTACATCGTCTTGTTAGAATGTGTCATACCTCAAGCAGCAAGAGACTGCTCACTGTTCCCCCAACTGAAGTTAATTCCTCTCAACAGTCCTGTGTGGAACAGCCATGGATTTTAGTAACGGTTGCTAAAATCATTTTCCTCATACAAACAGAAATCTTCATCTCTTTTCTGTTTCTGAGTAAATAGTACATACCAGCACTATTTTAAAATAACAAACTCTTGATTGAATAATAAAAACTACAGTTAAACACTAAAAAACTCTAAGCCATCTCCGTGGAGATGTTGCCTGTACAACGGCAAAGAGAATGACTGGGGTAGGCGGAGCCTAGGAGGGATCATGTGACCAGCTTTGCTGGGCTCTTTGCCATTTCCTGTTGGGGAAGAGAATATCCCACAAGTAAGGATGACGCCGTGGACCGGACACACCTATGTTGGAGAAATAATTAACCCCTAATCTTCCGACCGCAAATCGCCGCCACCTACGTTATCCCTATGTACCCCTAATCTGCTGCCCCTAACATCGCCGACCCCTGTTATATTTATTAACCCCTAATCTGCCCCCCACAACGTCGCCGACACCTACCTACACTTATTAACCCCTAATCTGCCGAGCGGACCTGAGCGCTACTATAATAAAGTTATTAACCCCTAATCCGCCTCACTAACCCTATCATAAATAGTATTAACCCCTAATCTGCCCTCCCTAACATCGCCGACACCTACCTTCAATTATTAACCCCTAATCTGCCGACCGGAGCTCACCGCTATTCTAATAAATGTATTAACCCCTAAAGCTAAGTCTAACCCTAACACTAACACCCCCCTAAGTTAAATATAATTTTTATCTAACAAAATAAATTAACTCTTATTAAATAAATGATTCCTATTTAAAGCTAAATACTTACCTGTAAAATAAATCCTAATATAGCTACAATATAAATTACATTTATATTATAGCTATTTTAGGATTAATATTTATTTTACAGGCAACTTTGTAATTATTTTAACCAGGTACAATAGCTATTAAATAGTTAAGAACTATTTAATAGTTACCTAGTTAAAATAATTACAAATTTACCTGTAAAATAAATCCTAACCTAAGATATAATTAAACCTAACACTACCCTATCAATAAAATAATTAAATAAACTACCTACAATTACCTACAATTAACCTAACACTACACTATCAATAAATTAATTAAACACAATTGCTACAAATAAATACAATTAAATAAACTATCTAAAGTACAAAAAATAAAAAAGAACTAAGTTACAGAAAATAAAAAAATATTTACAAACATAAGAAAAATATTACAACAATTTTAAACTAATTACACCTACTCTAAGCCCCCTAATAAAATAACAAAGCCCCCCAAAATAAAAAAATGCCCTACCCTATTCTAAAATACAAAAGTTACAAGCTCTTTTACCTTACCAGCCCTGAACAGGGCCCTTTGCGGGGCATGCCCCAAGAATTTCAGCTCTTTTGCCTGTAAAAAAAAAAACATACAATACCCCCCCCCCAACATTACAACCCACCACCCACATACCCCTAATCTAACCCAAACCCCCTTAAATAAACCTAACACTAATCCCCTGAAGATCTTCCTACCTTGTCTTCACCATCCAGGTATCACCGATCCGTCCTGGCTCCAAGATCTTCATCCAACCCAAGCGGGGGTTGGCGATCCATAATCCGGTGCTCCAAAGTCTTCCTCCTATCCGGCAAGAAGAGGACATCCGGACCGGCAAACATCTTCTCCAAGCGGCATCTTCTATGTTCTTCCATCCGATGACGACCGGCTCCATCTTGAAGACCTCCAGCGCGGATCCATCCTCTTCTTCCGACGACTAGACGACGAATGACGGTTCCTTTAAGGGACGTCATCCAAGATGGCGTCCCTCGAATTCCGATTGGCTGATAGGATTCTATCAGCCAATCGGAATTAAGGTAGGAATTTTCTGATTGGCTGATGGAATCAGCCAATCAGAATCAAGTTCAATCCGATTGGCTGATCCAATCAGCCAATCAGATTGAGCTCGCATTCTATTGGCTGTTCCGATCAGCCAATAGAATGCGAGCTCAATCTCAATCAATCTCAATAATTACGTCCCTTAAAGGAACCGTCATTCGTCGTCTAGTCGTCGGAAGAAGAGGATGGATCCGCGCTGGAGGTCTTCAAGATGGAGCCGGTCGTCATCGGATGGAAGAACATAGAAGATGCCGCTTGGAGAAGATGTTTGCCGGTCCGGATGTCCTCTTCTTGCCGGATAGGAGGAAGACTTTGGAGCACCGGATTATGGATCGCCAACCCCCGCTTGGGTTGGATGAAGATCTTGGAGCCAGGACGGATCGGTGATACCTGGATGGTGAAGACAAGGTAGGAAGATCTTCAGGGGATTAGTGTTAGGTTTATTTAAGGGGGTTTGGGTTAGATTAGGGGTATGTGGGTGGTGGGTTGTAATGTTGGGGGGGGGGGTATTGTATGTTTTTTTTTACAGGCAAAAGAGCTGAAATTCTTGGGGCATGCCCCGCAAAGGGCCCTGTTCAGGGCTGGTAAGGTAAAAGAGCTTGTAACTTTTGTATTTTAGAATAGGGTAGGGCATTTTTTTATTTTGGGGGGCTTTGTTATTTTATTAGGGGGCTTAGAGTAGGTGTAATTAGTTTAAAATTGTTGTAATATTTTTCTTATGTTTGTAAATATTTTTTTATTTTCTGTAACTTAGTTCTTTTTTATTTTTTGTACTTTAGATAGTTTATTTAATTGTATTTGTAGCAATTGTGTTTAATTAATTTATTGATAGTGTAGTGTTAGGTTAATTGTAGGTAATTGTAGGTAGTTTATTTAATTATTTTATTGATAGGGTAGTGTTAGGTTTAATTATATCTTAGGTTAGGATTTATTTTACAGGTAAATTTGTAATTATTTTAACTAGGTAACTATTAAATAGTTCTTAACTATTTAATAGCTATTGTACCTGGTTAAAATAATTACAAAGTTGCCTGTAAAATAAATATTAATCCTAAAATAGCTATAATATAAATGTAATTTATATTGTAGCTATATTAGGATTTATTTTACAGGTAAGTATTTAGCTTTAAATAGGAATCATTTATTTAATAAGAGTTAATTTATTTCGTTAGATAAAAATTATATTTAAGTTAGGGGGGTGTTAGTGTTAGGGTTAGACTTAGCTTTAGGGGTTAATACATTTATTAGAATAGCGGTGAGCTCCGGTCGGCAGATTAGGGGTTAATAATTGAAGGTAGGTGTCGGCGATGTTAGGGAGGGCAGATTAGGGGTTAATACTATTTATGATAGGGTTAGTGAGGCGGATTAGGGGTTAATACATTTATTATAGTAGCGCTCAGGTCCGCTCGGCAGATTAGGGGTTAATAAGTGTAGGTAGGTGTCGGCGACGTTGTGGGGGGCAGATTAGGGGTTAATAAATATAACATAGGGGTCGGCGATGTTAGGGCAGCAGATTAGGGGTACATAGGGATAACGTAGGTGGCGGCGGTTTACGGAGCGGCAGATTAGGGGTTAAAAGTGTAATGCAGGTGTCAGCGATAGCGGGGGCGGCAGATTAGGGGTTAATAAGTGTAAGGTTAGGGGTGTTTAGACTCGGGGTACATGTTAGGGTGTTAGGTGCAGACTTAGGAAGTGTTTCCCCATAGGAAACAATGGGGCTGCGTTAGGAGCTGAACGCTGCTTTTTTGCAGGTGTTAGGTTTTTTTTCAGCTCAAACAGCCCCATTGTTTCCTATGGGAGAATCGTGCATGAGCACGTTTTTGAGGCCGGCCGCGTCCGTAAGCAACTCTGGTATCGAGAGTTGCATTTGCGGTAAATATGCTCTACGCTCCTTTTTTGGAGCCTAACGCAGCATTTGTTTGAACTCTCGATACCAGAGTTAAATTTATGGTGCGGCCAGAAAAAAGCCCGCGGAGCGTTAACAGCCCTTTTACCGCCGAACTCTAAATCTAGGCCTTAGTCTTGATAAAGGCCTCTCTTGTGGGCCGAAACGCGTTGACAGAGTTATGGTGAGCTACTTATTCCTTGATTATTGAATTTTAATACAGTATTATACTATGTTATTATCCTTTATCTACAGGTTTTGAAGACTTCCCAGGATTATTTTTATTTTTACTTTTATTCATCATTTTATTGTTTATTTCCATGCATCTTCTACAATATTTAATTTTTTACATGGAAGTATAACCCCTCCACCAAAGACTCCTTAAGGGATCACTCTCACTAGTTTGTGCACATACTAATTTTTTGGTTTTTTACCTTTTGGATAGTTATTTTTTATGGACTTATTTTTATCACTATTCTGGATTGAATTTCACAGATTTATTTTTATCACTATTTTGGATAGAACTTTCTGAACTTTTGGATTAACTACTTTCAACAAAAATGTTTTTTTGAAAAGTTTTTTTAAATATAATCTTTTGAATTTGCTGGACTTATACCATTTATTTATATCACGATTTTGGATAACACCTAAATTGGATAGTTCACTTTTTGGATACACATGGAAAAACCTTTTTTGTATATTTTTTAACTTTAGAAGGGATCACTGGACATTATCTGTTTATCATTATTATTTCCCTATCTATGCTAATACTATTATATATGAGACAATTTTTATGAGACATTATACATACAGCTAATAAGCCAAACACGCGTGTTTTTTTATATATGTTTATACGTTTTTATACATCATCTCTTGCCGTTCTGCTAAAAGTATATTTGTTTTTAAACGACACCTTTGTTTTAAATGTTTAATATGTATTAAATACTTTTATGTACCAACTGTGCCACTTATAGATTCTAAATCTAGATCTTAAAACCTATACATCAATACAGCACAACCACCATAATTGTAGCTGAGCCATAGTGCTATACCTTTTTTCAGACGAACCACCATCATTTACACTTAAATCTTATCAGACCTCGCCACTATTTGGCGCTCCTTTCTAACCGCTATGTTACGTACGGATGGATAAAAAAAAAAAAAAACAAAAAAAAAAAAAAAAAAACAAACAACAACAACATGCTGCACGATATGACACCAAACCCCTACACGCCGACATTTTACAACCTTTACATTCTAATGGTTTGAAGTATACACTGTGATGGCGACATACGCTGCACGGTATAAAAGTGAGCATCTATACAAGCACAAACATTCTGTGTTTAATATTGGCGGCTAGAGATGCAGCTAGATGCTGGAGATTATTATGATTGGGTAAGTACGTATATGCGGATAATGAAAACACTGCATACTATAATGCTGCTGGTTATCTATACACAGATTATGAACTTGTAGGAATGGATAATGATCCAGAGTTTCTATACACTAATAAAGCACACTACACTATATAAGGACGATGTGTATTTACACACTGAGAAGGAACATTTACAAGGGTAAGATGCTAAACATCTAGACAATAAGAAGGAACACAATGTGCTTGCTCCTCTGATATTCTCACCTCGTGCACCTTCCTATAATGGGCTTTGACCGAGCACAAAGAGCGGGCACTGAAGCTGCAGTCTTCATAGTTACAGCAATACGCTGGTATCTTACTGTGAGTGTCCATGTGCTTCCTCAGATCAATTAAATTCTTACAGCTGTAAAGACAAATGCTGCTAATATGAGGTGGGACAACAGGGTGGAAGAGGAGTAAAACAGGATCTTTTTACTTAGGTTAAATCCCTTTTTCATCAAAGTAAAGAAGCACATGAAAATTGACAATTCGGTAAATTTTTTGCCACTACTTGAAGTGGGGGGGGGAATCAAACAGACCTTTTAAATAGACCCCTCTTCTTGCTTCATGTTCTGTCACTCAGAAGAAAGGGATTAAATGGAACATACAAAAATCTAGTTTCTTTCCTAAGATATGGAGAGTCCACAATATCATTCCAATTACTAGTGGGAATATCACTCCCCTACCCATAATCCCCAGTCATTATCTTTGCCTCTGTCAATGGAGGAGGTGAAGTTTGGTGTCTGAAGAAATTAATTCCTTTTTTGGGTACTTTTTCCTGCAAGCAAGGATTTGGGTTTAGCTGAGTCCACGTCAATCTCTTCATTAGAGTAGTGGTGGCTTTTAAGCAGTTAGGAAGTTGTGAGGTAGTCCTTGCTTTGTTTCCTAACACATTGCTGCCCATGGTACAGAAAGCCAGAGTTGGCTACTCTGTTCTTTCTTTTCTACAGGTCTCTGTAAGGAGTATGTGTCCTTTCACGCCTTGTGAGCCGTCTTCCTGCCGGACAGCTAGACTGCAGGTAAGTGCTTTGATCTTCTAGGTCTTGGAGACTTGCTCTTCAGAAGAACGTCATATGCAGTAGATGGGGACATTTTTAAAATCCTTTATAGAGGATTTTCTTTGGCAGTGGGTAGGCACATTATGTATGTTGAGACTAGGGGTTAATCTTCCCATTATTGGGACTATTTCCTCTTTGGGCTAATTTTGTTGAAATACTTTATTAGTGTGTGGCTTATGTTTTATACAGGGATTTAGGCATAAACTATAAAATTTGGCAGTTGTTTTTCTTTGCTTCCTTAGCTAGAACAGGCTGACTGCTTGAGCATTTGTGTAAATTAAGCTCCGGTGTTGTAGGCAGAGGGAAACGCGTGCTTTTACTTGCTGCATAGTTCCCTCTCTGAAAGTCATGCAACTTCTCTCTGCTGTCAGATATTCTCGGAGTGGAGCTGCGTCATTGAATTTTAGTCTCTTCAGTAAGAATCTACGAGTCGATCTACTATATGATAGTTTTAGAGACTTCTGGCAGACAAATTGTGCATAAGTGTTACGGTAAGGCACCTCAGCCTGTCTGAGGTGTAGGGGGCCCGATTGATTTATTATTTTAACCCCTTAATGACCACAGCACTTTTCCATTTTCTGTCCGTTTGGGACCAAGGCTATTTTTACGGTGTTTGTGTTTAGCTGTAATTTTCCTCTTACTCATTTACTGTACCCCACACATATTATATACTGTTTTTCTCGGCGTTAAATGGACTTTCTAGAGATACCATTATTTTCATCATATCTTATATTTTACTCTAAAAAAAATGTTATAAAATATGAGGAAAAAAATGGCACACACTTTCTAACTTTGACCCCCAAAATCTGTTACACATCTACAACCACCAAAAAACACCCATGCTAAATAGTTTCTAAATGTTGTCCTGAGTTCAGAAATACCCAATATACATGTTCTTTGCTTTTTTGCAAGTTATAGGGCCATAAATTCAAGTAGCACTTTGCTATTTCCAAACCATTTTTTTTTTCAAAATTAGCGCTAGTTACATTAGAACACTAATATCTTTCAGGAATCCCTGAATATCCATTGACATGTATATATTTAGTAGACATCCCAAAGTATTGATCTAGGCCAATTTTGGTATATTTCATGCCACCATTTCACCGCCAAATGCGATCAAGTACAAAAAAATAGTTCACTTTTTCACAAACTTTCGGTTTCTCACTGAAATTATTTACAAACAGCTTGTGCAATTATGGCATAAATGGTTGTAAATTTTTCTCTGGGATCCCCTTTGTTCAGAAATAGCAGACATATATGGCTTTGGCGTTGCTTTTTGGTAATTAGGACGCTAAATGCCACTGTGCACCACACGTGTATTATGCCCAGCAGTGAAGGGGTTAATTAGGGAGCATGTAGGGAGCTTTTTGGGGTAATTTTAGCTTTAGTGTAGTAGACAACCCCAAGTATTGATCTAGGCCCATTTTGGTATATTTCATGCCACCATTTCACCGCCAAATGCGATCAAATAAAAAAAAAAAAAAAAAAAAAAATTAAAATTTTTCACAATTTTAGGTTTCTCACTGAAATAATTTACAAACAGCTTTTGCAATTATGGCACAAATGGTTGTAAATGCTTCTCTGGGATCCCCTTTGTTCAGAAATAGACATATATGGCTTTGGCGTTGCTTTTTGGTACTTAGAAGGCCGCTAAATGCCGCTGCGCATCACACGTGTATTATGGCTAGCAGTGAAGGGGTTAATTAGGGAGCTTTTAGGGAGCTTGCAGGGTTAATTTTAGCTTTAGTATAGAGCTCAGCCTCCCACCTGGAACATCAGACCCCCTGATCCCTCCCAAACAGCTCTCTTCCCTCCCCCACCCCACAATTGTCCCTGCCATCTTAAGTATTGGCAGCAACTCTGCCAGTACTAAAATAAAAGGTATATTTAGGCTTTTTTTTTTTTAAAGCATATTTACATATGCTGATGTGTAGGACCCCCCTTAGCCCCCAACCTGACTGATCCCCCACCAAACAGTTCTCTAACCCTCCCCCTCTGCCTTAATGGGCGCCATCTTGGGTACTGGCAGCTGTCTGCCAGGACCCAGTTTAGAATAAAATTGCTGTTTTTTTAAAATTTTCCCATTTTCTGTAGTGTAGCTCCCCCCCACCCCCTCCTAGATACCTTCGATTTTTTTTTTATAAACATTAAAATACCCCTTTCTCCCACTTATAAAACCAAAACTTTTCTGTAGTGTAGCGGTTCCCACCCGCTCCCGCCACCCACATCGGTCCCGCCCCCTCTACATTACCCGGCCCATCGATGGCCGCCCACCCACCAACGATACCGGCCATCGATGTCCGGTGCAGAGAATGCCACAGAGTGGCTCTCTCTGCATCGGATGGCCAAGGGGTGTTATTGCAGGATGCCTCGATATTGAGGCATCCTGCAATAACCGGAAAGCGGCTGGAAGCGAGCAGGATCGCTTCCAGCCGCTTTAAACCCCTAATGTCGTACAGGGTACGTCACTGGTATTTTAAGACTAGGTTGTGTTCGCGACGTACCCTGTACGACATGCGTCGTTAAGGGGTTAAATAATTTTTTTAACGTTAAGCAGCTGTGGTATTAAAAATTCTTAAAGTGACAGTGTATTTAAAAAAAAAATAAGGTGTTACCCAAAAAACACCTACCAAATATGAAAAATAAAACCCAACAAATTAGAGGAGCGCTAAATGAAAGCAGCTAAAGCTGCTTTCATTTAGCGCTCTGATAGATGCTCTGGCGGTTCCTTGGGATTTCGGAATAGCATATCCGTTTCCTTAGTTTCCGCTCCTTCCACGAGTCATTGCTAGTATCAAACAGGAGAAAGCGTTGGCAATTCTTATAGCCCCTGCATGGCCTCGCAAGATCTGGTATGCAGACCTAATGAAGATGTCAAACAATTCAAAAGAAAAAGAATACAACTTATAGCACTCTGTGGTCACAGTAAATAGATATGTGGTCAGAATAACTCGTCACTAATTAACCATAAAAGATTAGCCAAAAAAACGGGAGTAGCAAAAATATTAAAACATAACATTTATTGGGGTATATTAAAATAGGAAAAATAATTTAAAAAAACACACTTAGGTACCTAACGTAGTGTATTATCTAAATCAGTTGCAGGGTAATCTGAGGGTACATTAAAGTATCATCCAGTTTGTGTGTTAAAAGGTATCTCTTAATGGTACTATCAGTTCATTAGTATCAAATGTGAAGTTATAATATTTAGACTGAGACAATTGTCAGTCTCTTATATTAAGGTCTATTGGTGTGTGTAATACACGGTAGTTAAAGGGACACTAAACCCCAAATTTTTCTTTCATGATTTAAATAGAGAAAACAATTTTAAACATTCCAATTTACTTCTATTATCTAATTTGCTGCAATCTTTAGATATCCTTTGTTAAAGAAATAGCAATGCACATTGGTGAGCCAATAACATGAGGCATCTATGTGCAGCCACCAATCAGAAGCTACTGAGCCTATCTAGATATGCTTTTCAGGAAAGAATATCAAGAGAATAAAGCAAATTAGATAATATAAGTAAATTAGAAAGTTGTTTAAAATGGTATTCTCTATTTGAATCATGAAAGAAAAAAAATTGGGTTTAATGTCCCTTTAATACGTGTATTGTTTACAGAGTATATAATAGATACTGCTAGTAGATATAAGTTATAGGTGGACACTCTAAGTGGTGCTCATATCAAATACCGAGTTGCAATTAACTGTAGCTGATAATTATGAATTAATAGTACAAATTATATTATATTAGTTGCCAATACTTCTGCTATGGTTACATTGTATATCTGCCTCTGTATCAATATTCAGGCATGCAACTATAAATTAGATTAAAAGTGCCTGGTATCACTCTGCCAGGAGCAGATTATACTGTGAATTAGTTGTTCCGCTGGAATTATGTTAACACTATTAGAGTCTAGACTACTCGAGTGCTAGTGACTATTGAGTCATACATAGGTTGCCATTGCTTGTACCCTTGGTTACCAGGGCTTATACTTAGATTCCATAGTATAGTTAAATCTCTTCCAATATTATGTCGTGTAACAGAGCGGTAAATAGGAATGCTTAATAACACTCATTCAAGAGCGGAATTGTAAGAAACTCTCTGTTCAGCTAAGTATGTTTGAATAATATAAGATCTTGGCTGGTAAGGTGCTAATGGCTAATCCATACGTAGGTTGATTCAGCAATCGTGCTGGTAATATTATAAATTACTGATATTGTATTGGCTAGTGACTGTCAGTCCATGCAGGAATTGCCGTTACTTCTACCATTGATTATCAATGCTTATCCTTAAATTACGTAGTACAATCACAACTATTTCAATGACATAGCATATGACAGAACGTTGGATGGAATGTTTATTACCACTCATCCAGGGATTTAATTCTGTTGTGAACTATCTGTTCAGCTAAAGATGTTGTGAATAATATAAAGTCTTAGCTAGTCAGGTGTTAATGATTACTGATCTGTACGTAAGTTTTCCAGCGTTCCTATTGGTAGTATATTAAAGTGCTGTGTTTGCGTTTAATGACATATCATACAATACACCTCAAGATAGTGTGTCATTCAGTGCAGATGTACAAATTAAATATATGACATCTAAGTTTAAATTGATACAGAGTCAACAGTTAATGATGTATAAACAAAGCGGTACAGGTTGCTCACTATTCCTTACAAACCAACAGAAAGTATTGCTACTGGTGATATATTAAAAAAGTACTGATGTTATCTGTAAACAACGTAGTTATGTTAAATAAACTACCAAACAGTATACCTCCAGTTATTATATCGTTAAATACAAGTGTGCAGGTAAAGTATATAACGTTTTGGATTTGAATCGATATCAAGTAATAAATTAATAGTGTGTAAGCAAAATCGGTACCGGTAACACACTACTATTTGCAAACAAAGTCGAGGATAAACAAATATAAGGTATGGACCACATTGAATGTCTAGTTGTACTTTGTGAATATCGTTTACCCAAATAATACCATTGCACTACAGTAAAGTTTGTGGTAGCCTAAGGCTAGCTAAAAACACAGGAGTTCCTAGGACTCCTCACCATTGCCCTAACGTCCCTAACATGTTTCGCCAAGAAATGTCTTTTTGCTATTTCTATGCCTATTTACCACTCTGTTACACAATATAATATTGGAAGAGATTTAACTATACTATGGAATCCAAGTATAAGCCCTGGTAACCAAGGGTACAAGCAATGGCAACCTATGTATGACTCAATAGTCACTAGCACTCGAGTAGTCTAGACTCTAATACTGTTAACATAATTCCAGCGGAACAACTAATTCACAGTATAATCTGCTCCTGGCAGAGTGATACCAGGCACTTTTAATCTAATTTATAGTTACATGCCTGAATATTGATACAGAGGCAGATATACAATGTAACCATATCAGAAGTATTGGCAACTAATATAATATAATTTGTACTATTAATTCATAATTATCAGCTACAGTTAATTGCAACTCGGTATTTGATATGAGCACCACTTAGAGTGCCCACCTATAACTTATATCTACTAGCAGTATCTATTATATACTTGGTAGTTAATACAAGTATTGTTTACAATGTATTACACACACCAATAGACCTTAATATAAGAGAATGACAATTGTCTCAGTTTAAATATTATAACTTCAAATTTGATACTAATGAACTGATAGTACCATTAAGAGATACCTTGTAACACACAAACTGGATGATACTTTGATGTACCCTCAGATTACCCTGCAACTGATTTAGATAATACACTACGTTAGGTACCTAAGTGTGTTTTTAAATTATTTTTCCTATTTTAATATACCCCAATAAATGTTATGTTTTAATATTTTTGCTACTCCCATTTTTTTGGTTAATCTTTAATGGTTAATTAGGGACGAGTTATTCTGACCACATATCTATTTACTGTGACCACAGAGTGCTATAAATGTATTCTTTTTCCTTTGAATTGTTTCAATTAAATTAATACACAGCACCTACTCCTTGCCGAATTCAGAGGCTATATCGTGGATACAAGGTCCAGTTAAATCACAGGAGTGCCATTGGTATCTTTTCTATTGTAAAACTCTAGTGAAGATGTCATCTCTGTCACCTTAGAGCAGTGCTTTCCAAACTGTGTTGTGACAGTGTGCAGGCAGCAGTGTGTAGGTGTGTCCCTGCTACAGCACACTTTAATTTTTAAAACATTTTTTTTTGGTTTCCGACTTTCTGCCTGCCTGATACGCATATAACATGGTTGACTCGTGATTGATACTCAGTGGGTCACAGATCATCTTAACCTATTGGCGCAGCTCAGTGGGAACTGAAACTATTCCCATTGGCGGCTTATTGGCTCATGACTGCATGTGTAGTTAGTGAGTGGGATAGTAGTATGTTTGCAGCACCGGCAGTAGTCAGTGCAACTCGCAGAGCTCTGAGGGTGGCAGATTAAACGCTGAGCTAAAGTCAGAAGCCAAAGTGTTTTTTTGCAGCTAGCTCCCAGTAGTGCATTGCTGCTCCCGATATATGGATAGGAAGCGGAAGCTTAAAAATGCTTGATAAAATGCTAGTGTCTTTATCTAATATTTCACCAAATATTCAGAAACTGTTCATCCCATCAACCTCATACATCCCATTAAAATAGTAAGTAGCTATTGGTGTTATTAAACTTTTTTTTTTTATTCTTGCACATACTTACTGTTACTTGTAAATATATTTCGTTATTATATAATTTATGTTTGTGTCCGTATCTCTTAAAACAAGTTAGTTTAACCTCCTGTTTGCTAGTACAACTGAATTACTGTGTCGCGAAATTATGTAGGTTTAATTTAAGAAGTGTGTCACCAACATGAAGTTAGGAAAGCTCCGCTTTAGAGGTTACCTCTGAGGAAGGATATTCTAACTCAGGGTCCAGTCCTCCATCCAAATCTCATTTCTCTGAAGCCGACTGCTTTGAGATTTAACGCTTAGTTCTGGCTAAGCGTGGGTTTTCTGGGTCGGTCTTTGAGACCATGCTACAGGCTCGCAAGCCTGTTACTCGTAAAATTTACCATAAGGTATGGCGTAAATATGGTGTGAATCCAAAGGCTACTCTTGGAATAGGGTCAGGATTCCTAGGATTTTGTTCTTTCTCCAGGAAGGTCTGGAGAAAAAGGTTGTCAGTCAGTTCTCTGAAAGGTCAGATTTCTGCTTTATCTATTCTTTTACATAAGTGTCTGGCAGATGTTTCAGATGTTCAATCTTTTTGTCAAGCCCTGGTCAGAATCAGGCCTGTGTTTAAACCTGTTGCTCCTCCTTGGAGCCTTAATCTTGTTCTTAGAGTTTTGCAGCAGGCTCCGTTTGAGCCTATGCATTCTATAGATATTAAGTTATCTTGGAAGGTTTTGTTTCTCATTGCTATCTTTTCTGCTCAGAGAGTTTCGGAACTCTCGGCTTTGAAGTGCGATTCGTCTTATCTTACTTGCTGATAAGGTGGTTCTTCGTACTAAATTGGGTTTTCTTCCGAAAGTGGTTTCGTATAGAAATATTAATCAGGAAATTGTTGTTCCTTTTCTCTGTCCTAATCCTTCTCATAAGTAACGTCTGTTGCACAACTTGGATGTGGTGCAGGCTCTAAAATTCTACCTTCAGAGGATTTTTGCCAGTCTTCTGCCCTGTTTGTTTCTCTGAAAGCGTAAGGGTCAGAAGGTTACTGCTACTTCTCTTTCCCTCTGGTTGAGAAGTAAAATTAGTTTTGCTTATGAGACTGCTGGTCAGCAGCCTCCTGAGAGAACATCAGCTCATTCCACTAGGGCTGTCAAAAATGAAGCTTCTGTGGAACAGATTTGCAAGGCTGCAACTTGGCCCTCTCTGCATAATTTTTCCAAATGTGATACTTTTGACTCGGCTGAGGCATCTTTTGGGAGAAAGGTTTTTTTAAGTGGTGGTCTTCTGTTTAGGTCTACCTGTCTTGTTCTCCCTCCCTGTTCATTCCGTGTCCTCTAGCTTGGGTATTGGTTCCCACTAGCAATTGGAATGACGTTGTGGACTCTCCACATCTTAGGAAAGAAAACAAAATTTATGCTTACCTGAAATTTCTTTCGGGATATGGAGAGTCCATGACCCCACCCTTAATTAAGACAGTTATTTTTGACTGAACCTCAGGCACCTCTACACCTTTATGTTATTCCTTTTTCCATTTCCCTTCGGTCGAATGACTGGTGCTTATGGGTAGGGGAGTGGAATTTAACAGCTTTGCTGTGGTGCTCTTTGCCTCCTCCTGCTGGCCAGGAGTGATATTCCCACTAGTAATTGGAATGAGAAAATACTGTGGAGGTAAAGAAGCCCCCTACAACAGAATACACATAAAGCATTCAAGAGTCACTTTTGAATATGATAATTATTATTATTATTTTATTAAGTGTGATAACGTTAAAATAAAAAAAAAAAAATAAAAAAAAAAACACACAAATAACTAGTTCTATTGCGATCACAGTATCAAAAAGCACCAAGAATGATATCACAATGTAGGTCTGGAGCAAAGTTGAAACTGTGGCATGACTGGTTCCGGTTATTGCTTAATATTGAGCAGATATAAATGAGTATATACACTCTGGTATTGTTCTTTGCAACAATGTTTTAGGTTAATGTATATGCGGTTTCAGATATAATTTATAAGATCCTTATTAACCCCTTAACGACAAAGGACGTGCCTGGCACGCCCTCTGGAGTTTGAAGCTCTGGAAGCGATCCTGATCGCATGGGGTTTTTTTTTTGTTTTTTTTTAGTACTGGCAGACTTTCTGACAGTACTTAAAGGGACACTGAACCCACATTTTTTTTCCTTTCACGATTCAGATAGAGCATGCAATTTTAAGCAACTTTCTAGTTTACTCCTATTATCAATTATTCTTCGTTCTCTTGATATCTTTATTTGATAAAGAAGGCATCTAATTTTTTTTCAGAACTCTGGACAGCACTTTTTCATTGGTGGATGAATTTCTCCACCAATCAGCAAGGACAACCCAGGTTGTTCACCAAAAATGGGCTGGCATCTAAACTTACATTTCAAATAAAGATACCAATAGAATAAAGAAAATTTAATAGGAGTAAATTAGAAAGTTGCTTAAAATTGCATGCTCTATCTGAATCATGAAAGAAAAAAATGGGTTTAGTGTCCCTTTAAGATGGAGGGTACAATTGTGGGGTGGGGGAGGGATGAGAGCCGTTTGGGAGGGATCAGTGGTGGGATGTGTCAGGTGGGAGGCCGATCTCTATACTAAAGCTAAAATTAACCCTACACGCTACCTAATTAACCCCTTCACTGCTGGGCATAATACAAGTGTGGTGTGCAGCAGCATTTAGCAGTATTTTAAATTACCAAAAAGTAATGCCTCAGCTACCCAGGTACTGAACCAAAAATGGGCCGACTCCTAACCATACATTCCTACTTTTTCAAACAAAGATACCAAGAGAACGACAAAAATTAATAGGAGTAAATTAGAAAGTTGCTCTATCTGAATCATGAAAGTTTAAGTTTGACTTTAGTGTCCCTTCAAAGTGATGGTAAACTCTCCCCTTTATAAAAAACAGATCCGGAATGTAAAGTGATATTTTAGATGAAGGTTATTTAATCAATTGTAATGAAGTTGCACTATAACTAAACTTTTTAATGTAAATTCAAATACCCACGCCCATTTAAAATGTCATTTTCTCTGTGAGCTAAAATGTTGAATAGTTCTATCAATGCTCTCCCCATATGGCACTTTTGCTGTATCTACAGCGCCGATTGGAGAACAAATTAAAACTATAGCTCACAGAAAAAATTACTTTTGCGCTAACGTTATTGGTTATGTTTTTTTGGAGTGAGAAACTAACCAAGAATCATAGTTGATTAATAAAAATATTGTGCGAGCGTGCGTGAGACCCAATGTCTTTAATGTAGTAAGACATTTTTAAATGAGTCCAGATAGTACCAAGCAGGGTGGATAAAAATCAATTTTATACCCTAAAATAAAAAGGATTATTTTGATTTAAATACAATTTTTTTTTTTAAATAAAATGCTTTGAGGAAAATATATCTAAAGATAGTTTCTATTCAAGATTTATTATAATCAAACGGTTATGCATCCTGAAATATAGATTAGTTTTAATCACATAGCAAGATACTGTATATTCATGGTTGTAATGTTTATTTATTTTGGTAAATTAATCCCAGTAATCCATTTACAATGTCATAGGTTTCTGCAAGATTATGCTGAAGACATTTTTACATATTATTGGTTTTGTAGTTCTCAAAACTGAATTTGTTTGTGCAGAAATAACAGATCCTAGATGAATAAATCAGAGGGCGCTTCATGTGCATATAAGTAGTTAAACAACCAGTGTGAATAATAGTAGCGCAGGGTACTCACAATACGTTGCAGCACTCTGTTGTGCTGGTAGAGGCGTTCTGGAGGCTCCAGCTCACTGAGCAAAGGATAAACAGCTTCCTCCAAAAGGATCAAGCAGGTGGAATTTGATTCAAACAAATCAGATACATATATATGAATATCATTTGTTTAATATAAAACCATACAATTATTAAAACAAAGGGGTTGAAACATTTATTCAGAGCCCCAATAAAATGCAACGCGTTTCTCTGCTAACACAGCGGGTTCCTCAGGCATAAAAAAAAAAAAAAAAAAAAAAATATGATAGGATTTTTTATGCCTGAGGAAACCACGGTGTTAGCCTGGTGTAACCTTTGTTCAATGAGCTGGAGCACTAAGTCTCTAGAACGCCTCTCCCAGCACAACAGAGTGCTGCAACATATTGTGAGTAACCTGCACTACTGTTATTCACACTGGTTGTTTAACTACTTATATGCACATGAAGCATTTATTTATCTAGGATCTCTATTACTCTAGTGTGCCAGAGTCTGATACAGTATACCAGAACAACGGCCAACCTAAGCACTAAAGTGAAGTCTTGGGAGCTTCTTATACATTGATGGAACAGAGTCCAAATAAAGGCAGCTTTCTCCAAGCCGAATCTCTAAGAAAAAAGTGCGGGGGTATAAGGTGGGCAAAAGAAAAAAAAAAAATTATTTATTTATATAATATATATATATATATATATATATATATATATATATATATATATTTTCAGCGTCCAAGTGGATGCCTAGCTACTAATGAAATAGACTAGAATCATCTCCTGGTTCATGTGGTGTTAAAATAAAATGTGAGCACAAAAAGGATATTACAGAGTAAAATGAGCTGGAAAGGAAGGGGCGGGGGAAGTAGGAAGAAAGGGAAATATATAAGAAAGAAGGAACAAGCAGGTACAAAGATTTACCAGCCTGACCTGTAGTCGCAGTTCTGACATTTGTATGGCCGCACATCACTGTGACGGAAGCGGATATGAGTGCGCAATGTAGAGGGCAGCGGACAAGTCATGTCACAAAGTGGGCACTTGTAGTGATTAACTGCTCAAAACAAAAGAGAACACAATTAGAAAAAACAAAAGTGGGAAATGTGGAAGGGAGAGATAGGAAAAGAGAGAGAAAAAGGCATTAGACAAGGGAGAAAGTAAAGGTAGAAAAGAACATGAAAGAGAAATGAGAAGAGGCAATTATACACCACTATTATATCCTTCTATTACTATACTCTGCGGGCACACTCACCATGGTTGCGCATGTGGTCCCTCAGCAGACGTTCTGTTGCAAATCTTTTTGAGCAATGAGAGCATTGAAAACGATGTTCTGTATGAGGGGAGATGGGTATTAGAGCTGATACAGACCTTAATCTAACACAGATAAATTAATCAGAATCTCTTCAATAGCCTCCTCTTTTATTTAACAAACACTCACGGTCTAACGATGTCTGACGCCTGAGGTGGTCATAGAACTTGGTATTGTTGGCAAACATCCCTCCACAGTTGGGACAAGACACAACCTTCTCCTGTGTGTGACTTCGCAGGTGCTCCCGTAGCTTGCTCCGGCTTTTACTGGAACAGTCACAATCTGAGGATATGAAAAAGTTAAGGAAAAGAGTCATGAACCATAAGGGAGCAAAAAAGGGAAGTGGAATACATAAGACGAGTGGTGAGTGCGCACGCAAGCACAGAGTTTTCATAAAAGGACATCTCTGGATGTGGGGGAAAAGGGTCATCTGTGCAAGTGATGAGACACAAGTTGAGCAATAGGGAAGTGGGAGGACAATGAAGCACATGGGCAGACAGACAAGTACAGGAGACACTGCCCGTGGCATAGGAAACAGTGTACAGTGATGGGACATTTAATCAACTACATTTACTGCAGCACATAAGGAAGTTGTACTTCTCTCACCTTTCCAGCCACAGAGCAGCACCCTGTTCTCCTTCCCAGCCACCTCATATTCAGCACTCAAACCGTGCAAGTCCACGTGTCTGTAAAACCACTCTGCGTTGTCAAATGAGCTCTGCAGGAATTCAGGAAAATCTATTAGAAAGAGCTTTTAACATTTTTTTGTATAAGTGGTTTGCAAGTAAAACAGTCATTTAGCCGACTGATCCCCATAACAGGAAAGTGACCATGAAACAAGATGGAATAGTCGGTTGCACTGTATAGGCCTGTAGTATCAATACAACATGGAAGATCTTGGTGGCTCAAGGAAACAGAATACAGGTGTGAGTGTGCGTGTTTTTGTATTGAGCAACTCATCAACTGAGTACAGTAAATAGTATGACCATAGAAGGTTGTGGATAGAACTTTGTGAGCATGAGATATAGGCAAAGCCATGTAACTATTATAACATTAGAAAAACACTATGGGGCCGATTTATCAAGGGCCGAATCCCTGTTTCCGCACAAGCCTTCAGTCTCGCCGGAAACAGCAGTTAGAGGCAGCGGACCAGTTAAGACCGCTGCTTCATGAGTGGCATACAGCAATCAACTCGATCAGATACGATCTAGTTGATTGACACCCCTTGCTAGTGACCAATTGGCCACAAATCTGTGGGGGCGGCATTGCACAAGCAGTTCACCAGAAGTGCTTGTGCAATGTATAATGCCAACAACGTATGCTGTCGGCATTCAGCGATGTCTGACAGGACATGATACGCTACAGCGTATCATGTCAGGCAAACATTGATAAATCGGCCCCATATCTAGATAAAGAATCCCATTGCCACTTCTTTAACTATACTGTCCAATTATTTACTCTCTCATCGTTATACTTAATGTTTTAATTTCACAACCTACATAGTTTATCGTAGAGAAACAATATCTTATATTATTTTTTTAAAATAGATTCTTTAAGTTAATACGCTACTAAAAGGCAGTGTTTTTAATCATTAGACGTGTCACTGTCATTAGGTCACATTGCTCCTGTGAGTGCACTTTACTTAGAGAACTGCTTTGTTAGTTTTAATCTCACCTCACACTGGTCCCACATACACATGAAGCTTTCCTGCAGTTCAGGAATCATATTGCGGCTTTGCGTATCCAGCTGGCAAGGACTGAGATCAGATTGGCTTTGTAGGGCCATGATCCCAAGCTGCTTCAGCTTGGTGTGGTAGCAGTGAAAATAAACATGTCGCGCAAGTTCCACTGAGTTATCTGGTGTGAAAAATCCACAGCCTTGCCACAAACAGCAGAACTCATCTAGAAGAAGGAAAGTGAAAATGGGAAAGAATGAAAACACAGACAGCTGTAAAAATGTACAGGCAACGAAGAGATCTGCAAAACGTGTCAGTGACTCAGATAAAGAGACACTAGGTAGCAGAGAAACAAAGTGACAGGAGAGCACAGGCAGAATTCTGTAAGAAGTGCGAGTCACAGGCAGAGGGCATGAATCACAGAAAAGTGCCTGCTTGAGGGACACAGTTGTCCCCATCTCCCTAGTCCACATATTAATTATGTACAATTAGTAGATTGTAGGAAGGTGTGAGACACAGGCAATGAAAGGTGCCAGGCCCATAGAGAACAGCACAAGGAAACATCTCACCATCACAGTCCATATTCACTTCTCCTGCTCCCTGCTGGTGCAATCGGAGGTGGTCACACACATGCGAGCAGAAATCTTCCATATTTGAGGACACATAAGTGCAACTGCCCCACTCGCACTGCAGCAGTAGATTTGCACTACGTCTCACAACCTTGCCTGCCATCCTGCAACAAAAAAAGAAACAGACAGTGAGGGTAGAACTGCTGCAAAGTGATTTTCCTTCAGACACAAATCAGTATTTTAATCAAAAATAGGAGTAAATTAGAAAGTTTACAGATTGCATGCTCTATCTGAATCACGAAAGAGAAAAAAAATAAAAATGGGTTTAGTGTTCCTTTAAGTCCAAGGGCAAATTTCATTATTAGCTAAAAATATGATTATAAAATATAAATATAAAATATTCTGCAAATATTTACTTTATTTTTTAATAATTCTTAATTAACTAACTAGATACAGATTTAAAGAATATCAGTGCAACTAGTTGCAAATTTAAAAGCACATAACATGACAAAAACAAAATGCTCTAATGTGGGATAGCAGCAGTTTATTATTGCGCTGTTGCTTCCATATATCTATGTATTTAACACCTACAATTGGCTTAAACACAGTTAGCTTCAGAATAGCAGTGTACTACAAGCACCTAGCTAAGCACATCATGCACATTTCGATTTTTACCTTTCTATCCCTTTAATTATAAAATTGTTTATTGCAAAAATTCTTATATTTCAAAATGAAGTGCACATTTTATTTTTGACCTCTCTCTTTAAATAAAGATTAAAAAAAAAAAATTATCTTAAAGGGACACTGAACCCAATTTTTTTCTATCGTGATTTAGATAGAGCATGCAATTTTAACAACTTTCTAATTTACTCCTATTATCAAATTATTTTCATTCTCTTGATATCTTTATTTGAAATGCAAGAATGTAAGTTTAGATGCCGGCCCATTGTTGGTGAACACACTGTTGTTCTTGCTGATTGGTGGGCAAATTCACCTACCAATAAACAAGTGCTTTCCATGGTCCTGAACCAAAAAATAAAAAAAATAGCTTAGATGCCTTCTTTTTCAAATAAAGAAAACAAGAGAAAAAAGAAAAATTGATAATCTGAGTAAATTAGAAAGTTGTTTAAAATTGCATGCTCTATCTGAATAACGAAAGAAAATTTGGGTTCAGTGTCCCTTTAAATAAATGCATTAAAAAAGGATGTACATACACCTGCGCTTTACAACTCCCGGGAATCAAGGAGCCACAGAATTTTATCCTTTGGCTATAGATATGTATACACACACACTGACATACATTTCATAGCGTAACATGTATAGCTTAAAACAGCTATTTAGAGAAAAAGTAAAATGTTCTGTTCAAGAGCCTTCTTCTTTCTGCCTTGGGTTATTGTGTTAAACATCTGATACTTTCACACCTTCAATCAGAATTATTTTGAGTCCTACAATTTTATGAAATGATCAACTTTCCAATCTTATGTTAAACAGCCTGCTTCATTGTAATAAAAAAGCACTCAATTGCTTATACTTAGAGATCACTGCAGTATGTATTATTCATCTATTTAAATGGACTTTGCCTTTGATTTTATTACACTACATTTGTGTCCCTACTGCTGCAGCCCTACAAGGAGGAGCCGGCCTTTGCAGGAAGGTTAAAGGGACACTGTACCCAAAATTTTTCTTTCATGATTCAGATTGAGCATGAAATTTTAAGCAACTTTCTAATTTACTCCTATTATCAAATTTTCTTCATTCTCTTGGTATCTTTATTTGAAATGCAAGAATGTAAGTTTAGATGCCGGCCCATTTTTGGTGAACCTGGGTTGTCCTTGCTGATTGGTGGATAAATTCATCCACCAATAAAAAAGTGCTGTCCAGAGTACTGAAACCAAAAAAAGCTTAGATGCCTTCTTTTTCCAAATAATGATAGCAAGAGAACGAAGAAAAATTGATAATAGGAGTAAATTAGAAAGTTGTTTAAAATTGCATGCTCTTTCTGAATTACAGAAGAAAAAATTTGGGTACAGTGTCCCTTTAATCTTTGCATGATGTCATAAAATGTATTAGGCTAGTGAATAGACTAGATGTCAGGGAGTCAGATTTACTCATGCCCGGAACTGACAGAATAAAAAATTATCTGTTCTTAAAAACACTGGGGGCTACACTGAGAAATTTTAAGTGATAATATTGCAAGAAACAAGTAAGTTATTTGATGGGGTTTTTTTTTGTTTTTTTGTTTTTTTAAACACATTCTTTTTATATTTAATATATTCGTTTATACCCAAAGAGCACTGTTTAAGATCCCTTTAAAAAAAAAAATCCAACCTGTGTTCAGTAACTACGGACAGCAATAAATAGGCCATATCTTTTAAGGATCATAACATAATTAAAATTTCCCTCACCCAGATAGAAAGGCCAATCGTTGAGGAAACACTACTTGTTCATCTATTGTATACAAAACAGAACAAGTATGTGAGATCTTGTCTCAGAAACATCTGAAAAATCCAGGATAGGACCAACAATGCTAAATCCCTTTGGTTCATATAGCAAATAGCCCAGAAATATGGCTCATATAGCAAACAGCCTAGAAAATAGAATTATACAGAGTAGAGCAATGACAAAACAGCTAACCTTTTAGAAAAAGACAAGTGAAGTTGAGCAAACAGGATAATCTCTACTACCCCTCTTCTATCCAAGTCTTACATTTCTCCTCTGTGCTCCCCTTCTCCTGTATATGTAGAGAAAGGGACCAAATGAATAGTATAGGCTTAAAGGGACAGTTTACCCAAAAACTCTAGCTCTCTCCTTTAATGTGTTCCCAATAATCCATTTTACCTGCTGAAGTGTATTAATGTTTATAGCTCCTTAGCCTTTATATTGGCATTTGAAATACTGATTTAGCCTGTAGCATCCCTACCTATAATGAATGAAACCATGTAAACACAGCCAGGAGAAGAAATTACACAGGAAGAGATAAAGCTCTAAAATGTCCATTTTCAATTGTTCTTTCTAAGCATTGTATAGAGACAGAGATACGAAAGGGAAGCATTTGAGCGACAAGATAACGAGATCTAATCTGTCAGCAAGCCAAGCCTATTTTGATGGGCAGTGGTTTCAAAGAGCAAATTCAGCTATTTTTTTGCAAAAAGAAGCATAAATTAGCAATTTCTCATAGATTTTATAGACTGTAGCAGGTACAAGTCATGGGGAACACATTCAGGGAAAAACAATTTTACAGTGAACCTTTAGGGGGAGATTTATCAAAGGCTAGGTGAACCGTCTATGTGCTTTGCCTGTAAATGTGCCCCAGCTCGCTTCCGGAGAAGCGCACATGTATTTATTGAAAAAAAAAAAAAAAAAAAAAAAAAAAAAATAGGACGTAACTTTGTTTGTTTTGTAAAAGGCAAGCAGGGGTGTAATGATACATTTCGCCTGTCAGAAAAAGAATTTACTCTCTATTTATCATAGTACATCCCTATAAATATTTCTGCCAATATCAGTCTTTTCTTGGCGAAGAGAAAGAAAGAAAACTGCATCACAAGCTGTAAAAGAATGTATGATAATTCTGTTCACCTCAGTCTGAATAGCGAAATATAGAACACGCAATTTAGGGAGAAATTTCAGTTCTCTATTGGCGCAAAGCAATGATAAATAAGAAACTTGGCGTATTTGTAGGTCGGGCTTCGAAATGACTCCTATTACTAATGATTGTTGGTAAGCTCGGGAGCGCACCTGGGCAAATGCAAGCGGAGTGCGAAGAATTTTCGTTCAGATTTGCGCAATTATAGGCGCAGATTGCTTACATAACTATGGCGATAGGTTAGTAGGTGTAATTTTAGCCGCAATTGCGGGCGGGATACTTTGATAAATCGCCCCCTTATTGTGGCTTGCAGTTTGAGGCTCATCCTCTACCTATTGCGAAAGGCTTTCAACATGTGTAGTCGAAATGTCAAGCTTCACTGAATTTTCTCTTGTCGACAAACACCAGCATGAGTCAATAAAGGCTGTCTATAGCAGCCGTAAACAATTGTAATGTGTTTTCACATTAGACCTAAGGATTCAATATGTTGTGAAGCTGCTCAAACGTTTCTCCAGGTTGAGGTAGAAGGAAATATTGCCTGTAATATAGCAAGCATGGCCAAGAAAAGATAGATTGTTTTTTAGCCCAGGAGTGGTATTGCTTCAGTCTTGGTGGGTTATGTCAGTATGGTTCCTTTAAAACTAACTTCTTATGGTACACTACAACAACCATTTCAGCCTGACGTCTGAGGATCAGTTGACTAACACTTGCCCATTAAGCTGGAGCTGCTTAATTCCCATATTCATGTCCATTTGTGAATGGTAAAGGTACAAAGGTATGCAAATTATTTAAGTCCGTCAAGGAGCTTACCCACCAGCCCCCGTAATTTAGTTTTACACAAACTGGTATAACCCAAGCATGGTTATAAAGGCCAATCCCATGACAATCTGAGACTAAATAGTGTTCATAAATAACTATTACACCTGTGTTTGCACCAAGTTAGTTAAATATCTTAGGTCCCGAGTGGCACATAGGACATAAACTTTAAGGAAAAACTAGCTGTAGTCCCATTCATTGTGGTTCTTTTGGCCCTCCAGGCTAACACAGACAAAGCTCACTTCACACTTATTAATGTAAAACAAAGTAATTACCACCAAGTAGATTAGACAGGGACACTTGATTCTTTATTAACCACTGCTGTAGTAACTAAAATACATATTGGGTGTCTTGATCTGGGAGAATCTCTCTTGCTTTAGCAGCACTTCATCATGGGTTGGGTTCATAACTGCCACCATATTGTTGAGATATAAGAAATATGGTACCTGGTCAAAAAGTCAACTAGAAATGAACAATGTATTGATGTATGCTGTTTATGTTGAAACTGATAATGTTAAAATTAATTAAAAATTATTTTTTTTTTTTATTATTTTTTTTTTAACAATGTACTCAACATAACTGTCCACTTAAAGTGAAAGTAAATCCTAGCGTTTTATAAACTCTAGGATTGACTTTTGAAACAAAGGAGACTTTCATTCATGAAGTATAAGATACTTCATGTAGAAAGCTCCTTTATTCATTTTAACCGATCGCCGTTTTTAGCTGCTATAGCAGCCCACGGCTAAAAAAAAATTTCAGCCATGGGCTGCTGTAGCGGCTAAAAACGGCGATCGGTTAAAACAAATAAAGGAGCTTTCTACATGAAGTATCTTATACTTCATGAATGAAAGTCCCCTTTATTTGTTGCAAAAGTCAATCCTAGCGTTTATAAAACGCTAGGATTGACTTTCACTTTAAAAAGGACAATAAAGTCAAAATTCAACTTTCAGAACCCAGAGTATGCAACTTTCCAATTCCCTTCCATTACTTAATATGCTTTGCTCTCTTGGTATCTTTTGTTGAAAAGCATACCTAGGTAGTCTCAGAAGCAATAATGCACTACTGGGACCTAGCTGCAGAGTGGTGGTTATACATATATGCCTCTAATAACTGGCTCTCCTTATGTGTTTAGCCATCTCTCAGTAGTGTGCATTGTTGCTCCTCCAACAAAGGATGCAGAGAATGAAGCAAAGTTAAATATATATATATATATATATATATATATATATATATATATATATATATATATATATATATATATATATATATATATATAGGGGGGGAGGAGGTAAATTAGAAAGTTGTCTAAAATTAAATGGTCTATCTGAATCATGAAAGAAAGATTTGGGGTTCATGTACCTTTAAAGTGCATTGAAATGGCTCACTAACCAACAGGAGGGTATTCTAAATTAGATGAGTGCCTGCCCATCCTCTGGCAGCTTTCACATGTCAGAGGGGTAGGACATCATATTTTTACATTGTATTGGAGAAGCTGTAGAAACACCAACTGGTCAGACCATAGACATATCCTAAAAGGGCTAATTAAATTAAAATAGTTTGCATTAAAAAAAAAAAAAAAAAAAAAAATTGCTGGCAAGCATTTTAAAATAATTTTCTAAAATAAGCAAAATGAATTACATAGCTAAACTGCCTGGAGCAGCTAACTCCACCCCTTTTATCAGCATTTAGACACAGGCATTGTATTTCAACTGAGTTCCCAGTTTCTAGGCATTCTCCAGCAGATAATCCCTATTCACTTCTGCATTTTACCAAAAGAAAAAAAAAAAAAAAAAAACATAGATACAGCAAAGGAATTGTGTGTGTGTGGGGGGAGTTGGAGCTTTACCATTCAGAAACTAAAAAAGGGTTAATGGTGAGGCACTGCAGTATAAGTTTGCAGGTAAAGTACATATTATATTTTGTATCTATCCCAACTTGTTTTATGTCCCTTTAACGAAAATTACAAAAAAGCTAACAGTAAGAGGGGGTCTCCAATTCCTCCACATAAGGGTCCACACGTGAGTTTCATGACCAACAAGCCCATTTTAGGAAAACTAAAGGCAAAAAACTACACCTTTTATAACACACACGCATAGAAGAATACGCTGGTGTTTGTACCTCTCATTAATTATAAAATACATAAAGCCAATACCAGTACGAGATTATCCTGGTGTTGTTGAGGCAATACCCTAAACGACTACTCACCAGAGAGGTTTCCCAGAAAGCAGTAAATTTCCAATAAGAGATTTAGACTTAAAACCATATAGACAAGCCCCTGAACATGTACAGTCCGTCTAATTAGCGACGCTGTTTCACGCACATTATCCAAAAGCTCCTTCTTCAGCAATCTCTCTGTCTGCTGTAGTGCATTGCAATATTTGTACCTTTTCCTACAATCATGCCTACACAAAGTCACATGCGCACTACCACCCAATAAGAGAGCCACTTCCTTGAGACTCAACAAATCAGCGCGGTTGGTGCCATCAAAACACCGAAGACTCACGGTGTAGGAAGTGGTCCGTTTTATCAATTTGTCTGCCGGAAACACGCGTTGCTTATAGAGTTCCAATGTGTAATAAAGGGTTGTAATATATAATAAAACAATAAGTAACCGTGTAGTCACTCCATTTGTATTGTTTGTTGACATTTGTACTAATTCATAGAAATGAGTGTTTGTTGGCTAGTGAGATGTGCACACAATTCAATAAAATCTTACATACATTGTAATTACAAGATAGGCTTGCTATAGAAATACGTCAGCCATATCTAATCATGCTTATGCATAATTAGATATGGCTGACGTAATTTACAACTAGGTTGCTGCAATTGATTTTTAATATCCGAACTCCATTCACCAGTTCCATTATTTTGAGTTGCTATTCCAGGCTTGCTTAGTTCTAGAGAAGACAAGTCTAGCCATGGTCATGTATCAAGGGCATTGTTTTGTGGGTGTTACCTGCTGAAGCCAATTGGTGAAGATTTTTAGCAGGGTTAGCCTTGTGAATTCTGCAGTGTGTTTCGAGATCTGTGAATTAGACCGGGGACCCACAATTGTTAGCACTAAATTAGCAGTAATGAGCAGATCCTTGCAAACATACCACTAGTACCAGTGAGAACCTGATGTGACCGTCACCAGGCTCACTGGGCTAGGTGAAAGGCATAACTAAGCACTGCAGTAGCACCAAAGCAGAATATCTGGAGAAGCAGAGGGGCAAGTGATAAGTGCCATGTTAAACTGAGTACAGGGACTAAACTAACAGTCCAGGAAAGCCAAAGTATTACAATGAGTAGGAAATAGATAATGGAGAAGAGGAAGAACTTCATGATCGTGTGTCAATTTGTGCATAAATGTACTGATCATGTCAGCATCATGGTATCTGAAGCAAATTTTAAAGGGATATTATACACTCATTTTTTCTTTGCATAGATGTTTTGTAGTAGATGATATATTTATATAGCCCGTAAAGTTTTTTTTTTCTTTTAAATGTATAGTTTTGCTTATTTTTAAATAACATTGCTCTGATTTTCAGACTCCTAACCAAGCCCCAAAGGTTTATGAGAATACCGTCAGTTACCTACCCCAGCCTGCTTCTGGTTGTATAAAAGGTCTTTTCATATGCAGGGGGAGGGGGAAGAGTGTCTTATTTCCCACTTCCCACAGTGGGCTTTCCAGCTACCTTTTCAACAGAGCTAAACTGAGAGCTTCTAAGTAAGTTTTTAAACAGTTTTATTCTGGATTTTTTTTTTTTTTTTCAACAAGCTTTATTTAAAGAAAAAAATAATTAACATTACAAATGCAAAAAGCCATTCAAGTACAATCATCTGGTAAAGGAAAAGAAAAATTTGTAAACATACTGTCCTTGGCAACGGGGGGCAATTGGTTTTTAAGAAAAGAGTTCATGGAGGGCCCGAAGCTAGGCCTGCTTGGATTCTCCCCGTGCCAACAAACTTCAATTCCAATAGCCCTTGAGCATGTTCACATGGCTCTCTGTCAATATTTAGCTTGAATTTCCAACAAAAAGTTATTAATGAGCATGCATAAAAAGTATATGCGTAACATTAATTATTCATCAACATTGAGAAATGTACACCGGGTAAAGAGGAAAAGCTAGTTTAGAAAGGAGTAGTAGGAAGAGAAGGGAGAGGAGGAGGGAAGGGAGAATGGGGGAGAAAAAAAAAAAAAAAAGGGGAGGAGGGGAAGGGATATAACCAGAGTCAGCCAGCCAAGAGTAATACGACTAATTTATTTCCACATGGACAGCATTGTGTCGTAGAAGGATAATTGATTGCTCATTGAGTAATGTAGCTTTTCCAGCACGAGTAACTCCTCTACCGCCCTTCGCCAGTCAGAGATAGATGGTATCCCCGAGGATTTCCATAGCCTAGGGATGAGTCTCTTTGCTCCTGTGAGCATAATCAAGAGAAGAGCCCTTTTCTGCCTCTCCATTTGTTCAGGAAGGTGCAGAAAGAGGAGGGTTTCGGGTGTATTTGGTATTTGTATATTTAGTTTCCCTGACATTGCCTCAATAACTGTCGTCCAATAGTTTGTTAATTTGGGACATGCCCACCAAATATGTAGAAGTGTGCCTGTCCCGCCACAACCTCTCCAACAGGTCGCTGGGGCAGATGGGAAAAGACGATGTAATCTAGATGGCGTATAGTACCATCTGGTAAGTAGTTTGAGCTGTATTTCTTGGACATTTGCCGAAACGGAAGAGCGTTTAACCAAGCAGAATGACTTCAGCCATTCCTCCTCCCCAATTGTGTTATGCAGGTCGTTATTCCATGCTTCAGTGTATGTCGGTAACTGTGTATTGGGTGGTGTGAGTAGCAGTTTATACACTTTTGAGATTATTCGTTTGGGTGGCGTGGGGCTTATGCAGAGAGATTCGTATGGGGTGAGCTCCCTGCAGAAATCACTTTTGTATTTGTGATGTGTTAAGTAGTGATGCAGTTGATGATAACTCAACCAGGGTGTGAAGATACTGCCGTAACATTCTGCCATTTCTCTTTGGGGCCTAAGTTTACCGTCAATCAGTGCAGAGTAAATGGAACGTGTCTCAGGCTGTGTGGGTTATGTAAGCGTCTGCCCTGTGAGAAGTAGGGAATATCGGGGTTTTCTAGGATTGGAATTAACGGCGATGAATTGGTAGATATGTGAGTGCTGGTCGCTATGGTTCTGTCCCATTCTAGTAGGGTTTCCGAGATCAATTGAAATCTATGTACATTTTTGGGGCGTTGAGCTGGAGGAATCCAGGCTATGGAGGCCACATTATTATACTGAAGAATTTGGCCGTCTATTCTAACCCACTGTTTTTGATGTGTGTTGTGTGCCCATTCTATCACCCTTTGAAGGAGAATAGCCCTTCTATATAGTGTTAGGTTTGGAAAGCCCAAACCTCCTTTGTCTCTGGGGAGGTAAAGTGTCTTTTTAGGTATTCTAGGTTTTATTCCTGACCAAATGAATTGTTCTAGTGTTCTCTGAAGGCTGGTAATGTAGTCCTTAGGTAGGTGAATAGGGAGGGTTTGCAAGACATATAATATTCGTGGTAGGACATTCATCTTAATGAGACCTATCTTTCCTAGCCATGATAAAGATTTATTCCTCCAAGAGGATAGGTCATTAATTATTTCTTTTCTTAGGTTAATGTAATTGTTTCTGAATAAATCAGAGGGGGAGGCTGAGAGGTATATGCCTAAGTATTTTAATTTGGATGGTGAGACTGGAACCTTATGGTGTAATGTTAGAAGTTGGATATTTTCGGGGGGGGGGGAGTTAACATTAAGCAATTCTGATTTTGATAAGTTTAGTTGGAAATTGGAGAGCCTTCCAAACTCATCCAATTCTCTAAGGAGTTCTGGTATCGACGTTTCAATATTAGAAAGGGTATAAAGAACATCATCAGCATATAATGCCTGTTTATGTTCATTGTCTCCTATGTGGACTCCCTTAATCCTAGGATTGAGGCGGACCTTTTGAGCTAAAGCTTCTATGGAAAGTGCGAATAATAATGGTGACAGGGGGCAGCCCTGGCGTGTGCCATTAGATATGAAAAAGGTATCGGATAGAGTACCATTAATTTTAATCTGTGCATTTGGGGATGAGTAAAGTGCAAAGGTCATGTTGAGGAAAGAATCTCCAAAGTTCATGGACTTCATGACCCGACGCAGAAAAAGCCAATCGACCCTGTCGAAGGCCTTCTCCGCGTCGGTCGAAAATAGTGCCATAGGCACCCCCTCCGCTTGTGCGTAATTAAGTATTTGTATCACTTTGGTGGTGTTGTCGCGGGCTTCTCTGCCCGGCACGAATCCCACTTGGTCAGTGTGTACCAGAGTTGTTAGGTGTCTATTTAGGCGGTTTGCAAGGATTTTGGCTAAAATCTTGATGTCTATATTCAAGAGGGAGATAGGCCTAAAGTTTGATGGGGAGTTGGGTGGTTTGCCCGGTTTGGGCAAGACTGTGATATGTGCTTTCAGCATTGTTGCCGGTAGCGTTGGGTGATCTATGAAGTCATTAAAAAGTTGGAGCATGAGAGGACCCAATGTCTCCTTGAAAGTCTTGTAGTATTTTAGAGAGAAGCCGTCTGGGCCTGGGCTCTTCCCGCTAGGGAAATCCTTAATGGCCTGTAGGAGTTCATCTAGAGTAATGTGGGAGTCCAACCTGTCTCTTTGGTCAGAGTCTAGCTGTGGTAAATTCAGAGTCTCTAGGTACTGATCTATCAGTTGACCCCTAGTGTGAATATCTAGTGGAGGGTGAGAGGTGCCTGAAGGCTGGTTAATGTTATATAGGGACTGATAGAAAGAGTGAAAGGATTTTGCTATTTGTTTGCTACCCTTTAGCAAGGTTCCGTCTGGGTTCTGCAAAGAATGTATATATGTTTTCAGTTGCTTTCTGCGTACAGCTCTGGCAAGTAATTTGCCAGGTTTGTTGCTGCCTTCATGATATTGTTGTTTCATGTTAAGTGTTTTACGATTGTGGGCTTCCAGAAGGAGTGTTCTAAGGGCCTCTCTAGCCGTGTCTAGGGCTTCTCTAGTATCTTTGTCAGATGGATTGTCTTTGTGTTTATTTTCCAGTTGTGTTATGGTGTGTAGAAGATTAGTGTGTTTTAGTCTATTTTGTTTGTTGATACGTGCCTTAATTTTGAGAAATTCCCCTCTGATTACGCATTTATGCGCTTCCCAAACGTTCGTGAGCGAAGTATGTCGGGGGTCATTGTGTGTTAGGTAGTCTGTGAGTGATTTTTGGATTTCTGCAGTGTTGATGGGGTCACTTAAAAGGAAGTTATCCAGTTTCCAAATGTAGGAAGTTGGAGGGAAATCAGGCCATTGAACTGAGCATGTGACTGGTGCGTGATCTAACCAGGTTATATGTCCTATATTGCAGTCATTAATCATATCTAAACCATTGGAATCTGTATATAAATAATCTATACGGGAGTATTTGTTATGGGGGGGAGAGAAGTATGTGAAGTCCTTGAGTCTGGGATGTAATGTGCGCCATATGTCGTGAAGCTGAAGGTTTGTAATTGTATTTTTGACCGATTTAATTATTTTAGGAGAGGTGCTCGAGGCACCATTTGATGTGTCCAGCATGACATCCATCGGGAGATTAAAGTCTCCCGAGAGAAACACCGGGCCCCTCGCATGGTCAAGTATAAGTTTTGAGATTTTAGATATGAATGTGTGCTGCTCTGTGTTTGGGCTATATATAGTGGCTAGTGTTATTGGATGTTTGTAGAGGAGCCCTATGATGAGCAAGTATCTGCCCTCTGGATCTTTTTCAACATGCAAGATCTTTAGAGGTACTGAGTTGTGTATTAGGATGCCCACTCCGCCCTTTTTGGATTGCCCTGAGGCAAAAAAAGCTGTTGGATATTGGGGATTGAACCATTTCGGTTCCCTCCCTTTTTGGATGTGGGTCTCCTGGAAAAACAGCACATGGCTATGGAGATTTTTTAACACTCGAAAGGCTATAGACCTTTTACCTGCATTGTTTAGGCCTTTGGCGTTGATGGTGGTCATCACCAGGTCATGTGGGCGTGATCTGCTCGGCTGGTGATTCATTCTAAATAGGAGGAGAGGGAGAGAAGGGGAAAAAAAAAAAAATGGGAGGGGGGAGAGATTTAGAGAAGAGGGAGGAGTAACAAGAGATCGAGGAGAAAGAGGGTCACGTGGAGATTAGAGGAGAGAAGGGGTTTTAGTTAGAGTTAGGAGGAAAGGGGAGTAGTAGAGAAAAGGAGAGAACAATCCGGTTTGCTATCTTATGCAATATCAATTCACTAAATAAAACAAGAATTATCTTACAATGAACAGCTGAATTGCAATATAAGTAAAACCAAGATAGATAGAAGTGGTAAGGTTTTGGTCAGGGTCGTAACCCTCAAGCACATACGAATAAGAAAAAGAAGTGTATCTGCATCCCCTGTCGTCAAGATTGAGGTAAGGTGGTGGAGCCTATGCAGGTGGGCAAGCAGAGTTATACCTTCGGGGAATTAGTGTATATATGGGAAGGGATGTTGGGGGAGCAAGGTAAGGAGAGAAGGGCTCAACTTGTGTTATGTGGAGAGGAAAGGGGAGGGCAAAGAGCAAAGGTGTTGTGGATGGAGGGGGCTGGGGATTAAAGAGGAGGAGAAAGGAAAGTCTGGGGATGAGAATGGATATGAGATATTAAGGAATATAAAGCCGGCTGTGTACAATTACAGAAGGGAAGTGTGAGAGAGTTAGGAAAAGAGATGAGTCTGGTATGTGAGGTTTGGGGTGTGAGGGTAAGTATGATTGGGAGGAGAGAGGGGGGTAGTGGGATGTAAGGTGGAGGTGGAGGAGAAATAGGAGAAGATAAATAAAAAAGGGTTATAGAAGAGGGAGGGAATGCATAGGAGAAGGAAGAGGAGTAGGACGTCTTGTGAAAGTGGTGGTTAGAGGTTTATCTTAAGTTTTAAATGTGTGATATAAATGTGCCCTGAGGCTAGTCTTTGAAGGAGTGGAGGATGTCATATAATAGTTACTAATTTGTGGTGTGTTGTTCACGGGCTCCCATTATAGATGAATAAAGGAGAGAAAAAGTATATATATATATGAAAATAAATAAATATAATAGAGCAAGAAGTAAGCTAGTCTGACACATAGGAACACAAACAGATATTTAGATCCTTCAATAATGCAAAAATAATGTAACATTTTTAACCAACAATTGTAGTAACTCTAGAACCTCTTTTTTTTTTTCATTTTTTTTTTTTTCTTTATTTCTTTTCTTTTTTTTTAAGCAGATAGGGCACTTTGAGCTTAATGTTGTGAGAAAGGACCGTCCAGTTGGGACCCTCCCAAAGGTGATCCCTTCCCTCACAATACCCAATAAAGGCAACAGACACCACTAAAAGGTGTAACAAATAGAAAAAGGATACGGTATCAGTCAGCATAGATAGAGGTATTAAACTCCTCTATAAAGGAGTAGTCCCTAAGATCAGACGTTTGAACGTGAGGTTGATGGATCTTGAGGGAGTATAGTGTGCCGTGGAGGATGGTCGACATCGATAGACAATCCAGAGTAGAAGATTTTTTCGTCCATTCCTGGATGGTAAACTGCAGACTTATTCTGATGGGTAGCCACTATTGAAACAGGGAAACCCCAGCGGTACTGTATTTTGTGGGCCCGCAGTTTGGCCGTGATATGGCCCAGTTCCCTTCTCTTCTGAAGTGTTGTTGGTGATAGGTCTGAGAAAATTTGTATCTCGTCTCCTGCGTGGTGCACTGGGTGTTTAAGGCGAGCATGTTTGAGGATTTCTTCATTGTCCCTATAGTTTAGGAACCGAACAATGATGTCCCTGGGGGGGGCCTTAGGAGGGGGCTTCGCTCTGAGCGCTCTATGAGCGCGTTCTAAGGTTATGACTGATGATGAAGGAGACTCTTTTAATGTGCAAAACAGACTTTGCAAGTACCCCTCTATAGCTGGGGGATGGACGGATTCTGGTACCCCTCTAAAACGTAAATTGTTCCTTCGCCCCCTATTGTCAAGGTCTTCTATTTTGTCATTCAATTGTTGGATTGTTTCATATTGGTTTTGGATCTCTGTGTTAATATTTTTTTCAGTGGCTACATGTTCTTGTTGTTTTGCTTCCACCTGCGAGACTCTTGTGTCTAAGGCTGTGATATCTCTCCTAAGCTCATTGAAGAGATTTCGCATTTCCTGCACTGCATCCCTAATGTCCTCTTTAGAGGAAAGGTGCATCAAGTCCTCTTTTGTAATTAGCTGTTGGGCCTGTGTGTTTGGGCCTTTTTGTTGGGTGTTATCTACTTGTGAATTGTTTTCCATTTTGTCCGGTGTTTCAAGGGTCAATGAATCTATCTGTTTCAGATATTTCTTTAAGGAGCCTGTAGGAGTATTTTTTACTTCTCTTTGTTGTCTTTTGCAAGGCATCCCTTTAGTCTGCCAGCAGATTGTGAATAGCAAATGTCAATGAAAGTGTCTCTGCATGGGGTACATTACTTGATAGAGAATTCTGTTCCTTTTGTGTTTTGCCCCTCTTTGTTATTTTTTTTTATTTATTTTTTTTCTTTCCCTGTGGGCAACCTCTGGGTAAGCTCCTTTTTGTGGTGGAGAGCAACAACTGTGGCTCAGGGTTATTATATGCTTTGTATGGTAGCCTGCAGATGTGTAGCTAGTGCTAATACAGAGTCCAGGTGGTAGCTAGCTTGTTATTTGAATACAACACGTTATCACTCTCTATGTTAAAAAGACAATAAGCGTTGTGAGCCCTTGCTGTTTGGAGACTTAAAAGAATGTTGAAGTGTGAGGGCTTAACGTATACTGAGGGCTCTGTAGGTGTGACGCCCTGCAATACTCTCAGCCGAGAGCGCAAGTCTAATTAAATCCTCCTTAATAAGTTAGGTTAACGGCGAGGGATTGTCTGCTGTATGTTATACTTGTTTCATGTAATTCGTTTTCCCCCCAGTTTATGCCTCTAATAAAGGAGAGAGTGTGCTTTGCCAGTGGGATGCGCCGGGTTGCGGCGGTCTAAGAAGCCTGTGTGTATTTCCCTCTAGCGCGATGTTGTGTGGCGCACTTAGGCCTGTTCAAAAACTGTGCAGCGTGTTAAGGATGCCCGTGAGGGCCAGCAGCTCACCTTTCAGACTGGCAGCTTGTTTACAATTCCTCGGGAGAGTCCGGTAAGTGCCGCCGCACTACTCTATGCCTCTATGTATTGTCCGGTAATGGTGATCGGAGGGTTATTGCCGCTAAAGATATAAGCTGACACTGCAGACACTGAAGTAAAAAAGATGGCGCTTCAGTCACCTCCGACCTCACGATCTTGTCAGCGCTCTTGCTTTAATTGTTCAAACCTGTGATAAGTGGGAAAGTTGCTTCGATGCTCCACCAAATAAGCATTATTAGAAAATAATATAAAGGGGAACTTTTATCAAGGTTATAGGCATCGTATTGCTTGAGGGTTGAAGAGCTCTATTAAAACACAGCCATCATCCAGCGTGGCTTAGCTCCGCCCCCCGGAAAATATTATTCTGGATTTTTTATATCAGTATCTGTGCATCTTATTCTTTATAGTAGTGTCTATTACATGCTGTTATATGGAAATGGGTGTATACTGTCCCTTTAAGCATCCAAATCTGAAAAGATGAGAATGGACAGGCACTGGCAGGCAAAGTTTGGCAACTTTTAGTAAGGTCCAGGTACAAAGGGTTAATCCAGAAGATAGTCAGTTCAGCAACTTAACAGGCTTAACAGAATGGCCAGGCAAGCAAAGGCTGGCTACTTCCTATAGCAAACTTGAGGAGGAGATAATCAGACAGCCACTGGAATGGGAAGGTTTTTCAAATCTAGCCCTATCTGGGTTTTTGGAAAAAAATAAAAAATCTTCAGCTCAAATTGACAACATTCTATTATGATTTACAAAATACTTTATTGAGAAAATCAGCAAGTTTTTTTAGACGTTTGCTGTGCAATTCACCTATTGGTGACATTATACAAGTTGTCTTTTATTGTCCATTGTTTTTCTTTATACTTTTCAGGAGAAAAGCATCACTGAGGTGCTCAGTTCACACTTCAGACCCTCACATGAAAACTAAAGGTAACACCAATTATAGAAAAACTAGAAAATGACTTACAATATAACAAAATATATTGAGTATTTGAACCAATATACAAAATATAAAAAGCAAAAAAACAATACAAAACGTTAAAGGGACATTAAACTGATAAAAACAGCTTTCAAATTTACTTCTGTTATCAAATTTGCTTCGTTCTCTTGGTATCTTTTATTAAAGAGTAAAACTAGGCTCATAAGAGCTTAGGAGTGTGCACGTGTCTTTAGTACTCTGTGGGAGCTGTGTTTTGCAACATTGTATAACAAAGCTACAAATAATATTGAAACCGCTGCTGCCATAGGGTACTAAAGACGTGCACACTCCTGAGCTCTTTATGAGCCTATCTAGTTTTACTTTTCAATAAAAGATACTAAGAAAACAAAGCAAATTTGATAACAGAAGTAAAATGGAAAGTTGCTTAAAATTTCATGCTCTATGCAAATCATGAAAGTTTAATTTTGACTTTACTGTCCCTTTAAGAAGACATAAATATCACTGATCTCTCACTGTACACCACTTCTGCCATATTTAGCGCTGCAGAATCTGTTGGCGCTCTACAAATAACCGATAATAATAATAATAGGGTACAAGAATATGTAAATGTGAAGATGGTGGTGCCCAGCATGAAGATGCAGAACTTCACTTACCAGCACTTTTGAGGGATTAAAATAAGAGAAAAGTTTTGAACTACAGGCACAGGGGGGGAAATAATAGCATGGTGAGAATAACCCTAATACTGTAGTTGCACTCAGGAGATTAATGTCCCTTTAATTTTTATGAAATACTGTTAAGAGGCGGGTGCATTCATTGCTATTTTGTATATTGCTTACAATAAAATGACTTATTTATGACATTTTCTTCTTGATGTAGTGCATGTCATCTTTAGTACAGGAAGGTCCAGCCATTTGATAATTTATAACGGACTTGTATTCTGTTACGTAGCTCTGATCATAAACAGCTTCTCATAAGCAAAAGGATAAACACTCTAAATCACACGTTTAAGGATAAAAAGATTTCTTAAAGAATTATGTTTCCAGACTCACGGACTGCTCAGGAAGGAACTGAAGACATACCCTAAGGAAAATCTATTAGCAAAGAACATGAAGATATTATTAGCTACAACGCACTTGTGACTATGTGCTTTCCTTTTGCTTAAATAGAAATAGATAAGTAAGGTGCTTTACAGAATGGCAGATGCTCTATCCAATATAGGGTTGTAAACTGTCCCTTCTTTCCAGGGATCTCCCTTATTTATTTGATATTGTAACATCGTTCTCCCTTATTTTTTGTAAGTCTTCATTTCAAATGTTAATATTGTACTATTGTACTCTAGTTATTCCTTTTGATGTATATGACAGTTTAATGTTGTCACGGATACCAGGCTGCCAAGGCCAACTCCCTCTCCTCCTGTGGATTATTGTGTTCCCACCAGTTCCCCTTTTATGGTTACCATGATTGCACTTTGCCCTGAAAGAGCTGATCACTGCCCCGCTTGGCTCCTTCCTGACTTGCCGAGGCCCAGCCAGAATCTTATGGAACTACTCGCTGGCTGGGCTTGCTAAAGAACCCAGCTGAACTTTATCATAGGTCACTCTAGAGGCCCTTTGCCCCAGCACTCCACTCTTTTGGGGACTTGTTATACCTCGCATGGGTTGGGGTGATTCCTAGGAGGGAGCTCACTCGGAAACCTGGGGTTTTAGACAACATGCTACCTCATGCTGGTCCTGAGTAAACCTTTGCCAGGCTGCTGCTCCGACCCCCAGCCACGGATCATGTCGCTTTTTGAACTGACATCTGGGGGTCTGGGGTTCTCCAATGATACCCTGGAATAGATGCCGCTCCCTCTGGATCACTCCGAAACTACGACCTAGCTCTTGTGGGATCTCTACATTCCTATGGAGGCGCCAGCCTGTCTGGAGGGGCGGTCATTTCTTGATCAGATAAGGCTCTTATCAGATGGCAAATGTGTGTATAAGCTGTGTGTTTGTCTCGTCTGTTTGTGTTTCACCTTAATACTGGTCTTTTCTGATTATTAGGGGGGTACTTGCTATCTTCACTTTCCCGCTATACAGCTCCAGTTTCCAGGGTAAAGAAGAATCGTTTTGGCAGAGATACCCAGTCGGGGTATCCAGAGTCCATCACAAATGTCTTTAGACTGTGCGGATGAAGATGATTTGTATGAAGAATTTTGTTGTACCAAACTGTATTAAATTGTAAATTAAAGTGTCCCCCCCCCCCCATAAATACTGTATAATTAGTTGATTTCCTTAAAGTGAAGGTAAACTCTCCCCTTTATAAAAACAGATCTGGAATGTTAGTGATATTTTAGATGGAGTTTAATTCATCAGCTGTAATGAAGATGCGCCGTAACTTACTTTTTTAATATACAGTAGGTATGAAATTGAAATAACCCACACTCCGCAATCCACTTCAAAAGTATTTTTTTCTGTGAGCTAAAGGTTTGAACTGTGCTCCAATCAGATCTCTCCCCTTTGGGCATCTTTTGTTGTAGCTAGAGCGCTGATAGAACAACAACAATTCAAACCTTTAGCTAACAGTAAAAATTTGAAGAGGGAGGCAGAGCGCTGGGTATTTAAATTTTATATCTATATTAAAAAGTAAGTTATAGCGCAACTTCATTAAAAATGATCAATTCAACTCCACCTAAAATATTGCTAACATTCCGGATCTGTTTAACTAAAGGGGAGAGTTTAAGATCGCTTTAAATAATTGTCAGCCCTAAACCAATAATAAGATTTTGTAAGCAGCGTGGCCTCATTATCAAGTATGTTGAAATAAATTACAACTAGAAGTGCTTTGTTTCTCCACCATAAAATCAAATTTGTGCTTTTGAGGATGTGGTTAAACATACTCATATAGTCATGTGTGGTGGACCTAAGCTTTGGATTTGGGTCTGGTTATTGAATAATTAAAATTGGTGATAGAAACCATATACATTTTAGCAGGCTCTTTAGTTGTGACCATAACAAAAACATTCTTGCTAAACAACAAATGGGGAAAATATTGCTGTGGTTCCTCTGATGGGCATCATCTGAGATACCATTCCCAAATGTGACTAGTATTTATTAGTTTTTTTCTCTAGGTAATATGTTCTTCTAGCCTTTTATTGCATTACCCCCCTGTTCCTTATTCAACCATAACTGGTCTATTCCTGCACCTACTGTTACTTTGCACAACTATCTCAAATCCACTAATCTGCAGTTCATATCTAGTCCAACTCACTTTCTACTCACCCTGTTCTGACCTGCAGGTAGCCTTATACACCCTTCCCCGTGCTACTCGGTAATACTTTAATGGTATATCTATAATCAGCCATTTCTGTGTTGTACATAATTGCTTACATCTGCGTCTAGGCTTCAGATACCAACTAATAATATTCATGGTAACTTGATACTAACATGAAAAGGATAAAAGTGGAATGAAAAAGATAATGAACATCTTTGTAACATTAACATTCTAAGATATCTGGATGCTGAAGTAATTTCACACCTCAGTGATGCACCTACACAATCCCCTAAATACACATACCCCCAAAAACCTAAAGACCCAACAACCCCCCAACACACACCTGCACTAACATCTAAAGGAATTCTTACTCAATCCCCAACATCGAAGGACACCCTATTACTAATAGATCCCCCCACCCCTTAAAAGAATAACAAAAAAAAAATATATATATATATTCTCTAACCTTCATTCCTGTATACTCAATATTCAGTTTCTTTTCTTGCAAGCCTGGCATAACAAAAAGCGGCAGATAAACAGTTCCTCAGGAGTTTGTTAATACAAAAATAAAATTATTGATAAAATAATGCATACACAGATTAATATTAACACCACCGTTTCACAGGGTTAAAGTGAGCATCATGCCTGATAGCAAAAAATGTGGCGACTCAAGATGAGAGAGGCAAGAAGAGTGAGAGAAAATTAACTTTTGTTTGTATGTTACTAGGTGAGAGAAGATTATGCAGTATTATTAATGCTTCTGTTTTCAGATAGGATATCCTTGACGCTGCACTCTCAACAGCAGAATGAAATCTCCTTTTATGGTTAAGGCAGCTTTATGGATTCTTTAAATAAAAGGGGAAAGAATATGCTACAAACATTTTGTAAAATGTACAGCCTTGGCTAGCACAAAAACAGATCCGGGCCCAATTGCTACTGGCTTAACAAATTCACAGCCTCCAAAATGTAGCAACAATGGTACTATCATTTCATTATGTCGCATGCAGCATTTGTGTGACAAAAATAGTATTCTTATGCTAGAAGTAAATTTGCCAACTGACAGTACTATTGGGAGAGACACTAGAACATTGTATACAATTTAAAAATGAAGTGGAATTACTGGCACTGTGATATTGTTGTTTTAGCAAAATTCAAACATCATTATCGTCACATTATTCCAGTATTGTAATGGAACATACAATACCCTTCAAAATATATAACTATTTAAAGGGACAGTCAACACCAGAATTGTTGTTGTTTTAAAAGATAGATAATCCCTTAATTACCAATTCCCCAGTTTTGCATAACCAACACAGTTATAATTATACACGTTTTACCTTATTCCCCCTTATTTCAGTTCTTTTGACAGACTTGCATTTTAGCCAATCAGAGCTGTCTCCATGGTAAATTCACGTGCAAGCTCAATGTTATCTATATGAAAAACACGTGAACTAATGCCCTCTAGTGGTGACAAACTATCAAAATGCATTTAGATTAGAGGCGGCCTTCAAGGTCTAAGAAATTAGCGTATGAATCTCCTAGGTTTAGCTTTCAACTAAGAATACCAAGAGAACAAAGCAAAATTTGTGATAAAAGTAAATAGGAAAGTTTTTTTAAAAGCACATGCCCTATTTGAAACATGAACTTTTTTTTTTTTTGGACTTGACTATCACCGGCTACGTCCCAGTAGTGCATTGCTGATTCTGAGAATATGTAAATATGCTTTTCAACAAATCCTGTCAAGATAAAGTAAATTTGATTACTTGAGTGAATTTTAAAAAAAAGTGTCAACTTAATTTTGACTTCCATGTTCCTTTAAAGCAGCGGTGCCCACACTTTTTTGTGTTGGGATCTACTTTTCAAATGACCAGCTCAACGAGATCTACCCACTAAAAATGGGCCGGCTCCTAAGCTTACATTCCTGCTTTTTCAATAAAGATACCAAGAGAATGAAGACAAATTGATAATAGGAGTAAATGAGAAAGTTGTTTAAAATTGCATGTTATATGAATCTGAATCATGAAAAAAAAAATGTGTGTTTCATATCCCTTTTAGGTTTTATGATTTAGCAACACATGGCTGTGCAAAAGCATAAAGATACAACAGATTAAGCCTGACAACAAAAGTAGCACTAACTGGAGCAATGCAACCCCTTGTACCATGTTACAAAACACTGCATTCAAATTACTGCCGCTGACCCCCTTTACTTTGCACCGTGGGCTTGGCCTGATATGACCTAGTGAGGCTTACACAAATAAATTTCAATAGTGCGCCATGCAGACCATTTCTTGCTGGCGCAACTCGTTAATTTGCCAGACGTCAATCATCTATACGCTTACCCTCCTAACTATACTATACCACCATATCAATTGGGAGAGTACTCACTTAACCATGCTTTTGATAGGCCAATTGTGTTGTCTTTCAAAAATAAATCTACATTGATTGGTTGAAAACGAAGTCCCTCAAGATCCAATCTTGTAGCACTTTTCGTGTCCGACCATCAGACTGTTTAATGACCTGCCACCTTCACACACTGCAGTAGATAATAATTTTGATCACATCGGCCGCAATCTTTCAACAGCGCCTTCGGGATCTACTGGTAGACCCCGATCTATCTATTGTGCACCCCTGCTTTAAAGTTATAGTCTACACCAGAATTTGTATTGTTTAAAAAGATAATCCTATTATTACACATTCCCCAGTTTTGCATTGTTATATTAATATACTTTTTACCTTTGTGGTTACCTTGTATCTAAACGACTGCAGACTACCCCTTATCTCAGTTCTTTGGACAGACTTGCATTTTAGCCAATCAGTGCTGACTCACTGTGAAAAACTGTTAAAATGCACTGAGATAAGAGGCAGCCTTCAGGGGCTTAGAAATTAGCATATGAGTCTACCTAAGTTTAGCTTTCAACAAAGAATACCAAGAAAACAAAGCAACATAATAAAAGTTAATTGGAAAGTTGTTTAAAATTGCACGCCCTATCTGAATCATGAAAATTTAATTTTGACTAAAATGTCCTTTTAAAAGGGACAGTCTACAGTAGAATTGTTATTGTTTTAAAAGAAACATAATCCCTTTATTACCCAGTTTTGCATAACCAACACAGTTATATTAATGTACTTTTTACCTCTGTGATTACCTTGTATCTAAAAACCTTCTTCCAGCCCCCTGATTACATGACTGTGACTATTTATTATCTATTGACTTGCATTTAGCATTGTATTGTGCTAGATCTTAAATAGCTTTCTGTGCCTGAACACAGTGTTATTTATATGGCCCACGTGAACTATCAAGTATTTTGTTGTGAAAAACAATTTAAAAAGCATGTGATTAGAGGCAGCCCTCAAGGGCTTAGAAATTAGCATATGAGCCTACCTAGGTTTAGTTTCAACTAAAAATACCAAATTTGATGATAAAAGTAAATTGGAAAGTTGATTAAAATTACATGTCCTATCTGAATAATGAAAGTTTAATTTTGACTAGACTATCCCTTTAAATAACACAAGTGTAGTTTTTTAATACTAAAAAATGTAGAACGTTCCTTCAGGAACTCCCCCTAGAGCTATTTTGGTAATACACAGAAAACACAACACCCCTTTTGAACAAACTGATACACAATGGATTTCGTTTTATTTTAATAAGTTAAAACATTATCAACACATTATTTTAAATTGAATATTTTACTTCATATTTCCATCATTCTTAGCTAAAGAGGGATGCAACGTTGGCAGAGAAGGTTCAAACATATAAATATAAAAGGTTTTCTTCTCATGATTTGATAAAAGTCTCAGTGAAATAGTACCCAGCTTGTAACCCAAATTCTAAAACGCCTATTTGACTCTTTCCAGGAGGATAGCCGTGGAGTTGGGCACACACAGGGAGCTTGAGGGGACCAGTCCTCTGTAAACAAGTTGTAGGGAAGGACCATCTGGTTTATAAATAATAATTTACATATTTACATTATTTGGAGAACACAAAAAAACAAAATAAAAACACACACTTCTATGTATTGAGTCGTAAACTCATTATTGGCCACGGAAAGTAGGTTTTTTTATATAAAAAAAAAAACCCATGATCAAATACCATCATGCTCCCTGGCACAATTTAATGGATAATGGTTTTGTTTTATGTATTTCCATGATAATAATAAACTCGACAATACACACAACATAGGATGTGGTGAGCTGTATATCTCATGTATATATGCATCACGTAGGGTCTTTACGCATTTTCCTGCTGCACAAGGACAGGTAAAAATGTGGGATAAATTGGTGGTGGTGGTGGGGGGTTAACACGTTATCACCTTATGTCTCATGGAAGCTGCAATTTCAATTTTCTAGCAAAGGAAAATACAGACTTCTAATGTTAGTGCGGAAGTTCTAATGTAGGTCTGTGCCATCCCTAAAGATGATAGTAACAGACAATATTTGCATCTAAACCAGAATTGTAAACTAGAAGATCTGTGTCTGAATGAGTACAGAAGAGACAAGGAAGACAGAAGAACCGTTATCTGCAGCCAGAGAGAGTTGGCCTCATATTCACTAAGGAAAGAGTATGAGGAGACCGGTATATTCATATGCAATTTGGAACATTTTCTTTGTTGACGCAGCAGTGCAGAGTCCTGTTCAGAGCACTCGGACAAGTGTGGATAGTTCAGCCACACTCACTAATTGGAAAGACCAGCCTCCCGTAGTTGAGGGTAGCTACAAGGGGTTACAACAGAGGTAGTTAGGTGGCAACACAAAGACAAGTAACCTATTTACATCATTTGTCCCCTACTATGGTACTTCCATTGGCATTGGGTTTGGATTTGCTTTTTAAGGAGAATCGCTTGAGCAGACGGCGTGAAAAACTCCCACTCTTCTTAAGAGAGGCAGAGGCTGTGTCTGTCAAGTCACTGTGCGACTGACTAAGGCCTGGGTCCCGGTGTCGGCGACGAAAAAGGAGCTTGGTCCCACTTCGAAGAAATCCCACTGCAAGGAAACAAAAGCAAAAACAGTACTAGGTGAAAGCCAATAAACAAAATACATATTACATTAACCTAAAATACCAGAGCTAGGGTAAAAAGATAAACAAAATAATGGTCTATAAAACTTCGTTGACTACCTACTGTTTGAGGCCTCTACCTCTCTGAATAAACTTTATTTCCATTTTAAGCAAGGTGTAACGTGAAAGCAACAATGATTTTCTAGAATTAATTTTCATTGTTTAAGGATTTTCTATTAAAGGAGCAGGTTCAAGCTGATCCACTGCCAGTCAGCAAGGAGAGCAAAGTCCAGCTAATCCCCAACTGAACGATCAAGCTGACGTAGTGTAGTTAACTTTTGAAGCAAAATTTAAAGGAACATGAAACCCACATTTTTTTATTTCAGGACTCAGATGAAGCATAACATTTTAAACAACTGTCCAATTTACTTCTCTTATAAAATGTGATTCATTCTCTTGGTATCCTTTGTTGAAGGAGCAGCAATGAACTACTAGGAGCTAGCGGAAAACATCAGGTGAGCCATTAAGAGACAGCGAACCCTAGCCACATTTGTAAATGACACATCTAATGAAGTCACATGTCCACCAGAGGAACTGCAGCAATATTTGTCCCACTCAATGTGTTTACTGCCACACATGAAAGAGCTATAAACGTGTTAACAGTTGTATGTTTTTTGTCACCAATTTTATTTATTCACATTGAGTGAGCCAATGGCAAGAGGCCTAAATGTGCAGCCACCAATAAGCAACAAGCTCTCAGTAGTACATTACTGCTACTTTGCTTACCTAGGTTTACTGTTCAACAAAGCAATTAAGATAACAGAAGTAAATTGGAAACTGTTTAAAATTGCATACTCTATCTGAAGTTAAATGTTGACATTATGCTCCCTTTAAAGTAATAGAAAAAGGGAAGTAACAAACGATACACAATATGACAGATTGTCCTGCCAATTATCTTACTGTGCAGTGAATTAATTTGCCAAACACCAATATTCAAAATGAATAAGAATTCTGAAATATGCATATTTACATTTATTCAAGAATATATCTGTATTAGCAAAAATGCTTTGCGTAAACATGCAGCAGATATACACACGCTCTGTGTCCTGCATATAAAACCTGTCTCTGCTCACAGGGATAGTGGTGGAATGTTCAACTAATTCATAGTGCAAACAAATAACAAAGCTATACCTTTTTACCAGTTCTGATACCATATTTACATTTTTCAAACACATTTTGAGTTGCACTTTAGTTTTAGTATATCTTGTGTTGAAAACTAACCAAATGCGGGAAACTGAAGATTACTTCATTATTTGTTTTTGCAATTAATTTATGAATATTCATGCATTTTGTTGATAATGTCTTTAAAGGGACACTGTACCCAAATTTTTTCTTTCATGATTCAGATAGAGCATGCAATTTTAAGCATCTTTCTAATTTACTCCTATTGTCAAATTTTCTTTATTTTCTTGGTATCTTTATTTGAAAAGCAAGAATTTCAGTTTAGATGCCGGCCCTTTTTGGTGAACAACCTGGGTTGTCCTTGCTGATTGGACAGCACCAATAAACAAGTGCTGTCCATGGTTCTGAACCACAAATTGGCTGGCTCCTTAGCTTAGATATCTTCTTTTTTAAATAAAGAAAGCAAAAGAAAGAAGACAAATTGATCATTGGAGTAAATTAGAAAGTTGCTTAACATTGCTTGCTCTATATGAATCACAAAAGAAAAAATTTGGGTTCAGTGTCCCTTTAATATAACCCTTTAATTAAAAACTAAAAACTGTATGACTATATTCATTCTCACTTTTGTGATCCTTCAGACTACGCGTCTCCAAGGTCCCTACAGAACCAGTTTCTGACTCTAGATCCTCCACAGACGGCCGGTCTGAAACATCTGATCGTGTAGTATCATCGGTGTCTGGCCCATAGGGGGTAGTTATCTCTGAGGAGAGAGGGTCAGAGGAGGCATGCAAGAGTGGGTCCTGTCCCTGCATGGAACAGCTCTGCATTGATGCATCCATAGACGCAGCATATCCAAGGGAAAGTGCCATTTCATCATGATCAATTGGGACCTGATAAGAAGAAGGACACAGAAAACCTCAGGGCAGAACAATCTTTACTCCAAAGTTTTAATTCAATAATTGATCCTGGGGTAAGAAATAAAAAATTAAAATAGATTTAAAAAGCCAAACATGCAGGGGGTACATGGAGCGGCTACCTGACGCATTTATTATTCATAGATAAAGTTATGTCACCATTGTTCCTTAATTAAACTAAGCTCAACCAATCAGAAACGTTGGCTTGTCCCTGATGGAAGCCACCAATTGATTTCCTAAGGTGCTATTAGCAAATAATAGACATACACAACAAATTTAACAAGCTACTGAAATAAAATATGCAATACATTTTACATATCAAATGTGACAAAAAATCCATGATACTGATGCGAATTCATAAGATCCTTGCAAACTCAGAACTGATGACATTTTATTTTGTATTGCTTTTAATTTATGTTATTTTGTTTATATTATTAGATTATATTCAATTTAAAGGGCCACTGTAAGTAAATATTTTCTATGCCTGTTACTAACTAACTACCCCAAGTACGCTTTTTATCAATAGCATTTCATTAACATATCTCTACCGTATATCAGAAATCTTGTCTGCAAATGTAATTGTTTTCCAAACCCACTCCGTGGGTATCCTTTGCTCTGTACCAATCCGTTTACAATAACTAGGTTTCAAAATGGCGCTTTAAACACAAAGTTATTGGTTTAAGTATTTTGAACACGCAGTGCTGAAAATAGTGGGCAGGATAACGTGACATCATCGGCGAATAAAAGATATAACTTTTAGAACGTTATGAAACTTCGTTTTGGAGAAAATATAGGTCAGTAGGTTTTAATTAATGTTTATTAACTTTAGTATGTTAGTTGTTTAGCTTAAAAATTATAACAGAAAGTAATCCTTTAATTAGGTTTTACCCCGTGAAAAATGAAATGTCCCATTTAAGATTCATGCCCTGTGGTAGTACGCTATATCCAGGAGTTCTATTTTTGTTAAACATTTATGTCTGTTTTCCCCCTCTTGGTTTTCCTCTGACAATTTCAATGATTTTTACTTGAAAAAATGTAAAATATTATTAAAAAAAGATTTAGCTACAGCAACATCTTTTAAACGTTTACGAACTCTAACACATAATTCTCTAGATGTTTGTCCTACATACTGCTGATGTCATGTGGAGATTACACATACAAGATTTAGAAAAGATGGAATGCAAAATAATGTTGTCCCTTCCATTGCAGAGTAACAGGAGTATTTGGTGGTACCTTGTCCTAACTCCTTTATGTATACTGCATACATATCATGGTGTAATGTCACAAAATCTATCACCAATAGATGTATTTACCTTGGAGACCCCAGAGATAATCAAAGTGCTGCGTTTGGTGGGCGTTTTCTTCGCTGGCTTGTTGCTTGGCTCAGTCAGCTGCCTGATAGCTGTTTCAGCAACTGGGTCCAGTTTAAGGGAACTGGGGGAGCCACCTGAAAGTAGAGAAAAAGACGATACATCATACTACATAGGTGAGAAGAAATATGAAGTCTAAAGAACAAAGCAGAGGTTACAAATTTTGACTAGCTAATACTTTATGATAAGGAGAATTTAAAATTAGCAATGAAACATAAGCATTGCCTACTACATAGATCAGCATTTTCCATAAGGCACTGGGAACGTACCACTTCCACTAAGGGAAGAAACTGGAGAGCAACTCTGAGACAAGACAACAGGTTTTTTCTCAGTCACCTCAACTTTAGAAGGAGACCTTGACGGAGAATCTGTAATACAAAACAAACGGAAGCTAAGAAATAGTTCAAAATACATGGTTGAAATCGTGTGAATAATCTGTCAGTTTAAAGCCAATAATATCTAACTAAAGTAATTAATTCACTCCAACAGCAGCAGTGCACAACTAGAAGATAATTAAAGGGATAGAAATGTAAAAATGAAAATGTCATGGGTGCATTTACATTTTAAAATAGAATCATTTTTTTCAATATACTTTCATTAGCAAAAATGCTTCTAGTAAAAATACTGTTTTTCATCTGTATATGTATGCACATATGCTGTGATTGCACGTGCACCAGCATTCAAAGACCACACCTTCTCAGAGAGTCAGCAGTGGCTTGTCTGTCACAAATTAAGTCTTCACAGACACAATACACACAACCAGCATCTCCCTGAGCTTAAAGGGACAGTATACTGTAAAATTGTTTTTCCCTTAATGTATTTCCAATTACCAGCTGCAGAGTATAAAATATATGAGATTTGCTTTTTAAAGGCTTATTTGTGTATACGAATGAGCTGATTTTGTATTTTTAAGCCACAACCTAATAAAATGGGTTGCGCTTGTAGGTATAATCAGATCTCATTACTTTATCACATTGTGTACATATGCCTGCTTCTTTATCTTATATCTGTCCATAAACCAATCACCAATACTTGGAGAGAACAATGGAAAATTAACATTTTATTATCTTATCTCTTCTATAACCCACTGGGAGTGTAATTTCTTCTACTGGATGTGTTAACACAGCTTGGCCTCGAGGCCAAAAACTTTCAGGATGGGTGGGGATAAAACAGGCTACATAAACAAATTCAAATGCCAATATAATGGTAATGGAAATACTTGTAAACAATTTAATACACTCCAGCAGGTAAAGGGGATCATTGGGAACAAATTAAATGGGATAAATATTTTGAGTAAACTGTCCCTTTAAATACTGGTGTACAGGCCCTCAAAGCAAATGTGCATATGCCGCTGAAAAACAGTAATCACTTTTACTAGAAGCATTTTTGCTAATGGAAGTATATTGCAAAAATGCTTCTATTTAAAATGTAAATGCACCCACGCACATTTCAATTTTTACCTTACTATCCCTTTCATTAGCGGACAGTTGTGCACTGCTGCTGTTGGGATGAATTTCAAATTTGACCTCTCTTCTATACCTTTAAAAGGAAAAGCTGCTACAATGAAAGTGACCTCACCAATAAACAAGAGACCGCACTACTCCATTACTCTTTTTTTTAATAAATGAATCAGAAATGAATTACTACATTGCAAAATACAATATCTGCATACAAAATAACATTATTAAAATGGTGAAATTGTTAGCAAACATTGCTTTGTTTTGAAGTCCAGTGACACACCTTTTAAAAAGCCTTGAGTATTTGTGTGTCATATCTTTTGCTGTGGCCAATTAGGAACAGATTTACGTATCAACCATTTTCTGTACAGTATGTAAGAGGGTCATAATTCTGAATTGCACAGGATACACACCAGTCTCTCTGGGGGGGGGGGGAATAAAAACACTAAACATTTTCAAATTGATTCAAAATGATAGAGAAAAAAAAAGCAAAATAAATAATGAAACCATAATGAAAAGTTTTTTTTCCACCGATTAAAACTTACGGAATAAAATTCTGAGTTTAATATCCCCAGCTTTAATAGACCCAGCTTAATATTATAGGAGACATGAAATCTAGTTTTGTGATGAAGGATTTAGCAAAGAACTTATTACCAATCATGCCGTCTAATCTGGGCCGGGATTGGATGGTGGTTACGGTAGTGACAATAGTTCCATCTGGCATCACTGTGCGATCCATCTCAACTTTTTTTGTGGGAGTTATGTTAAGCCGCTGAGGTGTGGCTCCCAAGGTCATTCGGGGAATGGAAGGCTCTATAATAAGAAACTGTGAAGAGACAAAATGAGAGGTGTGTGTGGTCATTATGGCTTATGGTAATTGGTATGAGATTTGTGTTATGGAGTCTGGCTATCAGGAGGCTACTGGTGTATGTCATGCTATCTGTGCTTTAGGAAGGGCAGAGGAAGGGTACACCATTTAGATAGGGGAAGCGAGAGATAAATGTCTATTAGAGGAAGGTGAAATGCACATGTTCTGATAGAACTGTGCGGGGACGGTGAGAGGTATAGACCTCTGTGTGTGTGTAGATCAATGAGATGTTTGTGTCCTTAGGTTATTAAGGCAGCATTATTCCTCACCTCCAGTGAGATGGTTGGGATGGAGATTTTACACTGTGAAGAGCTTGGGATTAGAGAATAAATGTGCCTTCCACACAGCTCTTTTCTGGAAGACCCTAGAACCACAGAGGTGTGTCCCAGCAGGAGGTCTGTCCAGAGAAAAGTTATCAGAATTTTATGTACAAGTGATCTTGCCACATGAAATGATAGTAAGAATGGTGCAGAATCAAGTTACTTACTGCCCTCAGTGCTCCGTATCTGCCATACTTTTAAGGACAATTCCTTACTCTGGGCGGTGAAGTCACTGCAAGAAGACAAAGTTATTTTTAGTTCTCCTAAAGACCCTCTAGTTCAGAGTGCATTAAACTAATTTAGGTTCCTTTGAACAGCAATGCCCATCATTTGTTGTCACCCCCAATGAAACCCAAAGCCCCCCTTACACCTGCAGCTGCTCACAATGTCATCTCCTCGCTCCATGACAGGTTACAGGCTGACCCTCTGTTCTGTGTTCTCACACCAATGGTCTCACAGCGCTGCCAAGGATAATCCAGCTCAGCCTCACACCTCAGCTCTACCTCTGCGGCAGAAAACAAGAACAAATAGGACACAAGCAGGAGAATATAGTATTAGGGGAAAAAAAGTAAAAATCCTGTACAAATGTGGTGATATGGACAATGTTTAAAAAGAGACAAATAAATAGCAGCCACATCATTTCTTAAAAGGAATATTAATACTTTTGTATGATTATGCTTGTCCCACGCTCCCCAGAGAGGCCAAAAAATGAAATGTATTCTTACCTGATAAATTTGTTTCTTTTACGATACGATGAGTCCACGGATTTCATCCTTACTTTTGGGATATCGCCTCCTGGTCAGCAGGAGGAGGCAAAGAGCACCACAACAGAGCTGTATATATAGCTCCTCCCCTTCCCTCCCACTCCAGTCATTCGACCTAAGTTAGGAAGAGAAAAGCCAAGGTGCAGAGGTGACTGAAGTTTAACCAATTAAAGACCTGTCATACAAAAACAGGGTGGGCCGTGGACTCATTGTATTGTAAAAGAAACAAAATTTATCAGGTAAGAATACATTTTCTTTTACAAGATACGATGAGTCCACGGATTTCATCCTTACTTATGGGATACAATACCAAAGCTATAGGACACGGATGAAAGGGAGGGACAAGACAGGGAACCTAAACAGAAGGCACCACTGCTTGAAGAACTTTTCTCCCAAAAACAGTCTCAGATGAGGCAAAAGTATCGAATTTGGAAAATTTGGAAAAAGTGTGAAGAGACGACCAAGTTGCAGCTTTGCAAATCTGTTCAACAGAAGCATCATTTTTGAATGCCCATGAGGAAGCCACAGCCCTAGTGGAATGAGCTGTAATTAGCTCAGGAGGCTGCTGTCCAGCAGTCTCATATGCAAAATGGATGATACTCTTCAGCCAAAAAGAAAGAGAGGTAGCCGTAGCTTTCGGACCCCTACGTTTCCCAGAAAAAACAACAAACAAGGAAGATGACTGACGAAAATCCTTAGCCGCCTGTAAGTAGAACTTCAAGGCACGGACCACATCCAAATTATGTAACAGACGCTCCTTCTTAGAAGAAGGATTAGGACACAAGGAAGGAACAACAATTTCCTGATTAATATTTTTGTTAGAAGCAACCTTAGGAAGAAAACCAGGTTTGGTACGCAACACTACCTTATCGGAATGAAAAATAAGATAAGGAGAATCACATTGTAATGCGGAAAGCTCAGAAACTCTGCAAGCATAAGAAATAGCAACCAAAAATAAAACTTTCCATGATAATAACTTTATCTATGGAATGCATAGGTTCAAACGGAACCCCTTGAAGAACACTAAGAACTAAATTCAAACTCCAAGGAGGAGCAATTGGTCTAAACACAGGCCTGATTCTAGTCAGAGCATGACAAAAAGGTTGAACATCCGGAACATCTGCCAGACGTTTGTGGAGCAAAATGGACAAAGCAGAAATCTGTCCCTTTAAGGAACTTGCTGACAACCCTTTCTCCAATCCTTCTTGGAGAAAAGACAAAATCCTGGGAATCCGAACCCTACTCCACGAGTAGCCCTTGGATTCGCACCAATAAAGATATTTACGCCATATCATATGGTAAATCTTTCTAGTAACAGGCTTACGTGCCTGAATCAAAGTATCAATAACCGGATAAGATCAAGCATTCAATCTCCAAGCAGTTAGCTGCAGAGAAACTAGATTCGGATGATGGAAGGGTCCATGAATTAGCAGGTCTTTCCTCAACGGAAGCATCCACGGTGGCTGAGAGGACATCATCCATAGACAACTGCCGCTCCAGTCCGTTGCTGGCTGTAGACGCCACCGGAAGTCACAGGGGGAATGTAATTGGTGTGAAGCCACAGGGGGTGCAAGCCGAAAATGTGGCCGGTTCCGCCGCAATAATAGCAAAGGAAAAAAGATGTAATCAGCTGCACTGGCGGTTGTAATATAAAAATCCAAAATGTATTAGTTCAGTTTAAAAACAAGGTACAAGCAGGCTAGGCAGACAGAACATCCTAACATGTTTCGTGCCCAACACGGCACTTAATCATAGGACAGGTGTTCAAGGTATGGCCCCTTCCTTTTAAAGGGGCCATATCCAATAGAATGCTAAGTACAATTTAAAAAGACAGTACTTGGGAAACCTATGCACTAAAGGGGAAACACGGGACAGATAGATCCATATAAAATATGCTTCTTGGATTTAACACTAACAGGAGATGCTGATAGTGGTATCATACTCACTGATACTTTCCGTAAGCCCACAGCAGGGAATACTATACTCCATGCTAAGTCATGTCATCCACCTCATCTTATTCGCTCCATTCCGAGAGCTCAATATATTCGCATGAGGAGGAACACCAACTCCGATAGTAACTTTCACACACAGTCAGTGGATCTTACCAATAGGCTTAAAATGAGGGGTTATTCAGAAAAAGAGCTACAGAAATTATTTGATAATATCAGAGATAAAAAACAATCAGAAGTTATTGGTCATAAAAAGGAGAAGAGCAAATTTAACAGAGACTCTGTGGTATTTTCTACAGAATATTCTAAACAATTTAATGATATCTGTAAGATTTTAAGAAACAATCTCCATATTTTGAATAGTGATGAACTTCTGTGTAATATCTCTGAGTCTTGCAAATTTGTCTCTAAAAAGCCCCCTACCTTAGCTACCAAACTGGCTCCCAGTATGGTTACTAGTAATAGAAAACAAGCAGCCAATTGGTTAAAGAAAAATGGCACTTTCAAGTGTGGAGCAAGGTTCTGCATTACTTGTGGTGTCATCAAACAAAGTAACAGCTTCTCCAGCTCTGTAACCAGGGAAAACTTCATGGTCAATTTTTATGCCAACTGCAGAAGTGAATTCACTGTTTACCTACTTGAATGTAATCTTTGCTCCCTTCAATACGTCGGACAAACGACGAGGGAACTTAGATCTAGGGTCAGGGAACACATTAATGACACCAAGAATTACAACAAGGATTCCGCTGAGGCGAGACACTTTAATCAAATACACTTCACCCATGAGGCACTGTTAACTGTTATGGTGATAGACAAAATAGAAGCACCAATTAGAGGGGGGAATAAATGTAAATTATTACAGAAACGTGAGTTATACTGGATACACAAACTCAAAACTGTAACTCCCTCAGGTTTAAATAGAGAGTGGGATATTACTTTGAATAAGTGACTTTTTCTCATTTCTGTTTTGGTCTTATCTATTTTTGATATACAATGTTTCTCGTTAGGAGCATACAATACTTACTTTAAATGAATGGTACCGTCATGTTTAATGTTTTGGGGTACCATCAAGGAGGTACTGTTACACATATCTGTATACTCTTGTATCCAATCAGAAATAGATAATGATAGTCTTTTAATTTATTAATAATAATCCACTGATTATTTATTTTTCTTTATTATCCATTTATTCAAATGTATATACTTAAAGCACCATAGTTAATACACATATTATAGCAAGCTTTATTGCGCATTTACTCTATTACATCATCACTATTGATGTTGCTCTAAAAAGAACCTTAGGCTTAAATCAGTGTAGTAGTAGTAGTATTATTGCTATTAGACATAATATACTAGCATTATTTAAGGCAATTCATCTATGTATTTACTTATCAATTGTTGTACTACATTATGGGGTGATTCATATGATGTCCTTTTTCACTTCCATACTTGGCCCCAATATTGGTCTCCCCGTGTTTCCCCTTTAGTGCATAGGTTTCCCAAGTACTGTCTTTTTAAATTGTACTTAGCATTCTATTGGATATGGCCCCTTTAAAAGGAAGGGGCCATACCTTGAACACCTGTCCTATGATTAAGTGCCGTGTTGGGCACGAAACATGTTAGGATGTTCTGTCTGCCTAGCCTGCTTATACCTTGTTTTTAAACTGAACTAATAAATTTTGGATTTTTATATTACAACCGCCAGTGCAGCTGATTACATCTTTTTTCCTTGGCTGAGAGGACATGTCTACCAGATCGGCATACCAAGTCCTGCGAAGCCACGCCGGAGCAATGAGGATCACCGAAGCCCTCTCCTGTTTGACTCGAGCAATCACCCGGGGAAGGAAAGCAAACTGAGGGAACACATAAGCTAGGCTGAATGACCAAGGCATCTATCAGTTCGGCCTGGGGATCCCTGGACCCGTATCTCGGAAGCTTGGAATTCTGACGAGATGCCATAAGATCCAATTCCGGACTGCCCCACTTGAGAATCAGGTTGGCAAAAACCTCTGGATGGAGTATATCCTGCAGGGTGAATGCAGCAGACGCAGTTGAAGAACAAGGTGTTGCCTGAGCGGGTGTTAAAGGCTGTGACGCTTGGGGAGAAAGTTGCGGCATACTCTGAATCTCATCAGTCTGAGAAACATCTTTAGATATACTTTTATCAAAGAAAATCTGCTCTCTAAACTGTAAAGCCCTGTCAGTGCATGAGGGAAAAAAAGTAACAGGGGGTTCCACATTGGCATTCAAACACATGGAACAGGTACTGGCATGAAGATCTTCCATGATAAAAAAATGATATTGGTCGTAGTACTTCAATTATGTAATGCACTTAACACATACAGAATTTGAAAATATCCAACATAGGACCGTTTGCAAAAAAAGTAACTGTGCCTTTAAAAAATAAAAACAGAAATATTTTATTGCCCAGCACTCTGTACTAAAATTCTGAACAGAGAAAAACGTGTTTTACATATACCAAATAAGCTAACTATATGTCGATATGTTACTGCACACTTTGAAAACAAAAGCACCTCGCCACAGCTCTGCTGCGGCGCCTACCTGCTCCCTATGACACGGTGACAACGTCAACCCAACAGTAGAGTGCCTAAGACCGCCGGTGTTTCTCTACCAACCACGCGGTCTAAGGCAAACACCGGAGCCGAAAGCACACTGTCCGACTCCCAGTAACACACTGCGCGGCTTCTTCCAGCGTGCGAATGAAAGGCCCCGCCCTGCATCGTAGGCGTATCAATCCGAAACTCCCGGGCGGCTCATTGCTGTGTTAAAAACAAAATGGAGCCACCGGGACAGATTCCACACCTAACTCAGTGGCATAGACACAAAAATAATCCAGTCCCCTCTGAAAACGATCTCCCGGTCTACTGCTATTGATAACCCCGCCGGGACTAAAATTCTAGAGCAGTGCACACCGGAGTATAATACTCCAAGCCAGATCCCCAGCGTCAGCCCAAGTGTAAAGAGGTTTAAAACAGTGCACACCGTCACCAACAAAACCCCATATAAACATTATCTCAGTCCTAATTTAGACCATATAATGAGGGGAGCCCTAGAACACAGACATGTGAACGTAAGAGCCAAATGAGTACCCACAAGTTTACATGAGAGAAACTAACAGAAAATAAGGGACTGCACATACCTCAATGCTGAGTAACAGCATGACTTGTCCCACACTGCAAGAGGTCCTTCTCCTCGTCCAGGAATCTGTTGGAACAAACTGGTTCTTAGATAATATCTGCTAAGACCATATTCAGCAGGGCAGCACACAGTATGGGAGGCACAGAGAGAATAAAATCCCCCCCAGTTCCCAGTGCCTTAAAGCCACCTGTAGCTCTACTCTAGAGGCTGACAAGGAATACGGCTACACCCTATAGTAGAATAGCACACTTTGGTACCATTTTAAAAATAATAAACTCTTGATTGAAGAATCTAAACTAACACCTCACTTTACCTCTTCCTATCACTAACACAGGCAAAGAGAATTACTGGGGTGGGAGGGAAGGGAGGATAGATATACATATACACAGACAAGAGATGCACTCACAGGACTTTTTCAACAACCAAATTTAATGTAACGTTTTCGGGGTTCACAACCCCTTCATCAGCAGTTGTGAACCCCGAAAACGTTACATTAAATTTGGTTGTTGAAAAAGTCCTGTGAGTGCATCTCTTGTCTGCATATGCACCTATATCCTTGCACCCAGGCTATATGTATGTATGTATGTATGTATGTATGTATGTATGTATGTATGTATGTATGTATGTATGTATGTATGTATGTATATATATAGGGAGAGTCCACGGCTTCATTCCTTACTGTTGGGAAAACTATATTCAAGCTCCAGAGGACACTGAATAAATAACGGAAGGCTGCAAAACGTTTCTCCCGAAAGCTGCTTAAGCCGAAGCAAAAACATCAAACTTTGTAAAATTTTGAAAAAGTATGTAAGGAGGACCAGGTAGCCGCCTTACAAATCTGATCCATAGAGGCCTCGTTCTTAAAGACCCAAGAGGAAGCCACTGCTCTAGTGGAATGAGTCGTTATCCTCTCAGGACGATGTCCTGCTGTCTTGTAAGCTAAGCGAATAACACTCCTTAATCAAAGAGATAGGGAAGTCGAAGTAGCCTTCTGCCCCTTATACTTCCCCGAATAGACAACAAATAAAGAGGAAGATTGTTTAAACTCCTTAGTAGCCTGAAGATAGAACTTAAATATGTGAACCACATCCAAATTGTGAAGTCAGCGTTCCTTCCACAAGGAAGGAACCACAATTTCCTGATTGATGTTGCGATCTGACACAACTTTAGAAAGAAAACCTAATTTAGTACTTAAAACTGCCTTATCTGCATGAAAAATCAGATAAGGGGGCTCACATTTCAAAGATCTCAGAAACTCTGGGCGCAGCGGCAATAGCCAATAAAAAGAGAACCTTCCAATATAACAGTTTAATGTCAACGGAATGCAGAGGCTCAAACGGAACCAGTTGCAAAACCAGAAGAACAAGATTTGGGCTCCAAGGAGGAGCCCCAGATCTAAAACACAGGTCTGATCCTAATCAGAGCCTTAACAAAGGACTGCACGTCTGGAAGCACAGTCAGTCTCTTGTGCAATAAAATCAACAGGGCCGAAATCTGTCCCCTCAGGGAACTAGCAGAAAGTCCCTTCTCCAGCCCATCCTGGAGAAAAGACAAGATACTGGCAACCTTAACTCTGTGCCAGGAAAAACCTACACTCTTCACACCAGAATAAGGGGGTCCTCCACACCTTGTGATAGATACGCCGAGTAACTGGTTTACGGGCTTGAATAAGAGTATTAATGATACTCTCAGAGAAACCTCTCTTGGCTAAGACTAAGCATTCAATCTCCACGCAGTCAGCCTCAGAAAATATAGATTTTGATGAACAAATGGACCTTGTATCAGCAGGTCTGTGCGAAAAGGTAACTACTAGATCCGCAAACCCCGTCCTTCGCGGCCACGATAGAGCAATCAGGATTACTGATACCCCTCCTGCTTGATGCGGGCCACCACTAGAGGAAGAAGCAGTAATGGAGGAAAAAGATATGAGTTTGAACCTCCAGGGCACTGCTAGTGCATCTATTAAATCCGCTTGGGAATCCCTCGACCTCGACCCATACCTGGGTAGCTTGGTATTGAGACGGGACGCCATGAGATCTATCTCCGGCATCCCCCACTTGTTGCATATCGCTGCAAACACCTCGGGATAGAGAGACCATTCCCCTGGATGGAAGGATTGCCTGCTGAGAAAATCCGCCTCCTAGTTGTCCACACCTGGAATGTGGATCGCTGACATCGAACAGCTGTGGGCCTCCGCCCACTCTAGAATCTGAGATACTTCCTTCATCGCCAAGGAACTTCTCGTTCCTCCTGATGGTTGATGTAAGCCATCAAGGTTATATTGTCTAATTGGAATCTGATAAACTAGGACGAACCCAGAAGTGGCCAAGCCTTCAAGGCCTTGAAGATTGCCGTAGTTCCAAAATAGTAAATTGGGAGGGAGGACTCCTCCTGAGTCCACAACCCCTATGCCTTTCTGGCACCCCAAACAGCTCTCCATCCGGATAGACTTGCGTACATAGTCACAATCCCCCAGGATGGTCTTAAGATGCATGTCCCTCAGGGCAGATGATCTGGACAGAGCCACCAAGAGAGAGATTCTCTGGACTGGCTGTCTAATGCAATCTGTTGAGACAGATCTGAATGATCGCCGTTCCACTGCCTCATCATGCACAGTTGGTCTGAGACGGAACCTGGCAAAAGGAATGATGTCCATGCAGGACACCATGAGACCAATCACCTCCATACACTGAGCCACAGAGGGACTCAAGGAGGTCCGGAGGGCAAGACTTGCCGAAGTTAGCGTGCAACATCTCTGGTCTGTTAGGAATATCCTCATGGATATGGGGTCTATTATAATACCCAAGAATTCCACCATGGTACTTAGGATAAGAGAACTTTCCAAGTTTATCTTCCTTTCATGTGATCGAAGAAGACTGAGAAGGGACTCAGAGAATTCTTCTGCAAGACAAAAGGATGGTGCTTGCACCAGAATATCGTCAAAGTATGGGGCTTACTGCAATACCCCAAGTTCTGGCAACGGCTAGAAAAGCCCCCAGAACCTTAGTTAAGATTTTTGGAGCAGTAGCTAGACCAAACAGAAGGGCAATGCTCAGGTTATACCCACAGAAGGATATAATAAAAACGTTTTTTGTTATAGACAAGTGCACCTTTATACTCCCAATGGCTGGGGCACTCACCACCTCCTAGACCCAGACAGTTAACAGAGGAAACGCTCTCCTCAGGTTCAAGTCTCAGCCGGAATGAAGGAAATGAACATAGACCCACATGGAGTGTAAGACAGTACTTCCCTGTTATTACAAGTACAGCAAGTAATAGGAGCTGTGCAACACTTTCAAAAACGAAAGTGAAACTTAAAAGTTATACCTGTTTGTTCCAGCTAAAAAAACACAGTCTATCAGCCCAGGAAAAAAATATATCACACAAAGCAGCATGTAAATAATTAATACACCGATTCATTAACCCCAACTTTTCAATAAACCCCCTTCAGAGGAAATTAACCCTGGATCCTATCAAGGTATAAAGGAGCCACACTGTGACCCTGTTATAGCGTTTTATGTGTAAAAATTGTGTGACGAAAGGCAAAGAATGACTGGAGTAATGAGGAAGTAGGAGGGATATTTAAGCCTTTGGCTGGGGTGTCTTTGCCTCCTCCTGGTGGCCAGGTGTTGTATTTCCCAACAGTAAGGAATGAAGCCGTGGACTCTCCTTATCTTAGGAAGGAAAAGCTAATTATGTATCCCAGGTTTTATTCAAAATGTTGCAAATAATTTGCCTCAGTTTGAGAAAACCTAGGATATATAATCTGCTTGTTGGTCTCTTTAGGAAGCATGGGATGAGCATAACTTTTATTTATTTTACACAAAAGTCCCTTTAAAAAGATAGTATGCTGTATTTTTTTCTCCCCTTTGATGTGTTTTCAATTATCTATTTTACCTGTTAGAATATATGAATTGTTTTGTTTATCTTTATTTTATTTGAAATATCTAAATTTGTAGTATATTCCCAACCTTTACTAAACATTTCTGAACTTAAGTAATGGTTGCAGAACTATTCAAAAAAGGTGGTTAAATGAAATCACGCTCCCAGTGGGGGCTGTGACAGAGAAGTACTAAAATGTTCATTTTCTATTGTTCTCTGTAAAGTTCTCCTGACTTGCGAGATTCTGTAAAATGCATCGTCAGTATTTCAAGGCCTCTCAGGGATTGTTTTTAAGGCAATTTTTACTTTGGGAACACTATCTCATTAAGGTGAGTTCACTAATATGCTTTATGTTAAGGAGACACTTTACTATACAGGGAGTGCAGAATTATTAGGCAAATGAGTATTTTGACCACATCATCCTCTTTATGCATGTTGTCTTACTCCAAGCTGTATAGGCTCGAAAGCCTACTACCAATTAAGCATATTAGGTGATGTGCATCTCTGTAATGAGAAGGGGTGTGGTCTAATGACATCAACACCCTATATCAGGTGTGCATAATTATTAGGCAACTTCCTTTCCTTTGGCAAAATGGGTCAAAAGAAGGACTTGACAGGCTCAGAAAAGTTAAAAATAGTGAGATATCTTGCAGAGGGATGCAGCACTCTTAAAATTGCAAAGCTTCTGAAGCGTGATCATCGAACAATCAAGCGTTTCATTCAAAATAGTCAACAGGGTCGCAAGAAGCGTGTGGAAATACCAAGGCGCAAAATAACTGCCCATGAACTGAGAAAAGTCAAGCGTGCAGCTGCCAAGATGCCACCAGTTTGGCCATATTTCAGAGCTGCAACATCACTGGAGTGCCCAAAAGCACAAGGTGTGCAATACTCAGAGACATGGCCAAGGTAAGAAAGGCTGAAAGACGACCACCACTGAACAAGACACACAAGCTGAAACGTCAAGACTGGGCCAAGAATTATCTCAAGACTGATTTTTCTAAGGTTTTATGGACTGATGAAATGAGAGTGAGTCTTGATGGGCCAGATGGATGGGCCCGTGGCTGGATTGGTAAAGGGCAGAGAGCTCCAGTCCGACTCAGACGCCAGCAAGGTGGAGGTGGAGTACTGGTTTGGGCTGGTATCATCAAAGACTAGCTTGTGGGGCCTTTTCGGGTTGAGGATGGAGTTAAGCTCAACTCCCAGTCCTACTGCCAGTTTCTGGAAGACACCTTCTTCAAGCAGTGGTACAGGAAGAAGTCTGCATCCTTCAAGAAAAACATGATTTTCATGCAGGACAATGCTCCATCACACGCGTCCAAGTACTCCACAGCGTGGCTGGCAAGAAAGGGTATAAAAGAAGAAAATCTAATGACATGGCCTCCTTGTTCACCTGATCTGAACCCCATTGAGAACCTGTGGTCCATCATCAAATGTGAGATTTACAAGGAGGGAAAACAGTACACCTCTCTGAACAGTGTCTGGGAGGCTGTGGTTGCTGCTGCACGCAATGTTGATGGTGAACAGATCAAAACACTGACAGAATCCATGGATGGCAGGCTTTTGAGTGTCCTTGCAAAGAAAGGTGGCTATATTGGTCACTGATTTGTTTTTGTTTTGTTTTTGAATGTCAGAAATGTATATTTGTGAATGTTGAGATGTTATATTGGTTTCACTGGTAAAAATAAATAATTGAAATGGGTATATATTTGTTTTTTGTTAAGTTGCCTAATAATTATGCACAGTAATAGTCACCTGCACACACAGATATCCCCCTAAAATAGCTAAAACTAAAAACAAACTAAAAACTACTTCCAAAAATATTCAGCTTTGATATTAATGAGTTTTTTGGGTTCATTGAGAACATGGTTGTTGTTCAATAATAAAATTAATCCTCAAAAATACAACTTGCCTAATAATTCTGCACTCCCTGTATAATGCCCAGTAAAAATAAGCTGATGAGTTTTTGAGAATCGGGTCCTAAGTATTGCTCTGAGTAAACAGTGAGAAATAAGATAAGGAGTATGTTGTGCAAATATTTAGACAAATAAAATAATGTGGTTTTCTTTCCCTTCAAGCTAAGCACATTTTATTGGGCTGTGGTTTCAATTAGCAGAAATAGCTTTTTCATATTAAAAAAAACCAACAACAAAAAAACACAACAACAACAACAACTAAATGAACATTTTCAAATACATTTTTAAACTCTGTAACTTGTATAAAAAGTCATTGGAACACATTAAAGGGAAACCGGTTTTACAGTACAATGTCCCTTTAATTTAAAGGCTGTCAGTAAGAGACAGGAGAAATACTATAGGGGAAATAAAATAAAAAGAAAACAAAATAAAACACTACACAATTTGTTAAAATGGGGTAAATAGGAAGAAACAGCATGAGACGAAAGAAGCATTAAATACCGGTTTGTGGTAAGATTACATCCTCTAGCTGTAACTGGCGAACAAGAAGTTTGGGAGCCTCTGGTCTAGAGGGTGAGCTTCTGAGCAGCCTATCACAAAGACCCTGCAGAAGAGAGACCGATCAGACTGGAAGAAAGAAAGAGGAAGAGACAAAAAAGGCTTACAAAAGAGGGTCTCACCATGTCTCCGTCACGGGCCTTTAGATTAAACACCATGGCAGGCTGCGCACTGAGAAGAGCATCCTCTATGAGTTCCTGTACAGTGCATAGATCGGCACCCCCTTCATGGCTCTGTGTAGTGGGGATAATGGAGAGTGAGAATATAGAAGGAGATGTAAACTAAACTATTCTCCAAAAAAAGATGAGAAGAAAAAAAAGAAAAAAGCGGAGAGGAGGCAGAGTGGGATATAAACTGAACTTTGGGAACAGATCTTCTGATGACATAGGACAGATATTGTCTGTATGTATGTATGTATGTATGTATGTATGTATGTATATATGTATGTATGTATGTATGTCTGTATGTATATGTATGTATGTATGTATGCATGTCTGTATGTATGTATGTCTGTATGTATGTATGTCTGTATGCATGAATGTATGTATGTATGTATGTATGTCTGTCTGCATGATGTATGTATGTATGTATGTATGTATGCATGTATGTGTGCATGTATGTGTGCATGTATGTGTGCATGTATGTATGTATGTATGTATGTATGTATGTATGTATGTATGTATGTATGTATGTATGTATGTATGTATGTATGTATGTATGTATTGGGTACTTGTAAAGCGCGCCTAATCACCCGTAAGGGTCTCAAGACGCTGCTCATTTTATCGACCTCGGAAGGATGAAAGGCTGAGTGGACCTTGCCGGGGATCGAACCTGCAACCCTCGGATTGCTACAGAGCTCAGCCACAGTGCATTAGCATTGTAGAGCTGAGAGAATAGCTATGTTGAGTTATTGCCTTGGTGATTATGGAGAAAGGTAGTAGAAGGATATATACATAAACATGGCCAAACTAGCGGCTGATTTAATCACCAAAAACATTAAAAAAAAAAAAAAAAAAAAAAAAAAGTAAAAAAGCTGCAGAGACACCCATTATAACAAAATGTACTGAAGCTTAACCCCTTAATGACCGAGGACGTGCAGGGTACGTCCTCAAAAAAAGGCAGTTAACGCCTGAGGACGTACCCTGCACGTCCTCGGTGTGGAAAGCAGCTGGAAGCGATCCTGCTCGCTTCCAGCTGCTTTCCGGTTATTGCAGTGATGCCTCGATATGGAGGCATCCTGCAATAACCATACATGGCCATCCGATGCAGAGAGAGCCACTCTGTGGCCCTCTCTGCACCGGACATCGATGGCCGGTATCGTTGGTGGGTGGGAGCCGAATTGGGAGGCGGGTGGGCGGCCATCGGTGTTGCGCGTGACGTCACGGGGGGCGGGATCGGGATCGGGACCGTCGGGGGCGCGCACGGGCGCGCGCGCGTGCACGGGGGGTGGCGGGCGGGCGCGTGCACGGGGCGGGAGCGGGTGGGAACCGCTACACTACAGAAAAGTAAAAAAGTAAAAGTAAAAAAAAAATGAAATAAACTTTTACTTTTACCATCTAAGGGATCTGGAAGGGGTGGGGGGTTGGTCTTGGGGGGGGGGGGGAGCTACACTACAGAAAAGGGACATATTTTATTTAAAAAAAAGCATTTTTTTTCTCTAAACTGGGTACTGGCAGACAGCTGCCAGTACCCAAGATGGCGCACATTAAGTCAGAGGGGGAGGGTTAGAGAGCTGTTTAGTGGGGGATCAGTGAGGTTGGGGGCTAAGGGGGATCCCTACACAGAAGCATATGTAAATATGCTAACAAAAAATGCACGAAAAAGCCCAAATATACCTTTTATTTTAGTACTGGCAGAGTTTCTGCCAGTACTTAAGATGGCGGGGACATTTGTGGGGTAGGGGAGGGAAGAGAGATGTTTGGGAGGGATCAGGGGGTCTGATGTTTCAGGTGGGAGGCTGATCTTTACACTAAAGCTAAAATTAACCCTGCAAGCTCCCTACAAGCTACCTAATTAACCCCTTCACTGCTAGCCATAATACACGTGTGATGCGCAGCGCCATTTAGCAGCATTCTAATTACCAAAAAGCAACGCCAAAGCCATATATGTCTGCTATTTCTGAACAAAGGGGATCCCAGAGAAGCATTTACAACCATTTGTGCCATAATTGCACAAGCTGTTTGTAAATTATTTCAGTGAGAAACCTAAAATTGTGAAAAATTTTACGTTTTTTTTAATTTGATCGCATTTGGCGGTGAAATGGTGGCATGAAATATACCAAAATGGGCCTAGATCAATACTTGGGGTTGTCTACTACACTACACTAAAGCTAAAATTACCCCAAAAAGCTCCTTACATGCTCCCTAATTAACCCCTTCACTGCTGGGCATAATACACGTGTGGTGCGCAGTGGCATTTAGCGGCCTTCTAATTACCAAAAAGCAATGCCAAAGCCATGTATGTCTGCTATTTCTGAACAAAGGGGATCCCAGAGAAGAATTTACAACCATTTATGCCATAATTGCACAAGCAGTATGTAAATAATTTCAGTGAGAAACTGAAAGTTTGTGAAAAAATTTGTGAAAAAGTGAACAATTTTTTGTATTTGATCGCATTTGGCGGTGAAATGGTGGCATGAAATATACCAAAATGGGCCTAGATCAATACTTTGGGATGTCTTCTAAAAAAAAATATATACATGTCAATGGATATTCGGGGATTCCTGAAAGATATCAGTGTTCTAATGTAACTAGCGTTAATTTTGAAAAAAAATGGTTTGAAAATAGCAAAGTGCTACTTGTATTTATGGCCCTATAAGTTACAAAAAAAGCAAAGAAGATGTAAACATTGGGTATTTCTAAACTCAGGACAAAATTTAGAAACAATTTAGCATGGGTGTTTTTTGGTGGTTGTAGATATGTAACAGATTTTGGGGTTCAAAGTTAGAAAAAGTGTGTTTTTTTCCATTTTTCCTCATATTTTATAATTTTTTTTATAGTAAATGATAAGATATGATGAAAATAATGGTATTTTTAGAAAGTCCATTTAATGGCGAGAAAAACGGTATATAATATGTGTGGGTACAGTAAATGAGTAAGAGGAAAATTTCAGCTAAACACAAACACCGCAGAAATGTAAAAATAGCCTTGGTCCCAAACGGACAGAAAATGGAAAAGTGCTCTGGTCACTAAGGGGTTAAAGAACCACTAAATACAGTGGAATTGAATAATTAGCAAACACAATAAGACAATCTAATTGCACTTACTTTGAATTTGAAAAGAGCAGTAGAATATTTTTTTTGGCAAATTTTAAAGTGATTTCAATTTTATCTCCCCCTGTATCATGTGACAGCTATCAGCCAATCACAAAATACATATAATTATATACTAAGCCCTTTTTAACATGCTCAGTAGGTGCTGGAGCCTCAGAAAGGTGTGCATATAAAACGACTATGCATGTTTTGATAATGGAAGCATACTGGAAAGTTTTTCTTTTAAATTGTGTATTTTATCTGAATCATGAAATTTTAATTTGAACTTTAATGGCCCTTTAATGAACTCTTTATCCTGCAGCCTAGGACTGCCCATTCATCTTTACATATTTACCACCTACTTTAAATATTCTGTTATTTTATTTTTGCACACCAAGAAAGAGGTGTATGAATAACTAAAAGTAATTTTCTAATAAGAAAGCTGTGTAAATCTTTAAAGCAAAATAGTTTTAACCTTTTTAGGACACTTCCTGAAGTAGTAACTCCCCTAATGAACCATTGCATGTGATTTCAGCTCTGAGTATACTGACCTCTTATGGCGTTAGTGGTCCGGCTTACCAGTTTTGTGGGTAATAACTGTTTAGTTTGGGTTTTACTGAATATCAGTGGCTTTAGAATTGTCAGTATCTGCATTCCTATTTTTTTTTTTCTAAGATTTTTATGATTTTTTTTGTCAGAACATTTAATTACAGAATATGACTTCTATCATCTTTCCAGGAAAAACAATCATTACAAATGTACAGCAAGAATTATCAGATACCATTTTGGTTTTTTTGGACTCCTCTCCTACCTGATGAGACTGCCTGGAGGTGACTTCAAGTGTGATATTGGGGCGCTCCCTGAACCCCCAGGACATAAGAAGTCCCTCCTGAGGTAGCTCCTGTAACCGCACCTCCATCTATAGTGGGAAAATCATGGGAGAGTGAGTATTTTTACTTGGTGGAATAACTGCTAAACACAACAATGGAAACAAAGATGTCTGTGTAATTGGCCTACAGTGAAGGAAAATGTTCACACTTTATAATTTACCCCACGGTGTAGTTGTCACACAAGGTCATGACAGACACAAAGGCTATGAGCCACACAACACACCTCAGCTTACCTGTGCCTGATGGAGTGTAAGGGAGACCTGGTACGTTTCCATAGAAACTGCAGCAGGAGACTCCTGAGTGACAGTTACTGGAAATCTGACTGTGTCTGCGGAGAGGTGACAGATAAACGCCTAAAGAGAAAGAAACAAGGGGGTAAGAGAGACAGCACGATGAAGGAGAGATGAAAGGAAAACATAATCCTGATATTTGTACACAGATTCCAATCCCATAATAGCATTCTGCTGTTCTAACGCTGCACACATGCAGCCATCACAGGAACTCTGGAATCCTCACTATAATCTCTACTATTGCTATATACGTGTCTTCTACACACACAGCAACATCAACCCTTCCTATACTGACCCTGCCCCCCTCACCAAAGATACAACAGGCATCTATTTAGGCAAGTCACTCTGCTGTTCCTGTGCATTCTCTCTGACACATCAGATTCTTACCATTTGGTTGTGTGACTGTTCAGTGCAGATCACATGACTGATGTGCGGGTTAGGCTGCAGGTGGGTACTTTCCTCAAATTGCAGCTGCACAGAGCCCTGCGGAAGGGAAAGCATAGAACGTTACAATTTTCAACCATTTCTTCACATGATATCACCAATGTTTATCACATAATAATCACAAATATTGATAGCAAAAGGCCAATCTAGTGTGCCCATATTTCTGTCTAAAGTCTGTCTAGCATTATCAGGTCTTGTGCATATTTAAAGCTTTTATTAATCTGCCTTCACCACCTCTTTTAAATGTTTATTCCCCAAGTCAGTCACCCTTTCTTTACATAAGCACTTACCCTCATTTTTACTGATCCTATTACCGTCCCATTTGAAATTCTGAACATTTTTTTTGGTATTTTTTTTTTCCCTTTAAAAATGAAAAATAAAAAATAATAATAATAATTTCCTTTTAAATGAAAGACAACACTACATATTTAATGGAAGGTTTGTTTTCCTTTTCTACTTAGCTATACTTACAAAAAATGTTTTTTATATCCAGAGAGATTTATAGATGGCTGCTGCCGTGTCTCAAAGCCTGAATCATGGTGCCTCGTTGTGTATCTTTCCTACAGTCCCTTGAAGTAATCACAACACACAACACATATAGCACATCAAATACCAAGCTGACACTGCTCTTTACCATGCAAAAAAATAACCCCCAAAAAACCTGATAGTTAAAGGGGATATGAAACCCAATATTTTTTTTTCTTTCATGATTCAGTTAGAGCATGCAATTTTAATCAACTTTCTAATTTACTTCTATTGTAAATTTTTTCTTCGTTCTCTTGCTATCTTTTTTTGAAAAAGCAGGAATGTAAGCTTAGGAGCTGGCCCTATATTTAGCCACCAATCAGCAAGTGCTATCCAGGGGGCTGAACCAAAAATGGGTCGGCTCCTAAGCTTACATTCCTGCTTTTTCAAATAAAGATACCAATAGAACGAAGAAACAATGACAATAGGAGTAAATTAGAAAGTTGCGTAAAATTGCATGCTTTATCTGCATCTTGAAAGAAAAAATTTGGGTTTCATCCCTTTAAATATTGCATTTTGTTACTTCTAGAAGGAATTTAAAAAAAAGTATATAAAGTTTAATTACGCAGAACTAAATATTTTATATCAATATAAACATCTCAAGGTGCTTACTGTCCTATTAAACATACCGTGTGAGAAAGGAATTTGTTTAGAAATGATGTTACTTTTAAGCTAGAATGTTATTTAATGAATCATTGAGAGACATTCTAGTATAAAAATAAAATCATTTCTAAACAAATTCACTTTCTCACACGGTATGTTTAAAAGGACAGTAAGCACCTTGAGATGTTTATATCAAATGTTTAGTTATGCGTAATGAAACAACTTTAAATATTTTATTTATTTTGTCCACCTTTCCTTAAAATTTAGCTCTGAAAATAGATTTTGTTTAATTCTCAGAACTTGTTATGCACCCTGTGGAATTCTCAATACTAACTCTGCTACATATCTGTCCTTAAAGGGATAGTAAAAACCAAAAATGTTATTGTTTAAAAAGATAGGTAATCCCTTTATTTACCATTCCCCAGTTTTGCATAACCATCACTGTTATAGAAATATACTTTTTACTTCTGTAATTACCTTGTATCTGAGCTTCTGCCGACTGCCGCCTTATCTCAGATCTTTTGACAGACTTGCATTTCAGGCAATTAGTGCTGACTATGAAATAACTCCACATGCATGAGCACAATGTTATTTATATAAATACACATTAACTAACACCCTCTAGCTGTGAAAACTGTCAATTGCATTCAGATAAGAGGCGGCCTTCAAGGGCTTAGAAATTAGCAAATGAGGCTACCTAGGTTTAGCTTTCAACTAAGAATACCAAGAGAATAAAACAAATTTGATGATAAAAGTAAAATTAGAAAGTTGTTTAAAATTACATGCCCTAACTAAATCATGAAACTTTAATTTGGACTTTACGATCCCTTTAAGTGCCATTAACAGATAACTGAAAAATAATGCACGTTCTACTAACATTATGACAGTGGCTAGCCCGGTTGTCTGCAGACTAAATCCCAGATTGGCTTCTCCAAATAAGGCAAATGGTGGATGGAGTGTGGTTATTGATAAAGAAATGCAGTAAAAGCAATGTTAATTTGTTCCAAAAATGTTTGGACTTGACTGATATGTTATTATATAACAGAAATGTCCTAATAAGGTGTTTACGGTTTACACAGTCCAAGTCATACACCTGGTGCGCTGATGTGCTGCTCCAAATTAGGATACAGTCTGTATGCTACTCCTGATTGGCTCACTGGTTGTATCCTTATCAGTGCACTGTACCGGGTGAGCAAATGACTGTTCAACCCTTCAGCAGGGCTAGAAAAGGAATTATGTTTAGAAATACAGTGCTATAACAAAACAGAGATTTTCATTCCTATGCTAGAATGTCCCTTTAAGGTCATGCTGTAAGAAATAAAACTTTCCAGGAAATATATCATGTATTATTCTACAGTTCCTAATAATGTCTTTCTAATGGTCTCCAGAATTATACATATTGGACTAGTGATATATAGAGATGCTTATGTACCTTCCTTATTTACGAATACTTCCTATACAGACAAGACTACTAGGGCAGCATCAAACGCTTTGCAATCTATTGTTCTAACATGGTCTGTCACGAGACAGAAAGAGAGATGTAGTAATAAAAAGGTGCATTGCTCATACAAATGTTTTACATACAGAAGTCACAGCTTTACACACTGGGAAAGGTTGGGGGCAGGTTTTTAAAAAAATCTGAGAGCCAGTCACAATAAATACACTTGTGCTTTACAGCGCTACTGCATATCTGACTGTTCACTTCAAATAGCACTTTGCTGTGGATGCACTATGTTAAGGAAAACTTACACAGTGCAGCCAGATCAAAGCTCTGTTTGAAAAGAACAGCCTGATGTGGAGCAGCGCTGCAAAGTTAAAGCACTAACAGTTCCTGCATGTGTCTTGTTCTTTCTGCAGAAATTATGCAATTTCTGCAATTACATCTCAGATCACTGCATGTTCTGCCTTGGGGTATGGGTGGATGGAGATATATATATATAGGGATATGGGGGAAGTGCTAGAAGCGCTAATACTCGGTGGTCTGATTATAAAGGCATACAAATCTAGATGATAGATACCTAATAACAACTCTAAATAGTTAATATTATAAATAGATATTAAAGTGTTAAAATTATATATTGCACTATAATGTTGTTATCTTCTTATGATCACCAAAATCATACAACAATAAATACAGATATATACATCTCTCAAGATGCACATAAATAATACAACATAGTGTCAAAGAAACTGAATGTGCAAATACAAAAACACTGGGTAGAGTGCGTCATTAGTTATACAGGGAGTTAAGAAATAGTCTTTATGTCTGTGGGAAACCCAATATGTGATGACAGGTCGTGAAAAAACAGCAATGCAGTTGGTGTGTTTTCTTTCCGCACCCTTCAAAAATGTGACCTCCACTTCAGGTAAAAGCCCCTTAAAGGGACAGTCAACACCAGAAATTTTGTTGTTTAAAAAGATAGATAATCCCTTTATTACCCATTCCCCAGTTTTGCATAACCAACACGGTTATATTAATACACTTTTTACTGCTGTGACTATCTTGTATCTAAGCATCTTCTGACCACCCCTAATCACATGACTTTTAGTTATTATCTATTGACTTGCATTTTAGCCAATTAGTGCAGTGTCTGCCACAATCCACGGGCATGCTCACAATGTTATCTATAGGGTTTACCTGAACTAGCTCTCCCCTGCTGTGAAAAGCAAATACAAAGCATGTGATTAGAGGAGGTCTTCAAGGGCTTAGAAATTATCATATGAGCCTTCCTAGGTCTAGCTTTCAACTAAGAATACCAAGAGAACAAAGCAAAATTGTTGATAAAAGTAAATTGGAAAGTTGTTTAAAATTGCATGCCCTATTTGAAAAATAAAAGTTTTTTTTGGACTTGACTGTCCCTTTAAGGATGTATACTCACAGAAAGCACCCTCAATCGTTATGAGGTAAGATATAGGCGAAAACACTCTCTGCAGCTCCTTGTCAAGAGTCAATCTCTGTTACTCCTTTCACTACGATATCCAGGGAGGCTTGTGCAAAGCCGTAGAATATGTGGACGACTTATCTCTTTTATAACCCACTGGGAGTGTAATTTCTTCTACTGGCTGCGTTTACACAGTTTGGCCTCAAGGTCAAAAACTTTAAGGATAGGTGTGGATACCACAGGCTACATGAACTATTTTAAAAAGTTTAAAAACATAATTTATGCTTACCTGATAAATTTATTTCTCTTGTGGTGTATCCAGTCCACGGATCATCCATTACTTGTGGGATATTCTCATTCCCAACAGGAAGTTGCAAGAGGATCACCCACAGCAAAGCTGTCTATATAGCTCCTCCTCTAACTGCCACCTCCAGTCATTCGACCGAAGATAAGCAAGAGAAAGGAGAAACCATAGGGGTGCAGTGGTGACTGTAGTTTAAAGTTAAAAAATACCTGCCTTAAAATGACAGGGCGGGCCGTGGACTGGATACACCACAAGAGAAATACATTTATCAGGTAAGCATAAATTATGTTTTCTCTTGTAAGGTGTATCCAGTCCACGGATCATCCATTACTTGTGGGATACCAATACCAAAGCTAAAGTACACGGATGAAGGGAGGGACAAGGCAGGTACCACTGCCTGTAAAACCTTTCTCCCAAAAATAGCCTCCGAAGAAGCAAAAGTATCAAATTTATAGAATTTTGAAAAAGTATGAAGCGAAGACCAAGTCGCCGCCTTGCAAATCTGTTCAAAAGAAGCCTAATTTTTAAAGGCCCAAGTGGAAGCCACAGCTCTAGTAGAATGAGCTGTAATCCTTTCAGGAGGCTGCTGGCCAGCAGTCTCATAAGCTAAGCGTATTATACTTCTTAGCCAAAGCGAAAGAGAAGTTGCTGAGGCCTTTTGGCCTTTCCTCTGTCCAGAGTAGACAACAAACAAAGCAGATGTTTGACAAAAATCCTTAGTAGCTTGTAAATAATACTTTAAAGCATGAACCACGTCAAGATTGTGTAATAGACGTTCCTTCTTTGAAGAAGGGTTAGGGCACAATGACGGAACAACAATCTCCTGATTGATATTCTTATTAGATACCACCTTAGGTAAAAACCCAGGTTTGGTACGCAAAACTACCTTATCTGCATGGAAGATTAGATAAGGGGAATCACATTGTAAGGCAGATAACTCGGAAACTCTACGAGCCGAGGAAATAGCTACCAAAAATAGAACTTTCCAAGATAAAAGCTCGATATCTATGGAATGAAGAGGTTCAAACGGAACCCCTTGAAGAACTTTAAGAACCAAATTTAAACTCCATGGCGGAGCAACAGGTTTAAACACAGGCTTGATTCTAACTAAAGCCTGACAAAATGCCTGAACGTCTGGAATATCCGCCAGATGCTTGTGCAAAAGAATAGACAGAGCAGAAATCTGTCCCTTTAAGGAACTAGCTGACAAACCTTTTTCCAATCCTTCTTGGAGAAAAGATAATATCCTGGGAATCCTGACTTTACTCCATGAGTAACCCTTGGATTCACACCAATAAAGATATTTACGCCATATCTTATGATAGATTTTCCTGGTGATAGGCTTTCGTGCCTGAATTAAGGTAACAATGACTGACTCGGAGAAGCCACGCTTTGACAAAATCAAGCGTTCAATCTCCAGGCAGTCAGACTCAGAGAAATTAGATTTGGATGGTTGAAAGGACCCTGAAGTAGAAGGTCCTGTCTCAGAGGCAGAGTCCATGGTGGAAAGGATGACATGTCCACTAGATCTGCATACCAAGTCCTGTGTGGCCACGCAGGCGCTATCAAGATCACTGATGCTCTCTCCTGCTTGATTTTGGCAATCAGACGAGGGAGCAGAGGAAACGGTGGAAACACATAAGCCAGGTTGAAGGACCAAGGCGCTGCTAGAGCATCTATCAGCGCTGCCTGGGGATCCCTGGACCTGGATCCGTAACAAGGAAGTTTGGCGTTCTGGCGAGACGCCATGAGATCCAGTTCTGGTTTGCCCCAACGATGAATCAATTGTGCAAACACCTCCGGATGGAGTTCCCACTCCCCCGGATGGAAAGTCTGACGACTTAGAAAATCCGCCTCCCAGTTCTGTACTCCTGGGATATGGATAGCTGATAGGTGGCAAGAGTGAATCTCTGCCCAACGAATTATCTGTGAAACTTCCAACATTGCTAGGGAACTCCTTGTTCCCCCTTGATGGTTGATGTAAGCCACAGTCATGATGTTGTCCGACTGAAATCTTATGAACCTCATTGTCTCTAGCTGAGGCCAAGCCTGAAGAGCATTGAATATCGCTCTTAGTTCCAGAATGTTTGTCGGAAGGAGTGTCTCCTCCTGAGTCCACGATCCCTGAGGGTGATCCTCTTGCAACTTCCTGTTGGGAATGAGAATATCCCACAAGTAATGGATGATCCGTGGACTGGATACACCTTACAAGAGAAAAGGAAGCTTTCTGTGAGTATACATCCTTAAGGGGCTTTTACCTGAAGTGGAGGTAACATTTTTGAAGGGTGCGGAAAGAAAACACACCAACTGCATTGCTGTTTTTTTCAAAACCTGTCATCACATATTGGGTTTCCCACAGACATAAAGACTATTTCTTATCTCCCTGTATAACCAAGGACGCACTCTACCCAGTGTTTTTGTACATTCGGTTTCTTTGACACTATGTTGTATTATTTATGTGCATCTTGAGAGGTATATATATATATATATATATATATATATATATATATATATATATATATATATATATATATATATATATATATATATATATATCTATATATATCTCTGTATTTATTGTTGTATGATTTTGGTGATCATAAGAGGATAATAATATTATAGTGCAATATATAATTTTAACACTTTAATTTCTATTTATAATATTAACTTTTTAGAGTTATTAGGTATCTATCATCTAGATTTTTATGCCTTTATAATCAGACCACCAAGTATTAGCGCTTCTAGCACTTCCCCCATATCCCTCTTTTATATATTACTCCACTTTAGAAATATTTGGAAAAGATATTTCGCTTTCTTGGGGGTTCTGTGCTCCTAGCAGCTTTTATTGGGAGGTCCACACATATATATGTTCTAATTTACTTCTTTTATACATTGTTTATGTCTTTTTTCTTGTTTATTTAACACTACTTAGAGTGTGCATTTATTTTTATATATATATATATATATATATATATATATATATATATATATATATATATATATATATATATATATATATATATATATATATATATATATATATATATATATACACACATATACATACACTCGTCCCATATATCTAGTATATTTTATTTATTCTTAGGGCCGGTTCACTTCTATCGTGCGCTTCAATAGTTCCAGAGTATATAGATAGATAATCTCAATATATGGATGAAAATACAAAAGTCATATATATATATATATATATATATATATATATATATATATATATATATATATATCTCAAAGCTGTTAAGGCTATTAAATATCGATAACCGTGTATATAGTCAATCATACGTTGTGGCATGCAGATACCAATACAGTATTATGCGAACATATAAATAATATGGCAATAGGTTAGAATGTTCAAATATACAGTACAGTATACAAAAACCAATATATACAAGATAGAGTATAAGTATCTATAATCTAATAAAATTCAAATGTTAGAATCTCACATAAAGAAAAACAAGTTGAGTCACTTCAATATATATATATATATATATATATATATATATATATATATATATATATATATATCTTCTTGGTGTTAAGAAAATCAATTGTGAGTAAAAAGACATGTGGAAAGGTAGACAACTTAAGATTACTGGTCCCTTTGGGAGTCTACTTACACTCCTTCACCTCAATCCTATGAGGTAAGTGCTGCGCAGTGCAAGGGGAGTCCCTTGGGATCACAGTTGTAGATTGTGCCGCAATGTCTTTTGGAACAGCTGCCTCTCTTCAAGAATCGTTCCCAGGTATATATGGTATAAAAAAACAAAAAGCAAATAATAGTGATTGATATACTAGATTAGTTTTGCAGGATATTGCAGTAATGCCGGAGAAAAAGTTCAGACAAAATATTTCCAATGATGAACGGATGGCAATCAAGAGCTTGTCACAAGATCCAAACATCGTGATTCGCAAATCGGATAAATGTGGGGCAATCGTGGTCCTGAATTACAGTGATTATAGAGAGGAAATTCTCTCTCAACTGGAGGACAACAAGGTATACCTCCCACTACTAAGGGATCCGACGAACCAATTCCAAGAATTGATTGAGACAACACTGCTGGAAGGCTTGACAAATGGTTGGATCAATAAGGAGACATATGAATGGTTACGAGTACAATACCCCATATGTCGTATACTCTACCCAAAGTGCACAAGGGCTTGGATAAACCCCCTGGATGCCCAATTGTGTCTGCGAGAGGATCCCTACTTAGTCCATTAGCACAGTGGATAGATTTGTTTCTACAGCCGCTAGTCAGACATATGAAATCATATGTACGTGACTCCACTGATGTATTGGGGCAACTCTCACAAATACATGATATTTCGAAGGATGACTATATAGTATCAATGGACGTTAAAGCCTATATACCATCATCCCTCATCAAGAAGGGATGATGGCGGTTAAAGATGCCTTACTGAGATACCCGTATGTGGGACCCGACTGTGATTATATCATCAAGATTCTTCAACTATATTTAACATTGAACTTCTTAAGGTTCAAATCAAAGTACTATCAACAAATTACGGGGACTGCTATGGGGTCAAACATGGCCCCCTCATATGCAAATTTGTATATGGAGAATTTTGAGTCCAGCATAATGATGGTATATGATCGTCCTGAAATGATTAAATACATGAGGTACATCAATGATGTTCTACTTCTTTGGAGAGGAACAGAAGAGAACTTGAACACATGGGTACAAAATCTTAATGATCTTACTTATCCGGTTAAATTTAAGATGGTGGCCAATAAAGAGTCTTATTGACTTCCTTGACTTGAGAATTTTTAAAGGTAATGGACACCTGGAAACTACTATGTACCAGAAACCCACCGACAGGAATTCTCTCCTGTTGGCAAGTAGTAGTCACCCAAGATCTCTTATTAAAGCCATACCACTGGCACAACTATATAGAGTAGTGAGAAATAACTCTGTAAAAGAGAAGGCTGATATGCAATTGGAGGAGATGTCTAGTAAATTCCTACGAAGAGGCTACACATATGATGCTATTCAACAAGCACATAGAATAGCCAAGGGAACAGAAAGGGATCAACTGCTTAAAGGGACACTCAATCAAAATGAAACTCTCATTATTCAGATAGAGCATGCCATTTTAAACAACTTTCCAATTTACTTCCATTAACAAAATGTGCACAGTCTTTTTATATTTAAACGTTTTGAGTCACCAGCTCCTACTGAGCATGTGCAAGAAAAAGTGTGTATGCAGTTGTAAATGGCTGATGGCTGTCACATGGTACGTGTATGCATTTGTGATTGGCTAATGGCTGTCACATGGTACAGGGGAGTGGAAAAAGACATAACTTTTAAAATTGTCAGAAAAATAATCTACTACTCATTTGAAGTTCAGACTAAGTGCTATTGCATTGTCTTGTTATCTTGCATTTGTTGATTATGCAAATCTACTGTGTTGACTGGTCCTTTAAGACCAGGGATGTTAAACCTGTTGAGAAACGTATGACATGCATTACTATGTATTCACCAACTGTTGACATTCTTGCAAAGTCAGTGAAGGATTATTGGGACCTGTTGGCATCGGACCCAGAGTTGCCATTTAAAGAAACCCCCCCCCCTAGGATGGGCTATAAAAGGGGACGTAATCTACAAGATTTGTTAATGAATACTGACCCAAGACATATCCAGTGGAGGTGTAGAGATCTGGCATATTTCCCAGACAACATATAGATATATAGATTGTATTATCATCCTGTGGTATCTACATCCTTGTGCAGAAGAAAGAGAGAAAAAAAAAAAGAAAGAGAGAGAAAAAAAAAGAAAGAGAGAGAAAAAAAAAGAAAGAGAGAGAAAAAAAAAGAAAGAGAGAGAAAAAAAAAGAAAGAGAGAGAAAAAAAAAGAAAGAGAGAGAAAAAAAGAGAGAGAAAAAAAGAGAGAAAAAAAGAAAAAGAAAAAAAAAAGAGAGAGAAAAAGAAAGAGAGAGAAAAAGAAAGAGAGAGAAAAAGAAAGAGAGAGAAAAAGAAAGAGAGAGAAAAAGAAAGAGAGAGAAAAAGAAAGAGAGAGAAAAAGAAAGAGAGAGAAAAAGAAAGAGAGAGAAAAAGAAAGAGAGAGAAAAAGAAAGAGAGAGAAAAAGAGAGAGAGAAAAAGAGAGAGAGAAAAAGAGAGAGAGAAAAAGAAAGAGAGAGAAAAAGAAAGAGAGAGAAAAAGAAAGAGAGAGAAAAAGAAAGAGAGAAAAAGAAAGAGAGAGAAAAAGAAAGAGAGAGAAAAAGAAAGAGAGAGAAAAAGAAAGAGAGAGAAAAAGAAAGAGAGAGAAAAAGAGAGAGAAAAAGAGAGTGAAAAAGAGAGAGAAAAAGAAAGAGAGAGAAAAAGAAAGAGAGAGAAAAAGAAAGAGAGAGAAAAAGAAAGAGAGAGAAAAAGAAAGAGAGAGAAAAAGAAAGAGAGAGAAAAAGAAAGAGAGAAAAAGAGAGAGAGAGAAAGAGAAAGAGAAAGAGAAAGAGAAAGAGAAAAAGAAAGAGAAAAAGAAAGAGAAAAAGAAAGAGAAAAGGAAAGAAAAAGAAAAAGAAAGAGAAAAAGAAAGAAAGAAAGAAAAAAAAAAAGAGAGAAAAGAGAGAGAGAAAAAAGAGAAAAAGAGAGAGAAAGAAAGAGATAGAAAGAGAGAAAGAAAGAGAGAAAGAGATTGTGTTTAAAAAAAAAAAAAATTCTGCTCACTGCAGTAGCAGCTCCGCACAGCTGTAAAAAAATTTAGAGGGAACATTGCTTACCTTACTCTTCCACCTTCCCACACTTGAGCAGAGGCAAGGCAGTGTGAGGGTTGGCCTATGCTCTCTACAGAAGCTTGCGATACAATTTGCAGCAGGCTGCAGTGCTCTGCTTCCAGAATGGGAAAGACAGTGGTGGACCACAAATAAGTAAAATTAAATGCCGTTTTGAATTACAGTCCCCTACTTATTATTCACCCCACAAAAGATAAAAGTCCTGTTTTTGAGCCACAAGCATTGTAGCTCCTGCGCAGAACACAGTCAGCCATCCAATCAGGAGTGGCATATGTATGCTCAGGTGCCGCAAGCAGGATGTTGCATATGTTTTAAACCCCTTTGTGGGGGTTAAAAAAAAAATAAACTAGGGTCGATGATGTTAAAGGAACATGTCATTTTGGCATTAATTTTTTATATTCTCACCATTGAAATCAAACTCAGGTCTGTAACTGCCTGAAATGTCACTTTTTTTCTATTTTAATTACTGCATTAGCAATTCTCCAATCATCTATAACAGCTCCTGTCAGTGACTGATGAAAACCTCAGCTAATGGTGTAGCAACCCCCGATCAAAGCTCCCTTAACGGCAAATGAATATTATCACATAGTTTTCCAATTTGCTAACTGTGCCCCACACCCATTTCAATGTACAAGCAGATTTAATAAGAATTTGTGGTAAGCTGCCTCCTAGCACAAGAGGATAATGATGTAAAAACATTAGGGCCAGGTGAGAACATTACAACTATGAACAGAGAGATTTTAGCATGAAAACAAATCAAGCAGCAGAGATCTGACAGGTTTATTTGTTAAACAAATTCACGCAGGAGAGAGCAGTGATCTGTGCAAGTATGTTTGCTCTCAAATAAATAGAATTATAGATTTACAGCCAGGGTTGCAAAAATGTTACTGATGCAAACCTATCAAAGGGAGAGGTTATCACACTGTTCTATATTACACATAAGGATCCAAATTATTGTATACAGCATCTGTGAACTAGCAGATCTCTCCAGCCATGTGTGTATATGAGAAATCCAAAGTAGGTGCACAACAGAAATGTACCTGATGAAACGGTCACCTAAGACCGAGAAACGTTGTGTTGTTAAATAAAGTCATTTTTATTTTTACAAGACATTGTTCCCACGAACTTGTTTTTATCTATTTTGGATCACACTTTGAGGATTTTTTTTACACAGTGTGATACCAAAACCCGTATAACTGTGTAATTCAGCCTACCGGGTTAGGCCACCTCCAATACAGGATAAGAGCCTGCTAGAGTTAAGACCATATTTGCGACCTGTGGTCCTGTTGGGAGAGAAACACAGCCGGTATCCTTCCTGATACCCCAGTGGATTGACCTCTGCGAGAGTGTGAGTCAGCTCGACGACTCTAAAGGTTCCAGAAGGCGGTTGTGACACTTCTTAAGTGTCTGGGAGCTTGTAAGTACCAGCTATACTTGCGCATTTGGGGCTTGTTTATTCCACTGATCGTGCACTATGGTGGAGCCTTCTTTTTTATTTCACATTTCTACAGATTCCTTCCTTTTGGGACACCAACAAAAGTCTTGAAGAAGCTTTGAGCCACCCATCGACGTAAATTGAGAATATACCTTTTTGAACTATAATTGGTTCCATTGGGGAATACCTACACATCAGTATCCGCTAAGTTACTGAGTTCGTTTGGTTTAAAATAAGTTTTTTTGGGACTTTATATCACCATTGACAGTCACTGTGATTTTGTCGATGTTCATTATGTATGACTAGCATCTTTGTGAATAATTTCTTACATTGTCTACCATAACATATCTGCTAGCGCACCGTTCTTTTATTTTAAATATTGTTGCACAACAGAAAGCAGCAAATTTGCACTCCCGTAGTATAAATGCAAAAGTTTATTGGGCAAAATTAAAAGCACAGAGGGCTCAAAAGCCATAAAGCACATAAAAAAAAAGTCATATGGCGAGTGTCAGAATGCTCCGCAGACGCGTTTTGTGAGCATGCTCACTGCATAACAGGTATTCTGACACACCTCCATTTATCAGGAGAATTTAAAGAGACAATACATACATTTTACTTGTTACACCAGATGTCGGCTGCCAAGAATTACACTGTTATGTTACAACTATACAATAATTACACTGTTATGTTACAACTATACAATAATTACAATACATCCAATGAAGGAACAAATGTTTAAACAGTTATTTGGCAACTTTTTTAGCCATTATTTTGTAAATATAAAGACTCATTTCTTATTTGTGTGTGCTTTATGGCTTTTGAGCCCTCTGTGCTTTTAATTTTGCCCAATAAACTTTTGCATTTTTACTACGGGAGTGCAAATTCGCTGCTTTCTGTTGTGCACCTACTTTGGATTTCTCTCAATACTTTTCTGGCGTAGCAAGCAGACTTGCCCTGGCTGCATACAGCACAGTCTATTACTTCCACACACCCACTCTCCATTGAGCCAGTGTGCTGCAGCGGGAGACTGGAGTGCCCACCTCACTGACCTTTACAGCGTTCTCTTCCATTGAGCGCTCGGACGACACAGTCACACCTGTGTATATATGTAAGGTATGTTTGCCAGATGTCCGGTATTCATCTGGACAGTCCAATATTTTAGCAAGCTGTCCGGTAAAAATCTTCACAAAAATACTGTTTTTTTTAAGTCGCTAAGCCTAAGGGTTAGCTAAATATAAAAAGGACTCATATGCCTAAATGCATTACAAAAATGGAGCACAAGGAAATGTGTAGAAGTTAAGGGGGTCAAATAATTTCTGTTTATAAATGTTTCTGGCAGCAAAAGAGGTGAAATTAGAGCTTTTTGTGCTACTGGCAGCCAAGGGGTATAAATTACTGCACAGTTGTGGATAATATACATCATAGGATCAAGAGTGAGGACAAAGATAGAGCTTTAAGGGGGAGGGGGTTATCGTGTGACTCCTCCCTGCCATCCTGCCCAGTCACTGAAAGATGATCCAGTACTTTTGTGAGGGACAGCTGGTAACCCTAATGTACGGACATAATACATACACAGAACAAACAAACAGATCTACTTACACCCAACATGTCAGACCCACAACTCATTCTGTTTATACCCATAGCTCCACTCAAATCCACACTCTAGCAGCCTCCTTTATTCAATATTTATACCCAGGGCCAGATTCTCTAAAGCTCTGTGTTCTGGCAAGATTATCTAAAAATCGTTACTTTATCAGTACTACAAGATCCCTCAAATAATTGTATCTTTAAATCTGTATTTTCTCTTTATGCATGGTTATGCAAGGTTTTATATTTCTCCAATCAGGGTTCACTGATCAAAAACTCTTAAGACACCAACACTGTCATATCCTGGTTCACACTCACCCTGCTTCAACACTAAAGTATGGACTAAGTGTGGATCAGTGCAAACTGCTGGTGTGTGTCTGTCTGTCTAACAACCCAGTGAGCACACACATCCACCCCAAACCACCTCCTGCTCCATAACGCAGGCCCCAGCTAAAACTGCTGGTTTTGGTGCCCAAATCCTTACCAATACTTATGCTTTGAGGCATCTCTTGGTTCTTTGCCAGGAGACAAGCTCACACAAAATAGAGTGAAAAAGTGGAAATCCCCCAGGCGCCTACCGAACCGGAGGCAAAAAGGGATTAAACGCTGTAAAAACTTCCAATCTAGTGCTCAGAAGAACGATGATAAATTGGTGATATAATTACATAAAATCACTTATTTAATAAACATAAGCATAAAAACACGATATATATACAGTTCATGGATCCATGAAGTAAAAAGTTACAATAAAAATGAAACAATAATAGTAACAGTAGGTATAAAACCAGATGTACAACAACACAGGTCGATTGAGATGGAATGTGCCTATCTGTAAGTGCACACGAACAGGTAAGTGTAACCTGTGGGAAATGTGAGTCCAGTGTGCTAAGTATATAAAAGTAACTGGAGTAAGTAAGTCAACGGATGTCCAAAAAAATTAATAAGAAATGTTCAAAGGATCAATGTGAAAAAATATGGTGAGTCAATAAAAATTTTCCAGTGCAGTAATCAATAAAAACTCCAAAAATTGCAATCATGTGAGTGGCAAATCCTCTTGAAAATAACAATAGAAGTAGATAATGAAAAAATAGTGAAAATAATAGGTGAAAAATACAAATACAAACAGTTCAGTGAAAAAATTCCAATAAAAAACAAAGAGAGTGTGAAAAAAATAGTCACCCGGATCCTATATGGATCAGATATTTCTTGCAATCATCCCAAAGTGTTACTGTATCCTTGAAAATGTTGAGAGAGGATGCTGGGCCCACAGGTGTGTGAACCAGATAGTCAGAAACCAGTAAATGAACCAGGATGGCCCAAAGAACGATATCCACCTAAAAATTTATAAAAAAAATATATAGTGCAGATAACTTCAAACCAATATTACATAAATGAAAATAGGCTTACCAATGCTCAGTCGACGCGTTTCGGCCCTAGTATAGGCCAATATTACATGAATGAAAATAGGCTTACCAATGCTCAGTAGACGTGTTTCGGCCCTAGTATAGGCCTTTATCAAGGGTCTTGATAAAGGCCTATACTAGGGCCGTAACACGTCAACTGAGCATTGGTAAGCCTATTTTCATTTATGTAATATTGGTTTGAAGTTATCTGCACTATATATTTTTTATACATTTTTAGGTGGATATCGTTCTTTGGGCCATCCTGGTTCATTTACTGGTTTCTGACTATCTGGTTCACACACCTGTGGGCAAAGCATCCTCTCTCTCAACATTTTCAAGGATACAGTAACACTTTGGGATGATTGCAAGAAATACCTGATCCATATAGGATCCGGGTGACTATTTTTTACTCTCTTTTTGTTTTTTATTGGAATTTTTTCACTGAACTGTTTGTATTTGTATTTTTCACTTATTATTTTCACTATTTTTTTCATTATCTACTTCTATTGTTATTTTCAAGAGGATTTGCCACTCACATTATTGCAATTTTTTGAGTTTTTATTGATTACTGCACTGGAAAAATTTTATTGACTCACCAGATTTTTTCACATTGATCCTTTGAACATTTCTTATTAATTTTTTTGGACATCCGTTGACTTACTTACTCCAGTTGCTTTTATATACTTAGCACACTGGACTCACATTTCCCACAGGTTACACTTACCTGTTCGTGTGCACTTACAGATAGGCACATTCCATCTCAATCGATCTGTGTTGTTGTACATCTGGTTTTATACCTACTGTTACTATTATTGTTTCATTTTTATTGTATCATTTTCATTTTTATTGTAACTTTTTACTTCATGGATCCATGAACTGTATATATATCGTGTTTTTATGCTTATGTTTATTAAATAAGTGATTTTATGTAATTATATCACCAATTTATCATCGTTCTTCTGAGCACTAGATTGGAAGTTTTTACAGCGTTTAATCCCTTTTTTCCTCCGGTTCGGTAGGCGCCTGGGGGATTTCCACTTTTTCACTCTATTTCTATTGGTGGTTACTAGGTATCACCTCCCCTCAGGCTTTTAGGGTATAGAGTAGGCGCTAGTCCTTTCCCCCTCACGCAAAATAGACTCAGGCTCAACCTTTCCTTGACCACCTCCTGCTTTGTACCCACACAGAGACTCAAACATGCTCCTGCTCATTTTGTGTTTTAATCTTTAAATAAAGTATATTTTCATTATTAAACTGGGCAGTTACTTTATCTGGAGATTGTACTAGTCGAGCTGTCTAGGAATGCCCACTAATTACTGGACAGCTACCAGGGACACTAAAGTCAAGTTGCACTGCACAATAGGATTACAGAAAAGGTCTGGAGAGTTGTTTTAGCTGCTGCTTTCATATTGAGCTGTTGCATTGTGTGTTTTAAAGCACGGGACAATGTAGACACTCACAATCCTCCCCCCTTTATTATAGCTTATTTCAGTGCCCCAGATTCATATTCGCATCTAGATTCACAATTACCTTGATACTAATACAAAGTACTTTATGCAGAAAGCTGTCACTTCATGGGATGCAGAGAAACACTTCTAAATCACAGCAGACTGTAATTAAATGTCAGTAAGAAATTAAAAAAAAAAAAAAAAAAAAGGACTGATGGCATCTAGTGTGCATAAACACACAGAACTGTCTGTGCACTTTGCACTGCACAGGTACTTTCTGATGACTCATTGTGAGAACTAAACAGAACCGCAAAGATTCTGACAATTAAACTGAATCAACAAAACACAAACTACATTTAAATAATTGTGTATGTATATAAGTGTTTCCATGTATGATATTATATAGAACACGCCCTTGAATGACAAAGAGTCAATATAAATATTCTTTCATGATTCAGATAGAGACAACCATTTTAAACAACTTTCTAAATTACTTCGGTTATCTATTTTGCTTCATTCTCTTGATATTTCTTCCTGAAAAGTATATCTAGATAGGCTCAGTCACTTCTGATTGGTGGCTGCACATATTTGCCTCATGTGATTGGCTCACCCATGTGCATTGCTATTTCTTTAACAAAGCATATCTAAAGAATGAAGCAAATTAGATAATAGAAGTGAATTGGAATGTTGTTTACAATTGTATTCTCTGTCTGAATCATGAAAGAAAATGTTTGGGTTTAATGTCCCTTTAAGAAAAAGAGTCATGTTTCAATAACCTAAATGTACACATCTGGTATCACTATTATAACAAATCTTTAGAATTTGCTCTCACCCTCCCGGTTCCCTCCTGGTACAGTGCCAGGCTCTCACCCTCCCGGTTCCCTCCTGGTACAGTGCCAGGCTCTCACCCTCCCGGTACAGTGCCAGGCTCTCACCCTCCCGGTACAGTGCCAGGCTCTCACCCTCCCGGTACAGTGCCAGGCTCTCACCCTCCCGGTACAGTGCCAGGCTCTCACCCACCCGGTTACCTCCTGGTACAGTGCCAGGCTGTCACCCACCAGGTTACCTCCTGGTACAGTGCCAGGCTGTCACCCTCCAGGCTACCTCCTGGTACAGTGCCAGGCTGTCACCCTCCAGGCTACCTCCTGGTACAGTGCCAGGCTCTCACCCTGTAGGTTACCTCCTGGTACAGTGCCAGGCTGTCACCCTCCAGGCTACCTCCTGGTACAGTGCCAGGCTGTCACCCTCCAGGCTACCTCCTGGTACAGTGCCAGGCTCTCACCCTGTAGGTTACCTCCTGGTACAGTGCTAGGCTCTCACCCTCCAGGTTACCTCCTGGTACAGTGCCAGGCTCTCACCCTCTAGGTTACCTGCTGGTACAGTGCCAGGCTCTCACCCTCTAGGTTACCTGCTGGTAGTGCCAGGCTCTCACTCTCCATGTTACCTCCTGGTAGTGCGTGCCAGGCTCTCATCCTCCTGGTTCATTGCCCAGGCTCATTCTACTACCAGTAACCTCCTAGTTCAGTGCCCAGACTCACACTCACTGTCTTCCCGATCACCTCCTGATTCTGTGCCCAGCCTGTCACTCACTCTGGTCCGGGTAACCTCCTGGTACAGTAACAGGGTCCATAATCTGTCTCTCTCTCACATACACAGTGTTGTTATCATCCTGGTTTAGTGAGCAGGCACACACTTACCCGACTTCTAGCAGCCTCCTGGTTCAGTGCCCGGGCCCAGGCTCGGCCCCAGCTGTCCCGCACTGAGGGGAAACCGCACAGAGCAGTGAGGAGGCTCCGAGCACCGGGGGCTGGGGGTGCAGCAGCACGGAAGCGGCGGGTCACTTGGATTAACCAGGCCAATACTGTAAACAGGGAAGCAGCGAACAGCACAAGCATCACGGCGGAGGACAGAGAGGACATGCCGGGGAGGGTAGGGGGAGAGGCCGGGAGTCCCGGCTCCGGAGGGGGAAGCTCCATCATATGACCGATAGAACAAGCTCCATAAACTGCTTGTCACTATAAATAAATCTAAGGGTATGAAATAGACACGACTGGGGCCGCTGTAAGATGCTGAGTGTAAGGCCTGGATATGAGGACTGCAGCCGAGGAAGTAATGAGAACGAATATAAAGCACTCAGCTGCTGAAGCCTGTCCTACACCTCCAGGACTTGACTCAGCCCGGTCATTTTACACCTCCGCTTTCACTATTACATCTAACACTGACCGCACACCCTAACCGAGCGCACCGCCCCTTACCATATCCCGCCCCCTTCTATTCTTTACTTCAAAAGATAGCTAAGTAAAGACGCCCCTATAATAATAAACACGCCTTATGTCATTAAAACCACGCCTTGTAATTTGCATAACCACGCCTGTGTTGACGTAGGCATAAGACAAGTTTCCACACACTGGTTGTACTCTTGTCAATGTCATTATAACCATGTCGTGAATATAACCACGCCCAAATCAGTATAGACACGCCTCCGTGACACGTGACTCCGCATCCTGGTATAACCCCGTTATAACCAATACCGACTCCCTTTTGTAAAGCATGTCCTGTCAACACCACCACGCCCCTAATGCTTAACCACGCCCACTGTCATATAACCACGCCTATTATTAGTACGACTACTGGGTTTACCAGCTGTATTTACTATATTTTGTAGTTATCTGTGTTTTCCTGATATGCGCACATCCTTTAGTGCTGATTAAAGGGACAGTGTACTGTAAAATTACCAGCTGCAAAGTGTATGGAAAATTGTTCTTTTGTGTTTACTTTTGTATATGAAATAGCTGTCTTTGCTGTTTGAATCCATAACCCAGGACATGAAACTGAAACCCAACATTTTCCATTTATGATTGAGATAGAGCATAAAGTTTTAAACAACTTTCCAATTTATTTCTATTATCAAATTGGCTTCATTCTCGTGGTATCCGTTGTTGAAAGAGCAGCTTAGCACTACTGGGAGCTAAATGAGCACATTTGCTGAGCCAATGACAAAAGGCATATTTGTGTAGCCACCAATCATCACCTAGCTCCCATTAATATATTGCAGTTCCTGAACCTACCAACTTTTCAACTAAGGATATGAAAAGAACAAATGTGCATGTGGATGTTTCGTTTTAAAACAAAAGCTGAATATGGCTTCTGCCAACAGCATTCGCCTCTTTTTGGACCCGGATTTCTTCTTCTGAAAATGCTACACACAAAGTTCTGGATTTGCATAGAATATGCAGCAGCCATATTCGGCATTCGTTTTACAGTGAAACACCCAAATGCACACGTCTATATAAAATCACATGCTCTCTCTGAATCATGAAAGAAAAAATAATAGGGTACCATGCCCCTTTAAATGGGCTAAGCTTACAGGGAAAACAGATCTCAACTTATTATTCTATATAAACACAAAATATTCCTGATATAACAATTTAAATTTAAAATTGTAGTACTTATCTCTCCCACCCCCAGTGGGAGTGTGGTTTTGTCTGCTAGATCTTGTTTATAGCTTTTTTCTACCCATTACTGCAGTATTGAAATTTTCAGTATAGGTTGCAGTTTCAACAGGCAAAATCAACTAATGACAAAATAGAGGTAAAGGAGCTATTTGTAAACAATTTTAATACAGCCATGTAGTAAAATAAATTATTGAGAGAGAAAAAATTACAATACACCATCCATTTAAGAAATTAGTATTAAATGGTTGATAACAAAAGAAGAGCTGTAAAAATAACAATTTCCACAACTCCCCTGCTTATAAAAGCTGACATTAAAATGACAACAGAGCAACTTCTCCTAGAGTACATATTTCAAACATTCCAAAGTTGTTTGTAAACTTAAAGGGACATAGAATCTCATTTTTTTTTCTTTCATGAATCAGATAGAGCATACAATTTTAAAGACCTTTCCCATTTATCTCTATTATTAAATTTGCAACATTTTCTTGGTATTCTTTGCTGAAAAAGCTGCAATGCACTCCTGGGAGCTAGCTGAACACATCTGGCGAGCCAATGACAAGATGTATATGCATACAGCCACCAATCAGCAGCTAGCAACCAGTAGTGCATGGCTGCTCTTGAACTTTCCTAGGTGTGCTTTTCAACAAAAGAGAACAAGATAAAGCTGTCCTAAATGTGCAAGGTTTGCCTTTTTACATATACAGTCCAAGAAGTAAGGTAAAGAAGGGGCAGGGTACATTTTGACTTAGGTCAACAAAACCTGTCCACAAAAATATTTGAGGCAAGTTTAATATATAAAAAGAGAAGCGCTTACACTTACAAACATATATACTTTTTTAAAGAATATTTAAATACAAACCCCATGGTCATAAAACATCCCAGGTGACAACAGTCTCAATACGATTGGAATATATGAGATCAGTAATTTCAGTGGGTGTAATAAAGTCCTAATAGGATCCTCAGGAAGATCTGGATCACGCAAATCAGGATAGCCAGACTTCCAAGTACGGTTGCAGCTGTTTCCAATCCCGTGGGTTTCTCCTCCACGGGCAAAAGTGGTAGTCTAAAAGATGTGGAACAAAAAGGAGAAAGCACAACCCAAATTCAAGGTAGTTTTATTAACAAGTTTGAAACGTACAAACGAATAACACACTTACTAGACGTAAGTTCTTTAGTGCACATAAAAACACAGGCGCCCAAATGTGGTTCAGTTGATTCGCCTTGGTTCCTGATGTCCGGTCACGTTCACGCTTACACCAATAGGAACTCTTATTACAGCAACAGTCAACTACGGGTCCTTGTGTATGACATAACTAGCTCAACACGTTCCTCCCGGAGTACGCCCAGGCTTTCTCAAGAGCAATGTTAAACCCGAGGACGTCATATTATTTACGTAACTTCCTCGTTCTTGATTGGCTTATTCGTTTAATGGTTAACCCACTTACTTTACAGGATATTTCATTACCTTTTTAAAGTCCATTCGCTACAGTATATTCTTTATCCTGAATTCACAGAACGCAGACAGTATAAAATAGTACATTCGGTTAAAACACAATTAATTATCTACATAATAGAAATTAGAAATATAAGTTCAACATCCTTATATTACAAAAGCAGCAATTTTATCATACAATCAATAAAATAAATAGATAATTATAGTCTAAAAATATAAAAAAAAATATTAAAAACAGATAATATATTTAAAACGGAATCAATAATATCTTTAAAAATTCATCAGAGATAGCCTAAAAAAATTAATGAAAAGCAACATGAAAATTTATGAAAAATGGCATGAAAATTTACATGGAGACACAGGTAGAGATATCTTTTGTATCATATATCCATAGGGCAACTTTTACAAAAATGCTTGTACATCTAGATCCATATTTAGCCCTAGTGGAGTCAAACTTTTTAATCTGAAAATCCATTCTGTTTCTTTTTGTCTCAGGGCTCTTAAAGGGCCATAATACCCAAATGTTGAAACACTTGAAAGTGATGCAGTATAGCTGTAAAAAGCTGACTAGAAAATATCACCTGAACATCTCTATGTAAAAAAAAAAAGATATTTTACCTCAAAAGTTTCTCAGTAGCCACATCACATTGTAAAGGACTTCTAAGCAGCAAATTGGTATGTCTGTCCCGGGACAGCGGAAGGAGTGAGCTTACGTGCACTCTCATCTTATTTCCCTATTCAGTTTAAGGAAGTTTACAATGAAATCTCCTGAGAGTTAAGTGAAATCTCATGAGATCACAGTAAAAGAGTTCATGACCTCAGCACTGTTGATGCTGATTGGCTGCTGTTCATTTCTTCATTTATTTTTTTTTTTTACCTGCAGCTGGGCTGCAACTGAGTATAACTTTTTACACAGAACTTACTCTGCTGTGAGGAAATTGTAAGGTAAAATATCTTCCTTATTTACATAGAGATGCTAAGATTATATTTTCCTGTCAGCTTTTTACAATTATACTGCATCAGTTTCAGGTGATTTAGCATATGAGTATTATGTCCCTTTAATTTATTTTTATTCTCAGGTGGTATCCAGTCAATTACCTGTATGTAAAGTCCCCTAGGATCACTCCCATGTACATCCCTGAAATTGTTTGGTACACTATGTTTATCAAAACTATTCTTAATATTATAAAGGTGTTCGCTAAATCTAGTCCTGATCTTTCTTTTGGTTCGCTCAATATAAATTAAATCACATTTGTACCTTAAAAGATACGCTGTAAAAGTAGATTCACAATTACATCTGTGTTTTATCATAAAGTGTTCAGTGTTATTATAGTTTGCAAATGTGTTTCCCTTTTTAACATGTCAACACATGTTACATTTTCCTTTATTACATTTATAGGTACCCATAGGGATAGATAACTAATTGCTTAGATTGATTTTTTGGAGGTTACCTTTAATATCAACCCTAGTGCAGCACTGTAATTACATTCACTCACACCCTTAGTACTAACCCTAGTGCAGCACTGTAATTACATTCACTCACACTGTAAGTATTAACCCTAGTGCAGCACTGTAATTACATTCACTCACGCCCTAGTATTAACCCTAGTGCAGCACTGTAATCATATTCACTCACGCCCTTAGTACTAACCCTAGTGCACACTGTAATTACATTCACTCACGCCCTAGTATTAACCCTAGTGCAGCACTGTAATCATATTCACTCACACCCTTAGTACTAACCCTAGTGCAGCACTGTAATTACATTCACTCACACCCTTAGTATTAACCCTAGTGCAGCACTGTAATTACATTGACTCACGCCCTAGTATTAACCCTAGTGCAGCACTGTAATTACATTCACTCACGCCCTTAGTACTAACCCTAGTGCACACTGTAATTACATTCACTCGCACCCTTAGTATTAACACTAGAACAGCACTTTAATTACATTCACTCACACCCTTAGTATTAACCCTAGTGCAGCACTGTAATTACATTCACTCACACCCTTGGTATTAACCCTAGTGCAGCACTGTAATTACATTTACTCACACTGTTAGTATTATCACTAGTACAGCACTGTAATTACATTCACTCACACTGTTAGTATTAACCCTAGTGCAGCACTGCAATTACATTCACTCGCGCCCTTAGTATTAACCCTAGTGCACACTGTAATTACATTCACTCGCACCCTTAGTATTAACACTAGCGCAGCACTGTAATTACATTCACTCACACCTTTACAGTGCTGCACTAGGGTTAATACTAATTACATTCACTCACACCCTAGTATTAACGCTAGTGCAGCACTGTAATTACATTCACTCACACCCTTGGTATTAACCCTAGTGCAGCACTGTAATTACATTAACTCACGCCCTTAGTACTAACCCTAGTGCATACTGTAATTACATTCACTCACACCCTAGTATTAACCCTAGTGCAGCACTGCAATTACATTCACTCACACCCTTAGTATTAACCCTAGTGCAGCACTGTAATTACATTCACTCACACTGTAAGTATTAACCCTAGTGCAGCACTGTAATTACATTCACTCACACCCTGGTATTAACCCTAGTGCAGCACTGTAATTACATTCACTCACACCCTAGTATTAACCCTAATGCAGCACTGTAAATACAATCACTCACACTGTTAGTATTAACCCTAGTGCAGCACTGTAATTACATTTACTCACACTGTTAGTATTAACCCTAGTGCAGCACTGCAATTACATTCACTCACGCCCTTAATATTAAACCTAGTGCAGCACTGTAATTACATTCACTCACACCCTAGTATTAACCCTAGTGCAGCACTGTAATTACATTCACTCACACCCTAGTATTAACCCTAGTGCAGCACTGTAATAACATTCACTCACACCCTTAGTATTAACCCTAGTACAGCACTGTAATTACATTCGCTCACGCCCTTAGTATTAACCCTAGTGCAGCACTGTAATTACATTCACTCATACCCTAGTATTAACCCTAGTGCAGCACTGTAATTACATTCACTCACACCCTTAGTATTAACCCTAGTGCAGCACTGTAATTACATTCACTCCCACCCTTAGTATTAACGCTAGTGTTGCACTGTAATTACATTCACTCACACCCTTAGTACTAACCCTAGTGCACACTGTAATTACATTCACTCACACCCTTAGTATTAACCCTAGTGCAGCACTGTAATTACATTGACTCACACCCTAGTATTAACCATAGTGCAGCACTGTAATTACATTCACTCACACCTTAGTATTAACCCTAGTGCAGCACTGTAATTACATTCCCTCACGCCCTTAGTACTAACCCTAGTGCACACTGTAATTACATTCACTCACACCCTTAGTATTAACCCTAGTGCAGCACTGTAATTACATTCACTCCCACCCTTAGTATTAACCCTAGTGCACACTGTAATTACATTCACTCCCACCCTTAGTACTAACCTTAGTGCACACTGTAATTACATTCACTCACACCTTAGTATTAACCCTAGTGCAGCACTGTAATTACATTCACTCACACCCTTAGTATTAATCCTAGTGCACACTGTAATTACATTCATTCACACTGTTAGTATTAACACTAGCGCAGCACTGTAATTGCATTCACTCACACTTAGTATTAACCCTAGTGCAGCACTGCAAATACATTCACTCACGCCCTAGTATTAATCCTAGTGCACACTGTAATTACATTCATTCACACTGTTAGTATTAACACTAGCGCAGCACTGTAATTGCATTCACTCACACTTAGTATTAACCCTAGTGCACACTGTAATTACATTCACTCATGCCCTTAGTATTAACCCTAGTGCAACACTGTAATTACATTCACTCACACTGTTAGTACTAACCCTAGTGCACACTGTAATTACATTCACTCACACTGTTAGTACTAACCCTAGTGCACACTGTAATTACATTCACTCACACTGTTAGTACTAACCCTAGTGCACACTGTAATTACATTCACTCACACTGTTAGTACTAACCCTAGTGCACACTGTAATTACATTCACTCACACTGTTAGTACTAACCCTAGTGCACACTGTAATTACATTCACTCACACTGTTAGTATTATCACTAGTGCAGCACTGTAATTACATTCACTCACACCCTTAGTATTAACCATAGCACAGCACTGTGATTACATACACTCACACCCTTATTATTATCACTAGTGCAGTACTGTAATTACATTCACTCACACCCTAGTATTAACCCTAGTGCAGCATTGTAATTACATTCACTCACACCCTAGTATTAACCCTAGTGCAGCACTGTAATTACATTCACTCACACCCTAGTATTAACCCTAGTGCAGCACTGTAATTACATTCACTCACACCCTTAGTATTAACCCTAGTGCAACACTGTAATTACATTCACTCACACCCTTAGTATTAACCCTAGTGCAACACTGTAATTACATTCACTCCCACCCTTAGTATTAACCCTAGTGCACACTGTAATTACATTCACTCACACTGTTAGTATTATCACTAGTGCAGCACTGTAATGATTCACTCACACCCTTAGTATTAACCCTAGTGCAGCACTGTAATTACATTCACTCACACCCTTAGTATTAACCCTAGTGCAGCACTGTAATTACATTCACTCACACCCTTAGTATTAACCCTAGTGCAACACTGTAATTACATTCACTCACACCCTTAGTATTAACCCTAGTGCAGCACTGTAATTACATTCACTCACACCCTTAGTATTAACCCTAGTGCAGCACTGTAATTACATTCACTCACGCCCTTAGTATGAACCCTAGTGCAACACTGTAATTACATTCACTCACACCCTTAGTATTAACCCTAGTGCAACACTGTAATTACATTCACTCACACCCTTAGTATTAACCCTAGTGCAACACTGTAATTACATTCACTCACACCCTTAGTATTAACCCTAGTGCAGCACTGTAATTACATTCACTCACACCCTTAGTATTAACCCTAGTGCAACACTGTAATTACATTCACTCACACCCTTAGTATTAACCCTAGTGCAACACTGTGATTACATACACTCCTGCCCTTAGTACTAACCCTAGTGCAGCACTGTAATTACATTCACTTACGCCCTTAGTATTAACCCTAGTGCAGCACTGTAATTACATTCACTCCCACCCTTAGTATTAACGCTAGTGTTGCACTGTAATTACATTCACTCACACCCTTAGTACTAACCCTAGTGCACACTGTAATTACATTCACTCACACCCTTAGTATTAACCCTAGTGCAGCACTGTAATTACATTGACTCACACCCTAGTATTAACCCTAGTGCAGCACTGTAATTACATTCACTCACACTGTTAGTACTAACCCTAGTGCACACTGTAATTACATTCACTCACACTGTTAGTACTAACCCTAGTGCACACTGTAATTACATTCACTCACACTGTTAGTACTAACCCTAGTGCACACTGTAATTACATTCACTCACACTGTTAGTATTATCACTAGTGCAGCACTGTAATTACATTCACTCACACTGTTAGTACTAACCCTAGTGCACACTGTAATTACATTCACTCACACTGTTAGTACTAACCCTAGTGCACACTGTAATTACATTCACTCACACTGTTAGTACTAACCCTAGTGCACACTGTAATTACATTCACTCACACTGTTAGTATTATCACTAGTGCAGCACTGTAATTACATTCACTCACACTGTTAGTACTAACCCTAGTGCACACTGTAATTACATTCACTCACACTGTTAGTACTAACCCTAGTGCACACTGTAATTACATTCACTCACACTGTTAGTACTAACCCTAGTGCACACTGTAATTACATTCACTCACACTGTTAGTATTATCACTAGTGCAGCACTGTAATGATTCACTCACACCCTTAGTATTAACCATAGCACAGCACTGTGATTACATACACTCACACCCTTATTATTATCACTAGTGCAGCACTGTAATTACATTCACTCACACCCTAGTATTAACCCTAGTGCAGCATTGTAATTACATTCACTCACACCCTAGTATTAACCCTAGTGCAGCACTGTAATTACATTCACTCACACCCTTAGTATTAACCCTAGTGCAACACTGTAATTACATTCACTCCCACCCTTAGTATTAACCCTAGTGCAGCACTGTAATTACATTCACTCACACCCTTAGTATTAACCCTAGTGCAGCACTGTAATTACATTCACTCACACCCTAGTATTAACCCTAGTGCAGCACTGTAATTACATTCACTCACACCCTTAGTATTAACCCTAGTGCAGCACTGTAATTACATTCACTCACACCCTAGTATTAACCCTAGTGCAGCACTGTAATTACATTCACTCACACCCTTAGTATTAACCCTAGTGCAACACTGTAATTACATTCACTCCCACCCTTAGTATTAACCCTAGTGCAGCACTGTAATTACATTCACTCACACCCTTAGTATTAACCCTAGTGCAGCACTGTAATTACATTGACTCACACCCTAGTATTAACCCTAGTGCAGCACTGTAATTACATTGACTCACACCCTAGTATTAACCCTAGTGCAGCACTGTAATTACATTCACTCACACCCTTAGTATTAACCCTAGTGCAACACTGTAATTACATTCACTCCCACCCTTAGTATTAACCCTAGTGCAGCACTGTAATTACATTCACTCACACCCTTAGTATTAACCCTAGTGCAGCACTGTAATTACCTTGACTCACACCCTAGTATTAACCCTAGTGCAGCACTGTAATTACATTCACTCACACCTTAGTATTAACCCTAGTGCAGCACTGTAATTACATTCCCTCACGCCCTTAGTACTAACCCTAGTGCACACTGCAATTACATTCACTCACACCCTTAGTATTAACCCTAGTGCAGCACTGTAATTACATTCACTCCCACCCTTAGTATTAACCCTAGTGCACACTGTAATTACATTCACTCCCACCCTTAGTGCACACTGTAATTACATTCACTCACACCTTAGTATTAACCCTAGTGCAGCACTGTAATTACATTCACTCACACCCTTAGTATTAATCCTAGTGCACACTGTAATTACATTCATTCACACTGTTAGTATTAACACTAGCGCAGCACTGTAATTGCATTCACTCACACTTAGTATTAACCCTAGTGCAGCACTGTAATTACATTCACTCATGCCCTTAGTATTAACCCTAGTGCAACACTGTAATTACATTCACTCACACTGTTAGTACTAACCCTAGTGCACACTGTAATTACATTCACTCACACTGTTAGTACTAACCCTAGTGCACACTGTAATTACATTCACTCACACTGTTAGTACTAACCCTAGTGCACACTGTAATTACATTCACTCACACTGTTAGTACTAACCCTAGTGCACACTGTAATTACATTCACTCACACTGTTAGTACTAACCCTAGTGCAGCACTGTAATGATTCACTCACACCCTTAGTATTAACCATAGCACAGCACTGTGATTACATACACTCACACCCTAGTATTAACCCTAGTGCAGCATTGTAATTACATTCACTCACACCCTAGTATTAACCCTAGTGCAGCACTGTAATTACATTCACTCACACCCTAGTATTAACCCTAGTGCAGCACTGTAATTACATTCACTCACACCCTAGTATTAACCCTAGTGCAGCACTGTAATTACATTCACTCACACCCTTAGTATTAACCCTAGTGCAACACTGTAATTACATTCACTCCCACCCTTAGTATTAACCCTAGTGCACACTGTAATTACATTCACTCACACTGTTAGTATTATCACTAGTGCAGCACTGTAATGATTCACTCACACCCTTAGTATTAACCCTAGTGCAGCACTGTAATTACATTCACTCACACCCTTAGTATTAACCCTAGTGCAGCACTGTAATTATATTCACTCACACCCTTAGTATTAACCCTAGTGCAGCACTGTAATTACATTCACTCACACCCTTAGTATTAACCCTAGTGCAGCACTGTAATTACATTCACTCACACCCTTAGTATTAACCCTAGTGCAGCACTGTAATTACATTCACTCACACCCTTAGTATTAACCCTAGTGCAACACTGTAATTACATTCACTCACACCCTTAGTATTAACCCTAGTGCAGCACTGTAATTATATTCACTCACACCCTTAGTATTAACCCTAGTGCAGCACTGTAATTACATTCACTCACACCCTTAGTATTAACCCTAGTGCAACACTGTAATTACATTCACTCACACCCTTAGTATTAACCCTAGTGCAACACTGTAATTACATTCACTCACACCCTTAGTATTAACCCTAGGGCAACACTGTGATTACATACACTCCTGCCCTTAGTATTAACACTAATGCAGCATTGTAATTATTAATAGTATAAATAATCTCAGCACATCTATTGTGTATTTAAAAAAGTAATTTTTATTAAGCAAATCATATCAGAATATATAATTTTAGTGATCCTAAATGCACAAAACATCTCTATTCACCATTCAGAATCCATTAAAAAAAAAAAAGAGCTAAAAATAATAAGGGAAAAAATAATTTAAAAGAAATAGTGTTTAGATGTGTTTTGATTGGTGAACACACACCTCCAATATACGTGCCACACTATACCCTTAAAGGGATAGGAAAGTAAAAATAAGCTTGCATGATTTAGATACAGCATGTAATTTTAAGACACTTTTAAATTCACTTCTATTTTCAAATGTGCTTCATTCTCTTTGTATCCCTTGTTGAAAAAGAAAATGCACATATCATATTCCATTTTTGCATAACCAACACTTGTATTAATACACGTTTTACCTGTGATTACCTTGTATCTAAGCCTCTGCAGACTGACCCTTTAAGTTCTTTTGAGAGACTTGCATTTTAGCCAATTAGTGCTGACTCATAAATAACTCCACGAGAGTGAGCACAATGTTACCTGTATGACACACATTAATTAGCACTGTCTAGCTGTGAAAAAAATTCAAAATGCACTGAGATAAGAGGCGGCCTTCAAGGGCTTAGAAATTAGCATATGAGCCTACCAGGTTTAGCTTTCAACAAAAAATACTAAAAGAACAAAACAACTTTGATGATAAAAGTAAATTGGAAAGTTGTTTAAAATTGCATGTCCTATCTGAATCATGAAAGTTTATTTTTGATTAGAATATGCCTTTAAAATGGCTTGATTAGCTAAATATCTCCTCTCTGGTAAACTTATCTAAGAAATCTTGTCAGTATTATGAGGTCCTTCAAAGAATTTTAGAAACGAAAATTGTACCTTATGAACCGTTTCTCTAGTTATGAAGGTCCTGGATGTTAAGGACAGATACATAAATAAATTACAATATAATGCTAAAAAAAGCCCCAAAGATGATTTTTCTATGCCAGCAAGTTTTTGATCATTAGGCCCCCATTGTAAAGATGCAGAACTTCAATAATTATTACTTTTAAATGTTAAATAAGAGAACAACTTTGAAAGGAACTGCAGGAACAAAAGGAAAAACTATAGCACAGTGAGTAGTAACCATGCAACAGTAGATATTAACGGTTAACCCATTTTCAGGAGTTAAAGGGACAGTCTACACCAGAATTTTTTATTGTTTTAAAAGATAGATAATCCCTTTATTACCCATTCCCCAGTTTTGCATAACCAACAGTTATATTAATATACTTTTAACCTCTGTGATTATCTTGTATCTAAGCCTCTGCAAACTGCCCCTTTATTTCAGTTCTTTTGACAGACTTGCAGTTCAGCCAATCAGTGCCTGCTCCCAGATAACTTCACGTGCACAAGCACAGTGTTATCTATATGAAATACATGAACTAACACCCTCTAGTGGTGAAAAACTGTTAAAATGCATTCTGAAAAGAGGTGGCCTTCAAGGTCTAAGAAATTAGCATTTGAACCTCCTAGGTTAAGCTTTCAACTAAGAATACCAAGAGAACAAAGCAAAAGTGCTGATAAAAGTAAATTGGAAAATTGTTTAAAATTACATGCTCTATCTGAATCATGAAAGTTTATTTTGGCCTAGACTGTCCCTTTAAACACATGGATCCAGCCCCACACCCATAATAAAATACTGGAACATATTAAAACATTTTCTTTTTGCACACTTCAATCCTTCTAACCGTCTCTGATATGATTGTTTTTCAATAGCTAAACTTTACAGACCACTTGTCTTGTGGAGGAGCCGTTCTGGATTTGTTTCTGGGATAAAGTAATTACTTTGCTGGTTTTATCAGATCAACTCTGCTGAAGCCAATAAGGAACAGACATAGCAAAAGTTTAACTTGACAAGCCAAAATAGGGCAAAAAAAAATAATGAACACTTACTGCAAAGTTGTTTTTTTTACTCAGAAGACATTTTAAATGACAAGTTCTAAGCTTTCACTGTCATTTTAAATTACATTAAACTTGCCTCACATTTCCAGCCCATTCTTACACAGCCTGGCCCTCATCAGGGTTACAAACTGATCTCAGAAGATTCTCTGGCAGCATTTTACAGCCAGATCTCTGGTCTTTCTCTTATAATAAGAGATTGGTGAATGCAAATCATCAGAGAAGAAACTGAGAAAAACATAACTTTTACTAACAGATAGCTGTATCATGTGATCTATATTCAGTCACATGACACCTCAGAGGTCCAAGATATCTAGCCGCTAATAGGTGGGTACCCATGTTTCATTTTATTGCAGAGCCCGCCCATCAATTCACTACCAATCAATTACTCAAGTCAAAAGCATATGGTTAAAAAAACCTCCAATCCGTACATGCCACTTGTTCCCACCCTCTAATTTCTCCAATCATTCTATGAAAATATGTCCCGCCCTTAAAGATCCTCCAATCAGCACACAGAACACGTGGAAGTCGTATGTTACGTTAGTGTTGCATTGAATAATGTCTGACTGGAAACAGGAAGTGAAGTTGTGATCTAAACATGCCGGCGATTCCGTTGCTCGTTAATGTGGCCGGTTCGGTACTCGGGGGCCTAGCCACAGCCAAACTTATTCCAGCTTTCCGGGAACACTTCATAGCGGCCAGGCTTTGTGGAAGGGATCTGAACAAGAGTGGCGGGGAGGCAGTGTGAGTGGTGATGAAATAGGGAGACTGGGTATTGAGGGAGTTAGGGTTGTATAATAAATCAGAGAATAAGGAGAACTGAGAGGTTGCGTATAAGGAGGAGGGGGATAGTGTGAAATTACTTTAGGGAGTGTGTCAGTTAAAACTATAAATATTGCTAGTATTGTCATATATGCTTGTGACACTGAGATCGGTAAGAGGGATTATTATTGCCTATTCTGATTAATTACCTGTGTCTGGTTTTACTGTTGCAGCCCAGAATCCCAGGGAGTCATCAGTGGTGCTGTTTTTCTCCTAATCCTGTTTCTCTTCATCCCGGTGCCTTTCCTCAGTTGTTTTGTTGAAGAGCATTGCAAAGAATTTCCTCACCATGAGGTAGGCAATCTGCTTCAAGATGCTTTTTTTTTTTTTTTTTTTTAAATTCTAACGAGATATATATATATATATATATATATATATATATATATTTGTATGTGAGATTGGACCTGGAAATTTGTACCCTAAGGTGAGGTTCAGAGCAGTTCCACTGTGCTGTACACCCTTTTTCAAGTGCCACCAGGGGGACCAGTGTTCATGCTTTTGGGAGAGCTACACAACTAGGGCTCGAGTTATCAAGCTACGGCAGGCAGGGGCGTACATATGCACTGCTGTCCATCGCAGCTCACATCTGGCGGACTGAATTCCCCTTGCGGAATTTAACATTGCATGCAAGCGCTATTTTGCGATATCGAACAATGCTGCCCCCTGCCCACGCACAGCCAATCACGTGTGGGCAGGAGCTGTCAATCTCAGACGGAAAAGACCAGGGAGATTTAAATTCTTAATCTAAAAGGTGGAGAAGTAGCTAGGAAGCAGCGGTGTGATGACCTCTGCTTGATAAATTGTGACTGCAGGTTCTCTTGTGAAAACTTGCAGTCGTAGAGGGGGGCTTGATAAATCAAGCCCCTACTAGCAACCCTATCCGCAGTTATTAAGCTTTGTTGTGAAAAAAGCTCTTTCTCTCCTATACAAACACCAGACAAGGCTTAGTGCAGTAGAGTAAATAATTTTAACGGTCAAGACAGGCTGTTTTTATACAGTACAAGATATAAAATGTAAATATGCAAACGCCAGTTACATACCGCAACCTCCCTCCTTGGGTCCAAATCTGCTGTGCTTAACTATTAGCCCCGCAACTTTTATATCCGGTAACTTTAACGGTGAAGCACCAGGCTTTCTAGAGGGGGTGTCCCCAAGTGTCTGATCATTTTAAAGCTCTTGTTCAGGTGCACATTCTTTAAAAGCTTGGCCCATTTTAGTGCAGGAGCGTCAAACCTTTTTGTGTTTACTGGGCGCTTACAAGATAGCATAGCCAGGATAGGTAGGGGGTATTGTAGGTACAAAAACGCATTCAGGCAGCTAGAAAAATGCACTGAAATGGTGCTTTTGTGAGGTGATGGGAAACAGAGTTTAATAGGGCAGAAAGAAAAGAAAAAAATAAAGGGACTTGTGGCTAGGAACCATCTTTTTAACCCCTGAGTGGCTGGGCTGTAGAATAAGCAACAGACTTTGTGTCTATATAGCCATAACGTTTATATTTTTAATTATACTTATAACACTTTTATCCCCATCCTCCTGTTATCCCCATCCTCCTGTTTCATTATTGTTATGTGTTACCCACCATCTTTGCTTGGTCTGCACTCTCTCTTATTACTACTTTTCTCATTTTGTTTTAAACCCTACCTTTTATTCTTCCCTTGCTCTCACTACTTACATTAATATTCTCTTTTGTTCCCATCCTTTAACTTGAATCATTCTACTCCCCCCACTTCCCATTTTTATTCTTGGTCTTCTCCCATTTTTCATTTTTTTCCCCTAGTTCCTCTCTTCTTTCATGGTCTGTTGTGTCTCCCGTTTCTTTTAGTTTGTGGCTCTCATTGGCTCCCTCTTGGCCATCTGCTGCATGATCTTCTTAGGATTTGCTGATGATGTCTTGAACCTTCGATGGCGCCACAAATTGCTGCTTCCTACTGCAGCCTCGCTCCCCCTCCTTATGGTCTATTTTACCACATTTGGCAACACCACTATTGTGGTCCCTAAGCCCCTACGGCCACTTCTGGGGCTTCATGTGGACTTAGGTGAGATCCATTAATCTGATCAATTGATTTATATAAATGCTTTATTGTTCATATAGTTTTATCCTAAGTCTCTCTAACCAGATGCTTTGTGGTGGTATTTGGCAGCTAGATGTTATCTGTGTCTTCCCAGACAGCTTATAATAGTTTGCCCTTCATCTTCTGAGATTAATTATTTCATTTTTTTTGTCCTCTCATGGGAGACAGTCTATGTCCTTGTCACTTTAGATTTTCTTCCTAGACATCTCTTTGCCACCACTGCTCTCTTGTATTCTGTTATTTTTCTTTTTGGGTCCACTGCCCTTCATCTCTCTAGATGCCCATATAATATTCATCTCTTCTACTTATCTTTCCACAGGCCTCCTGTACTATGTATATATGGGAATGCTGGCCGTCTTCTGCACCAATGCTATCAATATCCTAGCGGGGATTAATGGACTAGAGGCTGGTCAGTCTCTGGTCATTGCTGGCTCAATCATCTTGTTTAACATTGCAGAGCTGAATGGTGAGAAGCTTCTGGGCATATGTTTGCATGACTTAATGTGTGTGTAAGATGCATTGTAGGGCTAAGTGTTCCATTGGGAAAGTAGAAAAACCACTCAAGGCTACAGAGTGTCTTAATATAAAATAAACATTTGGTGATGCAAGTTGTAGTATCAAGATTTAGATTAGACAATGGTGTAGCTCTCTAAAGTACAATATACAGTATGTTATGGATAATATCATGTATATTCACGAGTCTCATCATGGAATGACATAATTTGAAATATATATATATATACTCACACTAGTATGTAAAAGTTTAGGCACCCCTGACAATTTCCATGATTTTCATTTATAAATAATTGGGTGTTTGGATCAGCAATTTCATTTTGATCTAATCAAATAACTGAAGGACACAGTAATATTTCAGTAGTGAAATGAGGTTTATTGGATTAACAGAAAATGTGCAATATGCATCAAAAACAAAATTAGTCAGGTGCATAAATTTGGGCACCCTTGTCATTTTGTTGATTTAAATACCTGTAACTACCTAGCACTGATTAATTGGAACACACAATTGGTTTGGTGAGCCCATTAATCCTTGAACTTCATAGACAGGTGCACCCAATCATGAGAAAAGGTATTTAAGGTGGCTAATTGCAAGTTGTTGTTCTCTTTAACTCTCCTCTGAAGAGTGGCAACATGGGGGCCTCAAAACAACTCTCAAATGACCTGAAAACAAAGATTGTTCAACATTATGGTTTAGGAGAAGGCTACAAAAAGCTATTGCAGAGATTTAAGCTCTCAGTGTCCACTGTGAGGAAATTGAAGACCCCAGGCACAGTTCTTGTTAAGGCCAGAAGTAAAATATCGGAAAGGCAAAGGATGGTGAGAACGGTCAAAAACAGCCCACAGACCACCTCCAAAGACCTACAACATCATCTTGCTGCAGATGGTGTCACTGTGCATCGTTCAATAATTCAGCTTATGGGAGAGTGATGCGGAAGAAGCCTCTTCTGCACACACGCCACAAACAGAGTCGCTTGAAGTATGCAAACGCACATTTGGACAAGCCAGCTTCATTTTGGGAAAAGGTGCTGTGAACTGATGAAACAAAGATTGAGTTATTTGGTCATAACAAGGGGCATTATGCATGGCGGCAAAATAACACAGCATTCCAAGACAAACACTTGCTAGCCAAAGTAAAATTTGGTGGATGTTCCATCATGCTGTTGGGCTGTGTGGCAAGTGCCGGTACTGGGAATCTTGTTAAAGTTGAGGGTCACATGGATTCCACTCAATATCAGCAGATACTTGAGAATAATGTTGAGGAATCAGTCACAAAGTTAAAGTTACACCGGAGCTGGATATTTCAACAAGACAACGACCCAAAACACTGCTCAAAATCAACTCTGGCATTTATGCAGAGGAACAAGTACAATGTTCTGGAATGGCCATCCCAGTCCCCAGACCTGACTATCATTGAAAATCTGTGGGTTGATTTAAAGCGGGCTGTCCATGCTCGGCAACCATCAAACCTAACTGAACTGGAGATGTTTTGCAAGGAGGAATGTTCCAAAATTCCTTCATCCAGAATTCAGACACTCATTACAGGCTATAGGAAGCGTCTAGAGGCTATTATTTCTGCTAAAGGAGGCTCTACTAAATATTGATGCAATATTTCTGTTGGGGTGCCCACATTTATGCACCTGTCTAATTTCATTTTGATGCATATTACACATTTTCTGTTAATCCAATAAACCTCATTTCACTACTGAAATATTATGTCCTTTGGTTATTTGATAGATCAAAATGAAATTGCTGATCCAAACACCCAATTATTTATAAATGAAAATCATGGAAATTGTCAAGAGGTGCCTAACATTTCTGCATATGACTGTATATACACATTTTATTTATTTAATTCTGTAAGCCAGAACCTTTTGAATCACCAAACTATTACAAAAATGTTCTCCATCCTTGCAGAATTCATGTATCATGAGCTTGCAGTAACTGATTATGACCTCTCTTCACCAACAGGTGATTGGCGGGATGATCATCTTTTCTCTCTTTACTTCATAATTCCATTCTTCTTTACCACTCTGGGGCTTCTGTACCATAACTGGTGAGAATCACAAACATTGGGTTCTAGGGGATTCACCTGAAGTCAAGAGGGATGGCATAGAAAATAGTGAATAAATGAGTTAAGTAGCAATGCTAAGGTATAAGTGTAACAATGTGAATACCTGCTTGGAAACTTTTGAGAGAATGTTCTTAGAAAAAATAATAATAATTTAGGGTCTCCTTGTCCACTCATTTGCCCTCCGTTGTCAATGGGGTACAACTGATGTGAAAGATCCTTATATTGCACCCAGAACAGAAAAATACACCCATTGTGTTTGTGATTAAGAATGGAATAGTTGTGTGACTGTTAACATAGTGGATATGTGATTTCTGATTATAAGAAAATGTGGTCTCCTGTCCTAATGAGCAAACAGTGAGATCATTGTAGATGTATGTGAGACCTACACGTGCCCAATCACCATACTTTTCCCCACCACGCCTCTACAAATATATATTTCTAGAACAAAAAATGGCATATCTCCTTTATGTTTCCCATTCAGTGTAACTAAAGTGTCTCATATTTGTCCTCTATTTCAGGTACCCTTCACGAGTGTTTGTTGGTGATACTTTCTGTTACTTTGCTGGTATGACCTTTGCTGTTGTTGGCATAGTTGGGCACTTCAGTAAAACAATGCTGCTCTTCTTTATTCCTCAAGTACTGAATTTCTTGTACTCTCTACCACAGCTACTGCACATCATCCCCTGCCCTCGCCACAGAGTACCCAGGTAAGCTCCTTCCTCTGTCTCCTATTTGGAATATCTCACCTATGTCTTCATAATCAGTAGTGGATTACATTTTCTGGCACCTGAAATTAATGTATGTGTTTCTTCAGATTTGATCCCAGCACTGGTAAACTCAGCATGAGTTATTCCAAGTTCAAGGTGAAGGAGCTGTCTGACCTGGGAGCCTTTATAATAAAGGTAATCTATGTTCCTACACTAGACTTATGTTTGTTAACTGTCTGCTTACAACAAAAAGAGTAGCATTATTGTAGGTGACTCCCCTCCAAATGTCTACATGTTTTTTCTATGCTGTTGCTCTAATTTATGCATTCCACAGATTGCTGAAGTACTGCACATTGTGGATGTCCAAAGATCAAAGGGAGAGGATGGAGAATTAATGGAAATAAACAACATGACCCTTATAAACTTTGTGCTGAAACTGATAGGACCAACACATGAGCGGACCCTTACACTGCTGCTACTTATTATTCAGGTGACACACATGGAATATTCTCAGTTGCTGTTAGCAGGTCCAAAAATATTAGTGTAGAGGGTGAACCCAAGAGTACAAAGGCTGGTGCAGTTTGAAAAGGACATATTTGTTCTTCTGCTGTGACTCCTCCAGTCCTATAAACTGTGATATTTATACCTAAAGTTTTAAACTTGCCCAGATAAAAAAAAAAAGTACTTTGTGAAGACCATTGTGGCAATGAATAAAGAGAAGGTCATTACAAGATAGGACAATTTATTTCTCTCTTGGTTAATTAGTGGCCAGTCACCAATGAGAAACCCCAAACATGACTATTGTGATTCTTCAAATGGTCTGGTAGACACTTACCTGACCTCCAGATTGCTGAGAAATGTACCACTTCAGCTTCTTCTAGATCTAACATTGAATAACAGATTTGCTGTTGAGAGGCGAAAAGGGAACTCCACAAATGCATTCTATAAAATAGACTGGGCATATATGCCATACCGCCAATTTCAATACTAGGAATCATGAGTAATATTGAACAAATGAGACTCATTCCCTATTTAAACTAATAAAATAGAACCATAATCAGCGTTATTGCTCATTGTCGAAAAGTAAACCCATGCCAATATAATTAAACCACCACAGATGAGATCTGATATAAATGCAAATTTCACTCACACACCATCCCTTTAGCCCATAGGACAGAATGGACTTTTTTTTCTTAGAGGAAGTAATTGGGGGGGGGGTTTATGGGGTTTGGTTCTGTCCATACACATATGCAATATATCTCATTGAGGAACAGTTGCTATGGAGAGCAAAGAGAATTTTAAAACATAATATAAAGTTATAAAACATTAAAGGGACAGTCAACACCAGAATTTTTGTTGTTTAAAAAGATAGATAATCCCTTTATTACCCATTCCTTAGTTTTGCAAAACCAACGCTGTTATATTAATACACTTTTTACTTCTGTGACTAACTTGTATCTAAGCATCTTCTGACCGCCCCTAATCACATGACTTTTAGTTATTATCTATTGACTTGCATTTTAGCCAATTAGTGCAGTGTCTGCCATTAGCCACGGGCGTGATCACAATGCTATCTATATGGCCTACATGAGCTAGCTCTCACCTGCTGTGAAAAGTAAATAAAATAGAGGCGGCCTTCAAGGGCTTAGAAATTATCATATGTGCCTTCCTAGGTTTGCTTTCAACTAGAATACAAAGAGAACAAAGCAAATTTGTTGAATTGGAAAGTTGTTTAAAATTACATGCCCTATTTGAAAAAGGAAAGTTTTTTTTTTTGGACTTAACTGTCCCTTCAAAATAAAGAATGCAGTCTTGAAATAATTTACATGGTAAACATTTTGAATGTATATAATCTAAATTGCTCTGTAGAATGTTTATTAATTTATGAGGAATTTGACTTTAAGTTTTAGGTGACATGTGCAATCTTACATCACACGTGGAACACACGTTTGACCGTCACAATCTCTCTCGGAGCTAGAGAGAATGTGTCTAAAATACAAAAACATTCAGGATTAAATATAGGCAGGGACTTGGACTAGTGCTGATCAAAGTAGCAACTTACCTATTTTATTGATCTTACCGCTAAAATATCTACAAAAAAGTCTCTCTAAGCAACTGGATTTATGAGTATACATAAAAATAAAGAAGATTCCAGATGAGGTTTGTTTTAATCAGTCTATATGATCTCTTCATGGAATCTGATATTTCAATATAAAATGGTTCATTTATTTAAGGACTATATGACTTGTGCAATTTCCAGAGTATGATTTTAACCCTTTAAGGACACAGCTTTCAGTTTGCTCAATTGTTTTATGACGGAAAAATTCTGTCATATGTCCTTAAGAGGTTAAATGCATTTGTGTTAAATACTTAAATCGAAAACAATATCTCACAGCTGTTTTAGGAATTAATCACTGTTCTTTTTGCAGGTCCTTGGAAGCTGTGTAGCATTCCTTGTCCGGTACCAGTTGGTCCGTCTTTTCTATGATGTTTGAGTGACCCCAGGAGGGTGGCATGCTGCCCTCATTGACTCTGCTGCTAATGTCATTATCACGAGAAGGGAGTATAACCATCAGCTGCAGAAAACCTACGCCCATAATGAACCAGAGCTGTTTGATATGCAGTGCAGATCTCTGGCAAACAAGGAGTTAATTTAAGACATTTCAACAAACATTTTTACAGTGATGGGGACTATCTCAAATATCTTACCATTTGAGAGAGGAATAATAGAAGTTGACAAATTCTTAAAATATGCAACATTTTAGCTCTAATTTTTTTTTATATATTGTCACAGATTTTATAACTGAAATCCTATGTCATCCCAGTTCCATTTAACAGAAAAAGTAACCCTCCAAACTTTGTTTGGAACAGTTTCTTTTTCTTAATATTTTTATTTTATAAAACAAAATTTGTTGTAACTGTTCAGCTGCAGAATCAGTGTGAGGTTCATTCAATCACTAGTGCACTTGTCAGATGAATCCTAATTTAAAGGGACAATACTATCTCATAATTTAGATACATCATACAATTTTAAAAAAAAACTGTTACTTTTTATTCTCAAATTTGCTTTGTTCTATTTGTATCTTGATTCAGACAGCACATTCTTGTTTTAAAGACCCTTTTAAATTAACTATTTCCAAATGTACTTGGTTTCCTATGGAGAGAATATGTTCATATTAGGACTGCACCATATGATGGGGGAAGATATTGCGATTTTATTACAATATTTTTTTTAAAACCTACATTTTGCATTCAATAATGCATTTAACTGTCCAAACAAAACAGTGGCTTGCAGTTTGCACTGCAGGCTGAATAGGGCAGAGAAAAGAGCACACTTTGCCTGTGCACACCTCAGGACTGAAGCAACAAACCATGAGGCAAGTACAATGGCAGAGGTAGTATTCAGTTGTGTGACACTTCCTGGTCCGCCCCTCTGGAGGAGTGATACGTGCTGCTGGACTGGAGGGTTTGTGTGACTGACAAGACGTGTTAACCCCTTCATGCCGTCCTAACCGCTTTAAAGCATTTAGGCTGCATTAAAAGGACACAAAACCCAAATGTTTTCTTTCATGATTCAGATAGAGCATGCAACTTTCTAATTTACTCCTATTATCACATTTTCTTCATTCTTTTGGTATCTTTATTTGAAAAGCAAGACTGTACGTTTAGATCCTGGCCCAACCCCAATCTGGGTTGTTCTTGCTGATTGGTGGATTAATTTAACTGACTAATAAACAAGTGCTGTCCAGTGTCTGAACCAAAAAAAGCTTAGATGCCTTACTTTTCAATAAAGATAGCAAGAGAACGAAGAAAAATTGATAATAGGAGTAAATTAGAAAGCTGTTTAAAATAGCATGCTCTATCTGAATCACAAAAGAAAAAATTTGGGTTCAGTGTCCTTTTAAGCCACCAATCAGCATGCACAACCCAGGTGCTTTACCAAAAATTGGCTGGCTCCAAGCTTACATCCCTGCTTTTCAAATAAAGATACTAAGAGAACGAAGAAAAATTAATAGGAGTAAATTAGAAAGTGGCTTAAAGTGGTGGTAAAAATAAACAGTAGTTTAATTCATCACTTAATTAAAAAGGGTGCTAAAATCACCCTTTCGCTAAACACAGCGGCTCTGGCTGCCCACGGCACATTGCTCTCCTTCAACTAAGTGATGTTTGCTCCTCTAAACCAATAGCCGTGCGTGTCAGCTGACAGTGTTCTGTATCCACGGCTATTGGTTTAGAGGTGCAAACGTCACCTCATTGGTAGAGCGCTGTGCCCTGGGCTGCCGGAGCTGCTGATTTTAGCACTTTTTTTTTTTTTGCAAGTTATGAATTAAACTAATGTTTATTTTTAGTGATGGTAAATCCTAGCATTTGTTAAAGTGAATGTAAATTTTGATACTCAAGTGCCCGGTGTTCAAAAATTTGATTAAAAACAGGGGCACTTTAATTCATCAAAATTTACATTTCACTCCTTTTGTGAAAAAAAAACTATCTTTTAATCTTGACAGCCGATCCAGCTTCCTCCGGTCGTCGCAAAGCCTCTTCCTGGGTCTAAAATGAGAAATCTGGCTTCCTCCAATCACGGCGTTGAATCAGACACCGATTCCCAGGGGGGAAGCCGTGATTGGAGTATGACCTATCCATCATTTCTGACATCAGAAATGACTTGTGACGACCGGAGGAAGCTGGAGCTGCTGTCAAGTTTTAAAAGTAAGGGGTTTTTTTTCCCCCCAACAGGAGTGAAATGTAAATTTTGAGGAATTAAAGTGCCCCTGTTTTTAATCAAATTTTTAAAAACCGGGCACTTTAGCATCAAAATTTACATTCAACATCACTCTTAAATTACATGCACTATCTGAATCATGGAGAAAAAAAAATGTTGTGTGTTTCATATCCTCCCTTTACCCCTTCCCGCCCTTTGGACGTTCTATGCGATCCTAACTGCACCGGGCTTTAACGCCCTTAGGACAGCATAGACCATCCTAGCCTTTTGGCTGTACTTAAAGGGATACTAAACCAATTTTTTTCCTTTCATGATTCAGATAGTGTGCATTTTTAAGCAACTTTCTAATTTACTCCTATTACCAATTTTTCTTTGTTCTCTTGCTATCTTTACTTGAAAAGCAAGAATGTAAGCTTAGAAGCCGGCCCATTTTTGGTTCAGCACCTGTAATTGTAATCTACTTCTATTAGCAGTTATTACTGTTTTTCTGTGGCATACTCACATATCCTGTGAGAGCTTGTGGTCTGGTATTCAAATACCACACCTTCACAGGGATTTAGCAGTGGCTTGTACGACACACATTACATCTTCAGATGCAATACTCACCACAGCCAGGTCTCTGAGATGTGGTGTTTAAATACTGGTGCACAGGCCCTCGGCATATGCCGTTGAAAAACTAACAACTTTTACTAGAAGCATTTTTGCGGATGAAAATATATTGCGATAATGCTTCTATTTCAAATGAATATGCACCTTTAAATTCTGATCTTTCTAGCCCTTTAAATCTTTTGTTTTCACCACACACAAAAAGTGTGTTTAAGTAAACTGTTTTTCCTAACAGTTTAACTGGAATCAGGAAATTCTCAATTCACATGAAGTATTTCAACAATGCATATGCTACATTGCATTACTGGATGGATAATCAATGCTGAAATCATGATCATTTGATAAGTTTTCAATGCTAAATCAAAACTAAGTTCACACCACACATTTCAGAATTATTAGAAAAAAATAAATAAAAGTAGGTTCTAATTTATCTTCATATGTGACCTTATAAACATTGCACTGTTCTTTTTATCTATTACAAAATATTTTAATAAATTAAGAGATTTTATCCATGAATTTCCAACACAGAAAACTTTTGTATAGAAAAACGTTAAAGGGATATGAAAAAACACAATTTTGTTCCTTACATGATTCAGATAGACTAGAGAATATCATTTGAAACATTCCAATTTACGAACATTTAATTTGCTTCATTCTTTAGATATCCTTTGTTGATGAAGAAATATCAATGCGCATGGGTGAGCCAATCACACTAGGCATCTTATGTGCAGTCACCAATAAGCAGCCTATTTAGATATGCTTTTTAACAAAGGATATTAACATAATGAAGCAAATAGAAGTAATTTGGAAAGTTGTTTAAAATTGCATGCTCTTTCTAAATTGCGAAAGGAAAGTTTGGGTTTCATGTCCCTTTTAAATTTACTATGTAACCCCAGTTAACCTTTTAAAGCCGTTATGCCGTTCCATTCCGTCATAATTAGACTGGGCTTTAAAGCCGTTATGACGGAATGGAACGTCATAACTAACGGCTGTCCTGAAGCCTTCTGTGCTTCAGGGATTTAATCGCGGTCTGGAGGGCGTTCCTAGGATTGTAGGGACGCCCCCCAGATGCGATCCAATAATTGAAATCTCGCGATCGTATGCACGATCGCGTAGTTTCAATTTGTCTACATCGGAACAGTTGTTCCGATGTAGGCACTTTAACCCTGTCACGAAAGGGTTAAAGTATCTCTTCTGTTTCATATCATTTTCTACCCTTACAATTTTCATGTGTAAAGAAATGTAAAACAATGTTTTAATTGAAGTTAACAGATTTTGCTTGCACAGTGGTGTAAAGATGTCAATATTTATTGTAAACAGTTTCTAATATAAATAAATGCAACTTCGGTTTTTATATATGACTGCGTCTGAAAATATTTATTATATTACTGTGAAAAAAAACCCTGTAAAGAGTATGTTTATTAAAAATAAAATGTTTATCAACAAAAATGTGGTGAACATAACAAATCAAGATTTTTGCCTTGAAAATAGTACTCCACGACTGCTGTATAATTGGCGATAACACTATAACGCAGACACCGGTAGGATTGTGCCTAGAGGTAATGTGTGCATTAAAGGGACATATTCCAGCCAAAACTAATCTTTATGGATGCATTTCAGTTTTCAATAAAAAAATAATTGTAATATAAATGTATTATCTAAAATGCTTCTAATAAAGATAGCAGTATGCACCAGCATTTAAGACACAGCACCTGCTCAGGCAGCCAAAAGTAAAGTAAGGCTTTTCGTTATCCAGATTTAATAAATAGATTAAAAATAAACCTCACTTTAATTCAACAATTTCTTCAGATTGTTTTCTAAGTACATTTTTTTTCTATTTGTTTGCCAAAGTCACTCGATGTTTCAGCACCCGTATAAAAAGTTTTTCCTTAGCTGTGACAAATCCCGGATATCTGATTGGTTCCCCCAGTGGCGTCCAAATCAGTTCATTATCAGCCCTGATTTCAATGCGCATGCAGCCAACTGAATTTGATCTCTCTTTAAGCACGTTCACGATAGCCACATGCGCATTTTATCAAAAGGGAATCCTATACTTGCATCACAGCATTCACACTGAGCCAGCGATTGGACGAATAGAGCTTAGTTCTGCAATTTGTTACAGTAAGTATATTAGCTTGTAACTCACTATTTATAAATTTTAAGTGACCATGCGCATAAATTAGTGGATCGTGACTGAGCATGCTTGATGACTAATACAGCGGGTGGGAGGAACATTGTGAGAGATTATTTCGCAATAGTATAAAATATTTATTAAAAAAACGTTAGGGACAGTCAACACCAGCATTAGTTTAAAAATATAGATAATTCCTTTATTACCCATTCCACAGTTTTGCATAACCAACACGGTTATATTAATATACTTTTTACCTCTGATTAACTTGTATCTAAGCATCTTCTGACAGTCCCCTGATCAAATGACATTTTAGCCAATTAGTGCAGTGTCTGCCACAAGCTACGGGCATGATCACAATGTTATCTATATGGTTTACATGAACTGGCTCTCCCCTGTTGTGAAAAGAAAATAAAGCATGTGATAAGAGGCAGCCTGCAAGGGTTTAGAAATTATATGAGCCTTCCTGGGATTAGCTTTCAACTAATACCACCAACAGTACAAAGCAAAATTGGTGATATAAGTAAATTGGAACTTTTAAAATTACATGCCCTATTTGAAACATAAACTGTCCCTTTAAAACAAGTTAGCAACTACACTAAATTAGAATAGATGAAACCATAGCCGTATTCATATATAATTAAATTTACTTTCACTTAAAGGGGTTGTATCATCTGACAATGACTCAATCGGTCAACTGCCGACAATACAAGTCCCATTGGCTCTGAACTGCTGGTGCACTTGTTATATCTAACTGTACCACACTCACAGAAAAGTGTTAAAGGGACAGTATACACTCATTTTCATATAACTGCATGTTACACTATAAATACAGTGCAGATACTGATATAAAAAACCTGTTTATAAACTTACTTAGCTCTCAGTTTAGCGCTGTTGAAAAGCCCACTGCAAGTAGGAAATGAGACACTCTCCCTCCCCTTTAGGATATGAAAAGACCCTTTACACAAACAGGAGCAAGCTGGAGAAGGTAGCTGGCGGTATTCTCAAAACTTTGGGGCTTGGTTAGGAGTCTGAAAATCAGAGCAATGTTATTTATTTAAAAAAAAAAAAAAAAACACAACTTTATGGGCTACATAAATAGATCTACAAAACATTTATGCAAGAAAAAAAGGGATTATTTTTACTGGATGCATTTTTGCCAATACATGTTAATTACAAAGATATTTTATCGCAAGACTTCATATAGAAGCACATAAATAGAATTCACATATATATTGACTGGAATGTGTTAATGGTGATTGAGAAGTACAGATAAAGTAACCAGGACTCTAGATAGATAGAAAGTAAATAAGCTCTTTTTTGAGTATATGGGTGGCCCTGAGAAGGGCCTTTGTTTGTTGGTGACTGTACTGGCGATTTAATATTCCTGCGACTGTTGCCCCTTCTTGCCTCCTGAAGCTTGGCTGGGTGTGGATCCCTTCTTGGGCAGCAGCACTTGCTGGATATTGGGCAACACACCACCCTGAGCGATGGTCACCGATCCCAGCAGTCTGTTGAGCTCCTCGTCATTACGGACAGCCAGTTGTAGATGCCTCGGGATGATACGGGATTTCTTGTTATCTCTGGCTGCATTCCCCGCTAATTCCAGGATTTCAGCCGTTAGGTATTCCAGCACTGCTGCTAGATACACTGGAGCCCCAGCACCAACCCGCTCGGCATAATTACCCTTTCTTAGCAAACGATGCACTCGGCCTACAGGGAACTGCAAGCCAGCCCGGGAAGAACGAGTCTTGGATTTAGCACGAGCTTTGCCGCCGGTCTTTCCTCTGCTAGACATATTGCCAAGAAAATACGATTACGTAATACGAACTATAAGAATCGTGAACTAAATGTGCTGCTGAATGGGTCTGAACAAGCTTATTTATAGCCACATACCGCGCTGAGTTTGACGCTTTACTCTGTGATTGGTTCTTCTAGCAAACCGGCTCATTAACTTGATAGTATTAACCAATCATCACAAAGCGCGCGGGAATTCAAACCTCGTATATCGGTTATACAGAACTGAGTTGCCATTTATTTGAATTGTCTTACAAATTATATTTTTCGCGCTTAAACAAATTATACCAGTTTATGTAATACTCAAATATATTCCGAAGTGGAGAATGCAGATGGTTTTTATACCGACGAATTACACGAACTAACTCTGGTGCGCGGAATTATAAAATCACAAATCTTAATCATTTCAAGAGTTCACGGAGGATAAGGAAAAGTGTTGGGATTCGTAGTTATTTACACGCGTTGATAGATTATTATTTTTCATTATTCTTATCCTGTTCTTGAAGAGTGCTCGTCAACGTAAAATATAAATGTATTATAAAAAGAAAAGTAGTAAAAAAACAACTTTTACTTCCAACAATATTTATGTGTGTTACTGTATATAATCTGATCATTTTTCATTGCCAATAATATGTTTTTATTAATTTACCTATTAAGATTTTACTATTAAATGCGCTAATAAAAACCCTTTAGGGCGCGGGCTTTTCTGGTGATGCTATTATGAGATTCTTCAAGTAATTTTTGAATTCCGCGCGCTCAGTGCAGATTGGACAGCGCTTACATGCCAATGAGCTGCATTATAGAACGGACCAATCACAGACAGAATAACTAGCTGTGGGCTCACGAGCGGGTATAAATAAGACCGACGTGTGGTTCTTTAACGCATTGTGTTGTTAGTTTCGGTTTTTAGTTGCTGAGAAATCATCATCATCATGTCCGGAAGAGGAAAGGCTGGAGCTGGCGGTAAGGCCCGTGCTAAATCGAAGACTCGTTCATCACGAGCTGGGCTTCAGTTTCCCGTGGGCCGAGTTCACCGTCTGTTACGTAAAGGAAACTACGCCGAACGTGTTGGCGCTGGGGCTCCTGTATACTTAGCTGCTGTACTCGAGTATTTGACTGCCGAGATTCTGGAACTGGCAGGGAATGCAGCCCGAGACAACAAGAAAAGCCGCATCATCCCGAGGCACTTGCAGTTGGCTGTCCGTAACGACGAAGAGCTCAACAGGCTGCTGGGCTCGGTGACCATCGCACAGGGAGGCGTGCTGCCCAACATTCAGCAAGTCTTACTGCCCAAGAAGGGCTCTGCGGCTGGCCAACAGGCTGGCGGGAAGAAGGGGAAGGAATCCCAGGAGTACTGAGCCGCTTAACATCACACACACCCCCCAAAGGCCCTTTTCAGGGCCACCCAAATCCGCAAAAAAGAGCTTAACTTGGCAATCCCAAAGGCCATTTTCAGGGCCACTCAAACCCGCACAGAGTTTCACTTTAATCCTCACTATTTCCCAGGGCCACCCCGGAGCTCCACCGTACAGACTGGGACAGGGCATTTGCCTAAGGGATGGGGGTGGTCTGGTTTGTCCCACAGCTTAAAGCAGCCGCATAGTTTGGTCATTTCAAGTAGCAACTATAAATAAACATTTCATTATATGAATTAGAAAATGAAGGGTTTTTTTTTGTCTTTTAGTTACTTATGTCTAAAGCGTTAACACTCCCATGTACGATATACGGCCTTCCTGCTGCACATGTCAGTGATTTTATTTCACTCTGGAAATTACTGCAACCACGACAAACATTGTCTATTTCTTAACTAACCCCACAACAACCTAGAGTTTTATATTTTACAAGAGCATAGGGGGAACAATCTGTATGGATGAGCAGGTTATTTCACCTTTGCTTTAGATCAAGGGGAATGAAACCCAAAGCATTTTCTTTCCTGATTTAAAAAAGCCTACTGTTTTCAACACATTTCTAATTTGCTTAAAGGGATAGGAAATTATTCAGATAGAGCAAGTCATTCATTTTAAGACCCTTTTAAATTCACTTCCGTTTTCGAATGTGCTTTGTCCTATTGGTATCCCTTATCGAAAAAAAATACACACATATCCTAGCTGGCAGAACCAAGAGAAAGCAAAATTGGTGCTAAAAAGTAAATTGGAAATTTGTTTAAAATGACATGCTCTATTTGAATTATGAAAGTTTTTTTTTTTTTTACTTGCCTGTCCCTTTAATTTATGTAACATTTTATCAAAGTAATTCTATAAACTTTTGGTTTTATGGTAGGGAGGGTTTGCTAGTTTCTATTGGGATGTTGTCTAAATAGACCCTTTTAAATTCACTTCCTTTTTCAAATGGGCTTTGTCCTCTTGGTATCCCTTATGGAAAAATAATACACACATCCTAGCTAGCTTCTGATTGGCATCTGCACACATCTGTCTTGTGATTGGCTAACTAGAAGTGTTCAGCCATCTGCCAGTAGTAGTGCAATGTTGCTCCTTCAGCAAAGGATAACGAGAATGAAGCACATTTGATAATATAAGTCAAATTGTATGTTCTATCCAAATTATGAAAACATTTTGGGGTTTTCTGTCCCTTTAAGTCTCTTGATATCCTTGGTTGAAAAGTATAATTAAATAGGTCCATTAGCTGCTGATTGGTGGCTGCACATAGATGCCTTGTGATTGGCTCATGCATGTGCATTGCTATTTCTTCAACAAAGGATATCTAAAGTAGCAAATTAGATAATAGGTGTAAATTGGAAAGTTGTTTTTGTTTAAAATTTTATTCTCTACCTGAATAATTAAATACATTTGGGTTTTATGTCCCTTTAAGATCTCATGAAAATCTTGCCTGATAAGGGGTACTTGAGGCCTGAAATTAAGACTTAAGTTTAAAAGGGACATAAAACCCATTTTTTTTTCTTTCATGATTTACATAGAACATAACATTTTAAACAACTTTTTAATTTACTTCTATGATCAAATTTTCTTAGTTTTCTTGTTATCCTTTGTGGAAAAGCAGAAATGTAAGCTCAATAGTGTGCACGTGTCTGCAGCACTACATAGCAGCAATTTTGCATCAATGTTTTACATTAGCAGGGGCACTAGATGGCAGCACTATTTCCCATTGTGTAGTGCTTCAGGCATGTGCACGCTACCTACCTAGGTATCTCTTCAACAAAGAATAACATGAGAATGAAAAGAAATTAATAGAAGTAAATTGGAAAGTTTTTAAAAATTGTATCCTGTATCTGAATAATGAAAGAAAGATTTTGGGTTTAATGTCCCTTTAAGTAAATGCACAATTAAAATCCAATAATCAATGATGGACTGACATATATATTTGCTAAGATCACCTCACTGCAAAATAGTGTTCTGCCGTGAGCAGCCTGAGGCACTCAGCGCGGCGAACGCTGCAGACAAAGTAACTTTCATCATGAAGTATTTTATACTACATGACTGAAAGTCCCCTTTTTTGTTGCACTGGTAAATCCTAGCGTTTCAAAAAGAGTACGGTTTCTTAAAGAGATTGTTAAGTTTAAAGAAATAGTAAACCCCAACATTTTCTTTTAGGATTCAGATAGAATGTACAATTTTAAACAACTTTTCAATTTAATTCTATTATCACATTTTCTTCATTCTCTTGTTATCCATTGCTGAAGGGACAGCATTGCACTACTGACAGGAAGCTGAAAATATCTATTTAGCCAATCACGAGACAAATGTGTGCAGGCACCAATTAGCAGCAGCAGCTCCCACTAGTGTATGATATGTGCATATTTATTTTTTAACAAGGGATACTAAGAACGAATCACATTTGAAAATAGAAGTGAATTAAAAAGTGTGTTAAAATGACCTGCTCTACCTGAATCATGCAAGTTTAAATTTTGACTTTCCTATCCCTTTAAGGAATTGGTGCCCAGTATCTAAAAATACTCTTAAAAACAGGGGCACTTTAATTGCATTAAATGTACACCCTTCTTTTTTTAATATACTATTTAATTACTTTGAATAGACAGCTGATCCTCCGCCCACATCTCCTGTATTGAGCAGATTGAGGACTAATCTGGCTTCCTCCAATCGTTGTGTGCCCCCATTGGCTTCCAGCTTGTTGTTGGGCACGCAACAATTGGAGGAAGCTGGATTCGTCATTGATATGCTAAATTCAGTCGGAGAGAGACCCATGGCACATCGCTCTTTACTAATGAGAGTTGACGTTTCCACCTCTAAACCGATAGCCGTGCTAGGATGTCAGTTGACACGCATCATGGCTATTGCTTTAGAGGTGGAATCGTCACCTCATTGAAGGAGAGCGATGTACAGTGAGCAGCCGGAGGCACTGAGTTTAGCAATTTACTTCAGCACAGAAAGGGTCAGTTTAGCACCCTTTTTTTTTGTTTAAGTTATGACAGAAACTAGAGTTTATTTTTAGTAAAGGGAAATCCGAGAATTTGTTGATTGCTCAGATTTACCATCACTTTAAAAAGGGACAGTCAACACCAGAATTATTGTTGTTTTAAAAGATAGATAATCCCTTAAAAGGGACACTAAACCCAATTTTTTTTTTCTTTCATGATTCAGATAGAACATGCCGTTTTAAGCAGCTTTCTAATTTACTTCTATTATCAATTTGTCTTTGTTCTCTTGCTATTTTTATTTGAAAACGCAGGAATAAAAGCTTTGGAGCAGGCCCATTTTAGCTTGAGAACCTGGGTTGAGCTTGCTGATTGGATGGCTTAATGCAAGCACTAATCAGCAAGCCCTATCCAGGGTACTGAACAAAAAATAGGCCGACTCCAAAGCTTTCATTCCTGCTTTTTCAAATAAAGATAGCAAGGAGAACAAAGAAAAAAATATTATAGGAGTAAATTAGAAAGTTGCTTAAAATTGCATGGTCTATCTGAATCATGAAATAAAAATGTTGAGTTTACTATCCCTTTAAAGGACCAGTCAACACAGTCGATTTCCATAATCAACAAATGCAAGATAACAATACAATGCAATAGCACTTAGTCTGAACTTCAAATGAGTAGTAGATTTTTTCTTCTGACAATTTTAAAAGTTGTCTTTTTCCACTCCCCCTGTACCATGTGACAGCCATCAGCCAATAACAAATGCATACACGTACCATGTGACAGCCATTCAGAAATGCATACACACTTTTTCTTGCACATGCTCAGTAGGAGCTGGTGACTAAAAAAGTTTAAATATAAAAAGACTGTGCACATTTAGTTAATGGAAGTACATTGGAAAGTTGTTTAAAATGGCATGCTCTATCTGAATAATTAAAGTTTAATTTTGATTGAGTGTCCCTTTAATTACCCATTCCACAGTTTTGCATAACCAACAAAGTTATAATAGACATTTTACCTATGTGATTACCTTGTATCTAAACCTCTGCAGACTGCCCCCTTATTTCAGTTCTTTTGACAAACTTGCATTTTAGCCAATCAGTGCTCACTCCTCAGTAAATTCCTGTGCATGAGCTCAATGCTATCTATATGAAACACATGAACTAACACCCTCTAGTGGTGAAAAACTGTCAAAATGCAGAGGCGGCCTTCAAGGTCTAAGAAAATAGCATATGAACCTCCTAGGTTTAGCTTTCAACTAAGAATACCAAGAGAACAAAACAAAATTGGTGCTAAAAGTAAATTGGAAAGTTGTTTAAAATTACATGCCATATTTAAATCATGAATTATTTTTTTTTGGACTTGACTGTCCCTTTAACTTATGTAACATTTTATCAAAGTACTTAAATAAACTTTTTGGTTTTATGGTAGAGAGGGTTCGTTAGTTTCTATTGGGATGTTGTCTAAATAGTCAACGCCTAAAGATAGCTAAAAATTCTATATAATTTTATAACTAGCTGGTAGTTTACAACAGGGATATTATTAAATGCTTATTCTATTAATTGCAATGCTTTCACAAATTAATCCACAACACTGTAAAACGTAGATAAACTTTTTTATTAAGATTATATTACATTCATCTGATGTACAATAAAAACAATAAACCTCTTGCAGCAAGTAAAGGATGTGTAAACCAAGTGTCCCACCTAGGTCCAAACTGAAGTAAACAGTTAATAACCCAAGTTCACACTGTTCTGGTATTTTCATCTCTGGATACAGTTTGAGTTTTACTAACTGCATATGCTTTTTATTTTTTAATCTGATAGGTTAAAGGGAAACAGTAGTGCAATAATACATACAGGTTATTGTATAAAATGTTTACTTTTGTATTTATACATTAAATACATTTCATGCACCTTCTAATCATATGTGCTGCCATTTTGGAACCTTTGTTGCACTTCAGGTATCTGAAACTGGTCAGCACAGGAATGTAATGAAAGATGGTGTCACCATGGCAAAAGGAGGCAGGGAAGAATAGGATACGGTGGGTGACTGCCATCTATGTACATTTATTGGGCCACCAACAGTGTCTTCCTCTAAATAGCAATGTTTTGTGGTTCCTGAGTGGACTTCAGCTATGTTTTTACCCATTTGCAAGAGTTGAATACATTAAGGCAAACATTTGTGCAATAAAATGATTTGCTACATTGGAACATATTATTGCACTAGTATGTTCCCCTTTATTTTAAGAATGGCTAAATTCTAGATATCAAGCAATGATACAACACATTTGGCAAAACAGTGGCAGCTCCCTCTGGTTGTGCAAAGGCTTTAGCTACTAATCTGTAGGTTGACCACCATTATCTGGCATCATTGAGCTGCCTTGCGACTGTTAGGATCTCTTTGGCTCCTTTGCTCAGTAGTAGATTTGCAAGCTCTGTCCCTAAATGCTCTGCAGATTGCAGAGCTTGCCGAGAGACACCCGACGCAGTGATCCCCACATGCTGTGTATCATCGTTCGGTCCCTCTTCATCCTGGGGTGCAGAAAGAGACCGTATTATTTTCACCAATAGCTTGTGAATTTTGGTTTATTTAAGGCACTGGTTTTCAAACCTGTCCCCAAGCCTCCCTAGCAGGCCAGATTTTCAGGATTACCTTGGGTGAGAGCAGGTAAAATAATCATGTTTACTATTCTGATGATTATTTCACCTGTGCTCCAGTTCAGATATCCTCAAAATGTGGCCTGTTAGGGGAGGTCTGAGGAAAGGTTTGGAAGCCAATGATTTTAGAAACAAAGCAAAATGTATGTATATGAACTCTGGATTTCAATATAAAAGCAGCAAAAGCTAAAATATTAGACTCGAATACAAACTGCAATCAGAATTTTCATAATTCTATCTGAAAACGTCTTCAAAGCAATCCGATTAAAGAAACATGCAAGTGGAAAATAATGTGTACAGCATTTTATCACTTCACTATTTGCATATGTTTTGAACACCTAAAAGAAAAAAGTCAGCTTCAGAGGAGCAATGCAATGTGGTGAACCAATGAGACAAGTGTCTGTAGACACCAATCCGCAGCTAGCTCCCAGTAGTACATTGCTGTTCCGGAGCCTACATAATTATCCTTTACAACAAAGAATACCAGTAAATTGAATTGCACTCACTGTTCCATGAGCACAAACGTTTAGTATTATGTTCCATACATATGCTGCCATAGGTTTCATCTGTGCACAATGGGGTATGCTATATTCTCAGAGCATACTGAAGTATATAATAAACCATTTACACATGAAAATCTAATATGAGGTACAAACTGTTCTAACCTCAGATGGGAACTGAATACAGGTCTGCATTGTTTCCTTCAAACTGTCTGATCCATCCAGGCTGTAAACGGCACCAGTTAGGTAAAGCTGAAGAGGAAATGAGGACACCATGTTTATACAAAGTGATTTATTCATTTGTTTAGCATGGATGGAACACATGCATGTTCATGAAAAGATGTAAATAAAGCAAAGAGAAAACAGAATTTATGCTTACCTGATAAATTACTTTCTCCAACGGTGTGTCCGGTCCACGGCGTCATCCTTACTTGTGGGATATTCTCTTCCCCAACAGGAAATGGCAAAGAGTCCCAGCAAAGCTGGTCACATGATCCCTCCTAGGCTCCGCCCACCCCAGTCATTCGACCGACGGACAGGAGGAAATATATATAGGAGAAACCATATGATACCGTGGTGACTGTAGTTAGAGAAAATAATTCATCAGACCTGATTAAAAAACCAGGGCGGGCCGTGGACTGGACACACCGTTGGAGAAAGTAATTTATCAGGTAAGCATAAATTCTGTTTTCTCCAACATTGGTGTGTCCGGTCCACGGCGTCATCCTTACTTGTGGGAACCAATACCAAAGCTTTAGGACACGGATGAAGGGAGGGAGCAAATCAGGTCACCTAAACGGAAGGCACCACAGCTTGCAAAACCTTTCTCCCAAAAATAGCCTCCGAAGAAGCAAAAGTATCAAATTTGTAAAATTTGGCAAAAGTGTGCAGTGAAGACCAAGTCGCTGCCTTACATATCTGGTCAACAGAAGCCTCGTTCTTGAAGGCCCATGTGGAAGCCACAGCCCTAGTGGAGTGAGCTGTGATTCTTTCAGGAGGCTGCCGTCCGGCAGTCTCATAAGCCAATCGGATAATGCTTTTAAGCCAAAAGGAAAGAGAGGTAGAAGTCGCTCTTTGACCTCTCCTTTTACCAGAATAAACAACAAACAAGGAAGATGTTTGTCTGAAATCTTTAGTAGCATCTAAATAGAATTTTAGAGCACGGACTACGTCCAAATTGTGTAACAAACGTTCCTTCTTTGAAACTGGATTCGGACACAAAGAAGGTACAACTATCTCCTGGTTAATATTTTTGTTGGAAACAACTTTCGGAAGAAAACCAGGCTTAGTACGCAAAACCACCTTATCTGCATGGAACACCAGATAGGGCAAACACTGCAGAGCAGATAACTCTGAAACTCTTCTAGCAGAAGAAATTGCAACCAAAAACAAAACTTTCCAAGATAGTAACTTACTATCTACGGAATGTAAGGGTTCAAACGGAACCCCTTGAAGAACTGAAAGAACTAGATTTAGACTCCAGGGAGGAGTCAAAGGTCTGTAAACAGGCTTGATCCTAACCAGAGCCTGAACAAATGCTTGAACATCTGGCACGGCTGCCAGTCTTTTGTGAAGTAAAACAGATAAAGCAGAGATCTGTCCCTTCAGAGAACTTGCAGATAATCCTTTCTCCAAACCTTCTTGTAGAAAGGATAGAATCTTAGGAATTTTTATCTTGTTCCATGGGAATCCTTTAGATTCACACCAACAGATATATATTTTTTCCATATTTTATGGTAAATTTTTCTAGTTACAGGCTTTCTAGCCTGAATCAGAGTATCTATTACAGAATCTGAAAACCCACGCTTTGATAAAATCAAGCGTTCAATCTCCAAGCCGTCAGTTGGAGGGAAACCAGATTCGGATGTTCGAATGAACCCTGAACAAGAAGGTCCTGTCTCAAAGGTAGCTTCCATGGTGGAGCCGATGACATATTCACCAGGTCTGCATACCAAGTCCTGCGTGGCCACGCAGGAGCTATCAAGATCACCGAGGCCCTCTCCTGATGGATCCTGGCTACCAGCCTGGGGATGAGAGGAAACGGTGGGAATACATAAGCTAGGTTGAAGGTCCAAGGTGCTACTAGTGCATCTACTAGAGTCGCCTTGGGATCCCTGGATCTGGACCCGTAGCAAGGAACCTTGAAGTTCTGACGAGACGCCATCAGATCCATGTCTGGAATGCCCCATAATTGAGTTATTTGGGCAAAGATTTCCGGATGGAGTTCCCACTCCCCCGGATGGAATGTCTGACGACTCAGAAAATCCGCTTCCCAATTTTCCACTCCTGGGATGTGGATCGCAGACAAGTGGCAGGAGTGATCCTCCGCCCATTGAATTATCTTGGTCACTTCTTTCATCGCCAGGGAACTCCTTGTTCCCCCCTGATGATTGATATATGCAACGGTCGTCATGTTGTCTGACTGAAACCTTATGAATTTGGCCTTTGCTAGTTGAGGCCAAGCTCTGAGAGCATTGAATATCGCTCTCAGTTCCAGAATGTTTATCGGGAGAAGAGACTCTTCCCGAGACCATAGACCCTGAGCTTTCAGGGATTCCCAGACCGCGCCCCAGCCCACTAGGCTGGCGTCGGTCGTGACAATGAACCACTCTGGTCTGCGGAAGCTCATTCCCTGTGACAGATTGTCCAGGGTCAGCCACCAACGGAGTGAATCTCTGGTCTTTTGATCTACTTGAATCGTCGGAGACAAGTCTGTATAATCCCCATTCCACTGTCTGAGCATGCACAGTTGTAATGGTCTTAGATGAATTCGTGCAAAAGGAACTATGTCCATTGTTGCAACCATCAATCCCATTACTTCCATGCACTGCGCTATGGAAGGACGAGGAACAGAATGAAGTACTTGACAAGAGCTTAGAAGGTTTGATTTTCTGACCTCTGTCAGAAAAATCCTCATTTCTAAGGAATCTATTATTGTTCCCAAGAAGGGAACTCTTGTTGACGGGGACAGAGAACTTTTTTCTTTGTTCACCTTCCATCCGTGAGATCTGAGAAAGGCTAGGACGATGTCCGTATGAGCCTTTGCTTTTGACAGGGACGACGCTTGAATCAGGATGTCGTCCAAGTAAGGTACTACTGCAATGCCCCTTGGTCTTAGAACCGCTAGAAGGGACCCTAGTACCTTTGTGAAAATCCTTGGAGCAGTGGCTAATCCGAATGGAAGTGCCACAAACTGGTAATGCTTGTCCAGAAAAGCGAACCTTAGGAACTGATGATGTTCCTTGTGGATAGGAATATGTAGGTACGCATCCTTTAAATCCACGGTAGTCATAAATTGATTTTCCTGGATAGTAGGTAGGATCGTTCGAATAGTTTCCATTTTGAACGATGGTACCCTGAGAAATTTGTTTAGGATCTTTAGATCCAAAATTGGTCTGAATGTTCCCTCTTTTTTGGGAACTATGAACAGATTGGAATAAAATCCCATTCCTTGTTCTCTTATTGGAAATGGATGTATCACTCCCATCTTTAACAGGTCTTCTACACAATGTAAGAATGCCTGTCTCTTTATTTGGTTTGAAGATAATTGAGACCTGTGGAACCTTCCCCTTGGGGGTAGTTCCTTGAATTCCAGGAGATAACCTTGAGAAACTATTTCTAGCGCCCAAGGATCCTGAACATCTCTTGCCCAAGCCTGAGCAAAGAGAGAAAGTCTGCCCCCCACTAGATCCGGTCCCAGATCGGGGGCTATCCCTTCATGCTGTTTTGGTAGCAGTGGTAGGCTTCTTGGCCTGCTTACCCTTGTTCCAGCCTTGCATTGGTTTCCAGGCTGGTTTGGGTTGTGAAGTATTACCCTCTTGCTTAGAGGATACAGAATTAGAGGCTGGTCCGTTTATGCGAAAGGGACGAAAATTAGGCTTATTTTTAGCCTTAAAAGACCTATCCTGTGGGAGGGCGTGGCCCTTTCCCCCAGTGATGTCTGAAATAATCTCTTTCAAATCAGCTCCAAATAATGTTTTACCTTTGAAAGGAATGTTAAGCAATTTTGTCTTGGAAGACACATCCGCTGACCAAGACTTTAGCCAAAGCGCTCTGCGCGCCACGATAGCAAACCCTGAATTTTTCGCCGCTAATCTAGCTAATTGCAAAGCGGCATCTAAAACAAAAAAGAGTTAGCCAATTTAAGTGCTTGAACTCTGTCCATAACCTCCTCATACGAAGATTCTTTACTGAGCGACTTTTCTAGTTCTTCGAACCAGAAACACGCTGCCGTAGTGACAGGAACAATGCATGAAATTGGTTGTAGAAGGTAACCTTGCTGTACAAAAATCTTTTTAAGCAAACCCTCTAATTTCTTATCCATAGGATCTTTGAAAGCACAACCATCTTCGATAGGAATAGTAGTGCGTTTGTTTAGAGTAGAAACCGCCCCCTCGACCTTGGGGACTGTCTGCCATAAGTCCTTTCTGGGGTCGACTATAGGAAATAATTTCTTAAATATAGGGGGGAAGACAAAAGGTATGCCGGGCCTTTCCCACTCTTTATTTACTATGTCCGCCACCCGCTTGGGTATAGGAAAAGCGTCGGGGGGCACCGGAACCTCTAGGAACTTGTCCATCTTACATAATTTCTCTGGAATGACCAAATTGTCACAATCATCCAGAGTAGATAACACCTCCTTAAGCAGTGCGCGGAGATGTTCTAATTTAAATTTAAATGTCACAACATCAGGTTCAGCTTGATGAGAAATTTTTCCTGAATCTGAGATTTCTCCATCAGACAAAACCTCCCTCATGGCCCCTTGAGATTGGTGTGAGGGTATGTCAGAACAGTTATCATCAGCGTCCTCTTGCTCTTCAGTGTTTAAAACAGAGCAATCGCGCTTTCTCTGATAAGTAGGCATTTTGGATAAAAGATTTGCTATGGAGTTATCCATTACAGCCGTTAATTGTTGCATGGTAATAAGTATTGGCGCACTAGATGTACTAGGGGCCTCCTGTATGGGCAAAACTGGTGTAGACACAGTAGGGGATGATGTAGTATCATGTTTACTCCCCTCATTTGAGGAATCATCTTGGGCAAAATCATTATCTGTGGCATTACTGTCCTTACTTTGTTTGGACACTATGGCACAATTATCACATAAATTTAAATGGGGAGACACATTGGCTTTCATACATATAGAACATAGCTTATCTGATGGTACAGACATGTTAAACAGGCTTAAACTTGTCAACAAAGCACAAACAACGTTTTAAAATAAAACCGTTACTGTCACTTTAAATTTCAAACTGAAAACAATTTATTACTGAATATGTGAAAAAGTATGAAGGAATTGTTCAAAATTCACCAAAATTTCACCACAGTGTCTTAAAGCATTAAAAGTATTGCACACCAAATTTCAGAGCTTTAACCCTTAAATTAACGGAACCGGAGCCGTTTTTAAATTTAACCCCTATACAGTCCCAGCTATATGCTTTGCTGAGACCCAACCAAGCCCAGAGGGGAATACGATACCAAATGACGCCTTCTAGAAGCTTTTTTAGTGATTCTTAGATCCTGACACATGCATCTGCATGCCTTGCTCTCCAAAAACAACTGCGCAGTAATGGCGCGAAAATGAGGCTGAGTCTATAACTAGAAAGGCCCCCAGACTAAAAAAGGTGTCCAACACAGTGCCTGCCGTTTTTTAAACGTTCCCCAAGATTATAATGCCAATTATAAGCTACAATCTGCATAATATGCCCCAATAAAGCAATCGTTTTAGCCCATAAAAATGTCTACCAGTTTTTAAGCCCTTTTTTAAGCCCTTTATTCTTTTATATTTGACTAAGAAAATGGCTTACCGGTTCCCATGAGGGGAAATGACAGCCTTCCAGCATTACACAGTCTTGTTAGAAATATGGCTAGTCATACCTTAAGCAGAAAGGTCTGCTAACTGTTTCCCCCAACTGAAGTTACTTCATCTCAACAGTCCTGTGTGGAAACAGCAATCGATTTTAGTTACTGTCTGCTAAAATCATCTTCCTCTCACAAACAGAAATCTTCATCCTTTTCTGTTTCAGAGTAAATAGTACATACCAGCACTATTTTAAAATAACAAACACTTGATAGAAGAATAAAAACTACATTTAAACACCAAAAAACTCAACCATCTCCGTGGAGATGTTGCCTGTGCAACGGCAAAGAGAATGACTGGGGTGGGCGGAGCCTAGGAGGGATCATGTGACCAGCTTTGCTGGGACTCTTTGCCATTTCCTGTTGGGGAAGAGAATATCCCACAAGTAAGGATGACGCCGTGGACCGGACACACCAATGTTGGAGAAAATAAAAATAGTCAAAATAAGAATATAGTCTATTAAAGGGACTTAAAACCCCCAAAATTTCCAATTTACTTCTATTATGAAATTTTCTTTGTTCTCAGGTTATTCTTTGTTAAAGGAATAGAATAGTCAAACTTAAACTTTCATGGTTCAGCCTTCAGATGACATCAAATATTTATATACATGAGCTGCGGTTGAGACCAGGTTCCTCCACCAGAGGGGAGTAGAATTCTATAAATGTACATGAGTTCTAAAATTCTCCATATTACTTGGCAAAAGGTCAGACTTTAAGTTGACGTGAGATTTCTATACTAGATTGTGTAATGGCCCCCATGGATCCTCCCTATGTAGTGTAAAAGTAGACCCACTTATAGTTATACCTGTTTGTTTTCATGCTTCTGAGATTATGAGAGTGATATTACAGTTTATTTTTTTTATATATATTATCTGGTATATAGGGTATTAAAGAGTATTCATTTAGATATTATGATATAGATTTGTCTATAAACAAGGGCTTAACAGGGACCCTCTATGTTAATTTAAAAATCTGAGGTTCGCTTTAAGTTCTTACAAACCACATAGGTAACACTTATATATCTAAGCCTCTGCAGACTGCCCCCTTATTTAAATTCTTTTGACACTTGTATTTTAGCCAATTAGTGCCGACTCCTAGGTAACTCCACGTGCATGAGCAAAGTGTTATCTATATGACACACATGAACTAACACCCTCTAGTGGTGAAAAACGGTCAAAATGCATTCGGATCAGAGGCAGCCTTCAAGGTCTAAGAAATTAAAGTGGAAGTAAATCCTAGCGTTTTACAAACGCTAGGATTTACTATTGAAACAAATAAAGGGGACTTTCATTCATGAAGTATAAGATACTTCATGTAGAAAGCTCCTTTATCTGATTCAATCGATCGCCGTTTTTACCTTGTACAGCAGCCCACGGCAAAAAAAAAATTTGGCTAAGAGGTGGCATTTTCACCTCTTAGCCAATAGCCGTGCGGTAAATCCAGCTCCCATGGGCACCAACCTGGATTTACCGCACGGCTATTGGCTAAGTGGTGAAAAAGTCACCTCTTAGCCAACATTTTTTTTTTTTTTTTGCCTTGGGCTGCTGTACAAGGTAAAAACGGCTAGGATTTACTTTCACTTTAACATATGAACCTCCTAGGTTTAGCTTTCAACTAAGAATACCAAGAGAACAAAGCAAAATTGGTGCTAAAAGTAAATTGGAAAGTTGTTTAAAATTACATGCCCTATCCGAATCATGAAAGTTTATTTTGGACTAGACTGTCCCTTTAATTCACTCTCTCCCACACAGACACACTTACTGCATTTAAATGTTTGCTGTGGGCAGTGGCGTCACTAGGGGGGTGCGGCCCGCACCGAGGTGACACCACTCCACATAGTATCATACTACCATCAAGTTGTATTAATGTATTTTACTAATAATATACTTTTATTTTTAATTGTTTGGTAAACAACTATATACTCCCATTTCTAAACTAGTACACTATTATTAAAAATATTTTATTTAATATTGTGCATTCTGTCTGTGCGCTGCGCAACACCGCCCCCCACTCACAGATGGCAGATGATTGGCAGCTGCTGGCTTACTCTTGGTCTCTCTCTCTCAGACAACATGGCCCCCACTGGTCTGGCACCACCCACCCACCACCATCAGAGAGTGAGATCTGAGATTCATCATCCCAGCCATGACCATGAGCCATCCCAGCATCGATCACCACCAGTGCACGCCTCCCAGACCAGTCTGTCCCTCCCCTCTAATACCGGTCACGTTCCTCACAGGCTCTATTGCTGAGAAGACTGCTGGCGCAGCACAGACCACCACCATGTGAGGAACGTGATCGGAGATGATTGAACAGGCATGGGGGGGGGGAGCAGGAATACTGCGACTGCGCAACTGTTCTGAGCCGCTGAGGAAAAGAAAATTTATGCTTACCTGATAAATTTATTTCTTTTTTGACACGATGAGTCCACGGATCATCTTAATTACTAATGGGAGATTTACCTCCTGGCCAGCAGGAGGAGGCAAAGAGCTCCTCCCTTCCCTCCCACTCCAGTCATTCGACCGAAGTTAGGAAGAGAAAGGAAAAGCCAAGGTGCAGAGGTGTCTGAAGTTTACAATAACCCACAACCTGTCTAAAAGAACAAGGCGGGCCGTGGACTCATCGTGTCAAAAAAGAAATACATTTATCAGGTAAGCATAAATTTTCTTTTCTTTTTTAAGACACGATGAGTCCATGTATCATCTTAATTACTAATGGGATTCAATACCCAAGCTAGAGTACACAGATGATACGGGAGGGACAAGACCGGTAACCTAAACGGAAGGCACCACTGCTTGAAGAACCTTTCTTCCAAAAGCGGCCTCAGCCGAAATAAAAGTATCAAATTTGAAGAACTTTGAAAAAGAGTGAAGAGAGGACCAAGTTGCAGCCTTGCAAATCTGTTCCACAGAAGCATCATTCGTCAATGCCCATGAGGAAGCAACAGCCCTCGTGGAATGAGCTGTAACTCTCTCAGGAGGCTGCAGTCCAGCAGTCTCATATGCAAAACGTATTATACTCTTCAGCCAAAAAGAAAGAAGTAGCCGTAGCTTTCTGTCCCTTACGTTTTCCTGAGAAAATCACAAACAAAGAAGAAGACTGATGAAAGTCCTTAGTTGCCTGTTAATAAAACTATAAAGCACGGACCACGTGCAAATTGTACAGAAGACTTTCCTTCTGAGAAGAAGGATTAGAACACAAGGAAGGAACAACAATCTCCTGATTAATGTTCCGGTCAGAAACAACCTTATGAAGAAAACCTAAATTGGTACGTAAAACTACCTTATCTGAATGGAAAATAAGATAAGGAGACTCGTACTGTAAAGCCGAGAGCCCTGACACTCTCCGAGCAAAAGAAATAGCCACAAGAAATAAAACTTTCCAAGATAACAACTTAATATGTAAGGAATGCATAGGCTCAAACGGAGCCCCTAGAAGAACTTTGAGAACTAAATTCAGACTCCATGGAGGAGTAACTGGTTTGAACACAGGCCTGATCCTGACCAAGGCCTAATAAAAAGATTGAACATCTACCAGATGTTTGTGTAACAAAATAGATAAAGCAGAGATTTGACCCTATAGGGAACTCGTAGACAAGCCCTTCTCCAAACCCTCTTGGATAAAAGACAAAATTCTAGGAACCCTAACTTTACTCCATGAGTAGCCCTTGGATTCACACCAATAAAGATATTTACGCCAAATCTTATGGTAAATCTTTCTAGTCACAGGCTTACGAGCCTGAATCAGAAAAACCCTGCTTGGGTAAAATTAAGCAGTCAGCTTCAGAGAAACTAGATTTGGATGAAGGAAGGGCCCCTGAATCAGAAGGTCCTTCCTCAATGGGAGTCTCCACAGTGGCAGAGATGAAATTTACACCAGATCCGCATACCAAATCCTGCGAGGCCAGGCCGGAGCTATGAGGATCACTGAAGCCCTCTCCTGTTGGATTCAAACAATTACCAGAGGAAGGAGCGCAAACGAAATAGGAATGCTAGACTGAATGTCCAAGGGACCGCCAGAGCATCTATCAGCTCTGCCTTGGGGATCCTGAACCTCGACCCGTATCTCGTGAGTTGGCATTCTGTCGAGATGCCAAGAGATCCAATTCCGGCTGACCTCACTTGAGAATCAGGCTGGAAACACTTCCGGATGGGGTTCCCACTCCCCCGGATGAAAGATCTACCTGATCAGGAAATCCGCCTCCCAGTTGTCCACCCCTGTGAAGTGGATCGCAGACAGGCAGCAAGAGTGGATCTCCGCCCACTAAATTATTTTGGATACCTCTATCATCGCTAAGGAACTCCTCGTTCCTCCCTGATGATTGATGTAAGCCACTGACGTTATATTGTCCGACTGGAACCTGATAAACTGGACCGAGGCTAACTGGGGCCAGTCCAGAAGAGCATTGTAGATCGCTCTCAGCTCCAGAATGCTTAAAGGAAGAACAGACTCCGACTGAGTCCAAACCCCCTGAGCCCTTAGGGAGCCCCAGACTGCTCCCCACCTTAGAAGGCTGGCGTCTGTTGTCACAATCACCCAAGATGGTCTGTGAAAGCAGGTTCCCTGGGAGAAAATATCTAGAGACAACCACCATTGAAGAGATCCTTGTCTCCTGCTCCAGTAGTATTCGAGTAGACAAATCCATATAATCTCCGTTCCATTGCCTGAGCATGCTTACCTGCAGAGGTGAAACCGAGCAAACGGGATGATGTCCATTGTCGCCGCCATCAGCCCGGTTACATCCAAGCACTGAGCCACTGATGTCCGAGGAGTGGACTGAAGGACTAGACAAGAATCGATCAGCTTTGATTTCCTGACTTCTGTCAGAAAAATCATCATAGATATGGAGTCTATTATGGTTCCCAAGAATGTTACCCTTGTGCTTGGGACTAAGGAACTCCTTTCCCAAATTTACCTTCCACCCGTGAGAACGCAGGAAGGCTATGAAATCTTGCTTGCTGGAAGAATGGCGCCTGGACTAGGATGTCATCCAGATAGGGCGCCACTGCAATGCCCCGTAACCGAAGCACCGCCAACAGCAATTCCCATACCTTTGTGAAAATTCTGGGAGCTGCGGCAAAACCAAAAGGAAGAGCCACAAGCTGGAAGAGTTTGTCCAGAAAAGCAAACCTTAGAAACTTGTGATGAGTCTTGTGAATGGGCACATGAAGGTACGCGTCCTATAAATCCACTGTTGACATAAATGGACCCTCTTGGATCAAGGGAAGAATGGAACGAGTAGTTTCCATCTTGAAGGATGGTACTCTGAGAAATTTATTTAGACTCTTGAGATCTAAAGTTGGTCTGAAGGTTCAATCTTCTTGAGAACCACAAACAGATTGGAATAAAAACCCAGATCCAGTTCCTGTATTGGAATTGAAACATTCACTCCCAGGTCTGAGAGGCCTCCTACGTAGTGCAAGAATGCCTCTCTTTTTGTCTGGGCTGCAGATCTTGAAAGCAGAAACCTGCCTCTGGGGGGGGGGGGAAACCTTTTCAACTCTGTTGTCCCTTTTTGTTTGCTTCTCTTATCCTGCGGAAGAAGATGACCCTTACCTCCCGTGATATCAGAGATAATTTCCGACAAGCCAGGAACAAACAAGGTCTTCCTCCCAGATTGATAACTTGAATGGAAGCATCCGTAATAAAGGAATAGCTAAATTAAAAGCTTTTATCCAATCCTAGATTACATCCAGGGAAGTTTCCGTCCTGATAACATCAGACAACGCATCAAACCAATATGCCGCCGTGCTAGTGACGATAGCAATGCACACAGATGGTTGTCATTGTAAGACCTGGTGTACATAGAACTTCTTGAGTAAACCCTCCATAGGAGCTTTTGAAGGCACAAATATCCTCTATGGGAATAGTAGTTCTCTTAGCTAAAGTGGAAACGGCTCCTTTCACCTTGTGAACTGTTTGCCAAGCCTCCTTAATAGAGTCGTGCTATGGGAAAGATCTTTTTAAATATAAGAGATGGAGAAAAAGGAATACCCAGACTCTCCCACTCCTTATCTCAGAAGTTTGGCATGGACCGAAAAATGTCTGTCAAGGAAGGAACCTCAAAATATTTTTTGAGCTTACTGGACTTCTTAGGAACAACAACTACGGTGGAGTCGCTGTCATCCAAAGTAGCTAAAATCTCCTTAAGTAACAGACGGAGGTGCTCTAGCTTAAACCTGAAAGAAACTACTTCAGTATCAGCAGGAGGAATTATACTGTCAGAAACTGAAATTTTATCCTCAGATGCTACCGAAGTATCCTCTTCCTCAGTCTAGGAGGGGACTTCTGAGATAGCAACAACCGTGACAGAAACCTCGCTCACTGAATGTTTAATTTTCCTCTTGCGCTCTCCCTGCAGCATGGGAAAAGCCAACAAACGCACCTGAGACCTAGTACAAGAGGGAAGCAATGTCTTGCAAGATAACTCCCGAAGGAGATGTGGAAGAAACACAGGACACTTAAGGAGAAGGCTACGGCATATATTGAACATTGTTAGAATGTTTCTTGCCGCATTCAAGACAATGTTGGCTCTGAAAATGTAAAATCCTATCAATACACGAGGAACAGAAAATTTTTACCGTTCCACATTAGCATCAAGGCATAACACCCATGTAACCTCTATATTCGCATTTAACATACAGTAATAAGGTTTACTGCGTCTTTACATTCCTAAATGTGCTATACATTTATTCCATTAACATAGGATAAGCCATTAATATGGTGTAGAGCCACATAGACCAGCAGAATTCTCAATTTGATTAAATCAAATAGGATGGTACTGTGTCTTTAAATGTTAAAAAAACACCTTACATTTAGTCCATTAACAGTAGATATGCTAACATATATGGCGTAGGGCCTCTTGGACCAAAAGACCTCACAAGTTGTTTAACTTAAAATTGGGTGGTACTGTGCCCTTAAAATGTTAACCACTTTAGGACATATGACTGAATTTTTCCGTCATAAAACAATTGAGCAAACTGAAAGCTGTGTCCTTAAAGGGTTAAAAAAAAACAGTGCTCTTATTTTTACAATATGGTTCTTAACGTACAAGCAGAAAATCTCAACTGGCAGAGATGACTGTCTGCTACCGTAAGGTTGACTAACAAACAGCAGGCATCCGAATCACTTTAAGCTATTCTTAGTATGCATGAGAAGCCTCCCTGCTGAATGACCGCAGCAGAGGAGACCCCCCTTTCGCTCTTCGTTTATCGGGATTGTGTATAAAAGGCGCACAAACTTTCTCTTTAGTGTTGCGTAGCCTAGCTCCACCCATCGTGGGCGTATCAAGCTGGAACTCCCGGGCGGCTAATTTGTGAAAATGGAGCAGTCGGGAAAATTAACCCACATCATAGCCATTTAAAGACAAACCTCCCGATCAGCTAGAAAGTAAAATACAGCCATCGGGAGTAGCGAGTTGCACTACCATGAGTAACACCTAACCTGTATAATAAGGCCAATCCAAGTCGGTTAAATAAAATAAGACTTGCGCTCTTTTAACATGCTAACATGGCGAAAGCCACATAAAAAATTAGAGCCACTTCTCCACGGTCTCCAGTGCCTGCAACCATTGCCCAATAACTTATCCTCACCCCCAGGGATAATGTCATTAAGTGTCCATGAAAATAAAGTGCCAATTTTTCTGTGTCTCCAGAAAATAACACTTAGCACTTTCCTTAGAAATCTGCCCGTCAGTAAGGCAGCTCACGCGGCTTGCAACGTTTCTTTTTTCCTCTCCCTTACATTGGCCTGTGGAAAACAAAAAGTAATGAGTCTATTTTTTCCCCCCAGACTTTCACAAATAGGGCAGCATATAATCTATGGGAGGCGCAGTGAGAATTATGTCCCACAAGTTCCCATTGCTCTAAAGCCACCAAAAGCTCTACTGTAGAGACTGATATGGACTACGGCTACACCCCAGAACAAAGCAGCACTCTCTGGCACTACTTTAAAAATAATAAACTCTTAATTGAAGAATCTGACACCTAACTTTACCTCTTCCTAGCACTAACATAGGCAAAGAGAATGACTGGAGTGGGAGGGAAGGGAGGAGCTATTTAACAGCTCTGCTGTGGTGCTCTTTGCCTCCTCCTGCTGACCAGGAGGTGAATATCCCATTAGTAATTTAGAAGATCCGTGGACTCATCATGTCTTAAAAAAGAAAGAGCGCTGGATGACGGCAGGCGGTGTCTGGTGGTGACTATGGTACTCGTGTGTGGAGAGAGAGTGACATTGATCTCGTGGGGTGGGGACCGTAAAGGAGCAGAAGGTAGGGGGGGCTGGCTACTGTCTACTTCATTGGTGTTAGAGTGTAAGGTGTGGGACTGCTTGTCACAGAGAAAGGAGACTTGCAATTAACTCACTCACTGCTGGCTTTGAATAGTTTAATACAGACAGCATTTTGAATATAGTATTATTTGGGTACATTACTTTACACAGCTAACCTTATTTGTTTAAACAATTGGCAGCACTGAAAAAAAGTTTAACTGTGCAGAGTAATGTACCCAAATAACACTATATGCAGTCAACAGTGAGTGCTTTGATTTAGGGACTTCTTAAGCTAAACGGTTAATGTGAAATCCCCTAAGAAAACAATATAGTCTATTAAAACAAGTCCACCCCACACACAAAAAAAAATACACTACACACACAGAATACCCCCTACACAAACAAACAAGCATGCTACAAATATACACACAAGACACTTATAAATTCACATATTAACTTATAAAGACATAACAATATTATTATGACACTAGATTAAGAAGCATATGTATTATATATAGCTGATGTTAGAGCTTCAAATTTGAAAAAAAAATAAACATGGGGTTAACACCATGAGTTAACGCACCGGGTGACACCAACCCTAGTGACGCCACTGGCTGTGGGTCAAGCATAAGTGCAAATAAATATTGTGTAGCCTCTCTTAGACTTAGTGGTCTATATGTGGTCTTTACTGGTAACCTGTCACGGATACAAAGGGACACAATAATGTGTAATGAACAGAAGAAAAAAATACTGTTTAAATTAATTCCCAGCCTAGCGTTAAAAGCAGTTTGCAAATTAATTAGGTGCACAGTTCTTGTGGAAGTTGCTGACAGTCTGTACCTGGGAATCCGTCACAGATGTGCTCACTGCTACCGGCACACTGCAGCCACCCTCCTGCAAAAGAAAAAGTAACACAAGTGTTTGCTACGTTGTGTATTACATGAAGATAACCAGGTTTATACTTGGTACATTCATTTCTTTTCACTCAGTTAACTTATTCAGGAAGTGATGCTTCATAGTTGGAAATAAAAGTAACCATTTGAAACAGGATGCACTAGTGATTCTGGGTTACAGTAAGACCGCTCTGAACACCAACAGGATTATCCAAATAACTCTTAGGCTAAAGGAACTTACATCCAATCTATTAAAAACAATTCTTAAACATTTGCTTTTAATAAATCAGATTTACAAACACAGGTCCTTAGCATCTTTTGTAACAACGCTTCTTAATCTAAGAGATCTTCTTTGGATATTCTAGTAGGTGTTTAGAGCAGTATTATTATAACCCGGAGCGGTTTAGAGTTTCAACCAAGTTGGAGACTGAATACCAGCATGCCCGTACTGCACTATACTTTTCATGCCAACCAAAACGTGAGTGGTCAATTTGGGAAATTAATATCACATTATAGAGTTACGCTATGTAGCACCACTTTTTTTTTTTGTTGATTTCAGTTATGCTTCATAAACACATCAAGTTAGAAGAAAACTTTGCTGAGGTATTCAGACTCCTCCCTTTCCTGCCATCTTTAGCTCACAAGATAGAGAACTGTCATCCAAATAGGGCTCGGAAAAAACCTAGGCATAAGACACTTTGCTTTGTGTATATATATAGCCAGACCTTTATGTAAAATTAATTTACAGTAAGCATAAAGCCGATTAGTAATTTGTTTTCCCTGAGACAAAATGTTCACTGTGCCTTCCATGCATGCAGAACACATTGTTGGAAAAAATGAAAGCTGTATTCAAATATAGCATTATACATGCAGGTCTGCAGACTGCAAATAGGGGGATGACTATATACGGATGTGTTTATGCATGACACATATTGCCCCTAATCCTACATGCAGGTTCTCCTTACCAGTCTTTTCATGAAGGCTCGTTCTGCTATGCACCGAAGCACCGTATGGGAGTCCTGCAGAACAGATACCATTCTCAGGATATGTTGGTCCTTGGCTCTGACCTCCACTGCCAGCGCCCCCTGCAGGACATAAACATATTGCAGTGATACCATACTTTCAAACCATGAACATTTTGAAAGGATCAAGGATAGAACCTACTAGTATAGTACATTTTGCCAATTTGCTTTTTTTTTTTTTTTAATCTAGCGAGCTACAGAATGTAAAAGAGTATTGTGTTATTAGCAGAGCTATGTGTATCTAGCGCATTATGAGCGGAGCTATAGGATGGGGAGCAGGTCTGTGTGTATCTAGCACATTATCAGTTGACCTACAGGATAGGGAGCAGAGCTATGTGTATCTAGCGCACTATGAGCAGAGCTATGTGTATCTAGCGCACTATGAGCAGAGCTATGTGTATCTAGCGCACTATGAGCAGAGCTATGTATATCTAGCGCACTATGAGCAGAGCTGTGTGTATCTAGCGCATTAAGAGCAGAGCTAAAGGATGGGGAGCAGAGCTATGTATATCTAGCGCACTATGAGCAGAGATATGTATATCTAGTGCACTATGAGTTGAGCTACAGGATAGGGAGCAGAGCTATGTGTATCTAGCGCATTATGAGCAGAGCTATAGGATGGGGAGCAGAGCTGTGTGTATCTAGCGCACTATGAGCAGAGCTATGTATATCTAGCGCACTATGAACAGAGCTATGTATATCTAGCGCACTATGAACAGAGCTATGTATATCTAGCGCACTATGAGCAGAGCTATGTATATCTAGCGCACTATGAGCAGAGCTATGTATATCTAGCGCACTATGAGCAGAGCTATGTATATCTAGCGCATTATGAGCAGAGCTATGTATATCTAGCGCATTATGAGCAGAGCTGTGTGTATCTAGCGCATTATGAGCAGAGCTATGTATATCTAGCGCATTATGAGCAGAGCTATGTATATCTAGCGCATTATGAGCAGAGCTGTGTGTATCTAGCGCATTATGAGCAGAGCTATGTGTATCTAGCGCATTATGAGCAGAGCTATGTGTATCTAGCGCATTATGAGCAGAGCTATGTATATCTAGCGCATTATGAGCAGAGCTATGTGTATCTAGCGCATTATGAGCAGAGCTAAAGGATGGGCAGCAGAGCTATGTATATCTAGCGCACTATGAGCAGAGCTGTGTGTATCTAGCGCACTATGAGCAGAGCTAAAGGATGGGGAGCAGAGCTGTGTGTATCTAGCGCATTATAAGCAGAGCTATGTATATCTTGCGCACTATAAGCAGAGCTATGTATATCTAGCACATTATGAGCAGAGCTATGTGTATCTAGCACATTATGAGCAGAGCTATGTATATCTAGCGCACTATGAGCAGAGCTATGTATATCTAGCGCACTATGAGCAGAGCCATGTATATCTAGCGCACTATGAGCAGAGCCATGTATATCTAGCGCACTATGAGCAGAGCCATGTATATCTAGCGCACTATGAGCAGAGCTATGTATATCTAGCGCACTATGAGCAGAGCTATGTATACCTAGCGCATTATGAGCAGAGCTAAAAGGAAGGGGAGCAGAGCTATGTGTATCTAGCGCATTAGGAGTTGAGCTATAGGACAGGGAGCAGAGCTATGTGTATCTAGCACATTATGAGCAGAGCTAAAGGATGGGGAGCAGAGCTATGTGTATCTAGCGCATTACGAGCAGAGCTAAAGGATGGGGAGCAGAGCTGTGTGTATCTAGCGCATTATGAGCAGAGCTATGTATATCTTGCGCACTATGAGCAGAGCTATGTATACCTAGCGCATTATGAGCAGAGCTAAAAGGAAGGGGAGCAGAGCTATGTGTATCTAGCGCATTATGAGCAGAGCTATGTGTATCTAGCGCACTATGAGCAGAGCTAAAAGGAAGGGGAGCAGAGCTATGTATATCTTGCGCACTATAAGCAGAGCTATGTGTATCTAGCGCATTAAGAGCAGAGCTATGTGTACCTAGCGCACTATGAGCAGAGCTAAAGGATGGGGAGCAGAGCTATGTATATCTAGCGCACTATGAGCAGAGCTATGTATATCTAGCGCACTATGAGCAGAGCTATAGGATAGGGAGCAGAGCTATGTGTATCTAGCGCATTATGAGCAGAGCTATGTATATCTAGTGCACTATGAGCAGAGCTATGTATATCTAGCGCACTATGAGCAGAGCTATGTATATCTAGCGCACTATGAGCAGAGCTAAAGGATGGGGAGCAGAGCTGTATGTATCTAGTGCATTATGAGCAGAGCTATGTGTATCTAGCACATTATGAGCAGAGCTATGTATATCTAGTGCACTATGAGCAGAGCTATGTATATCTAGCGCACTATGAGCAGAGCTATGTATATCTAGCGCACTATGAGCAGAGCTAAAGGATGGGGAGCAGAGCTGTATGTATCTAGTGCATTATGAGCAGAGCTATGTGTATCTAGCACATTATGAGCAGAGCTATGTGTATCTAGCGCACTATGAGCAGAGCTATGTGTATCTAGCGCACTATGAGCAGAGCTATGTGTATCTAGCGCACTATGAGCAGAGCTATGTGTATCTAGCGCACTATGAGCAGAGCTAAAGGATGGGGAGCAGAGCTGTGTGTATCTAGCGCACTATGAGCAGAGCTATGTATATCTAGCGCACTATGAGCAGAGCTATGTATATCTAGCGCACTATGAGCAGAGCTATGTATATCTAGCGCACTATGAGCAGAGCTATGTATATCTAGCGCACTATGAGCAGAGCTATGTATATCTAGCGCACTATGAGCAGAGCTATGTATATCTAGCGCACTATGAGCAGAGCTATGTATATCTAGCGCACTATGAGCAGAGCTATGTATATCTAGCGCACTATGAGCAGAGCTATGTATATCTAGCGCACTATGAGCAGAGCTATGTATATCTAGCACACTATGAGCAGAGCTATAGGATAGGGAGCAGAGCTATGTGTATCTAGCGCACTATGAGCAGAGCTATGTGTATCTAGCACACTATGAGCAGAGCTATGTGTATCTAGCACACTATGAGCAGAGCTATGTGTATCTAGCACACTATGAGCAGAGCTAAAGGATGGGGAGCAGAGCTGTGTGTATCTAGCGCATTATGAGCAGAGCTATGGGATGGGAAGCAGGTCTGTGTGTATCTAGCGCACTATGAGCAGAGCTATGTGTATCTTGCGCACTATGAGCAGAGCTATGTGTATCTTGCGCACTATGAGCAGAGCTATGTGTATCTTGCGCACTATGAGCAGAGCTATGTATATCTAGCGCACTATGAGCAGAGCTATGTGTATCTTGCGCACTATGAGCAGAGCTAAAGGATGGGGAGCAGAGCTATGTATATCTAGCGCACTATGAGCAGAGCTAAAGGATGGGGAGCAGAGCTATGTATATCTAGCGCACTATGAGCAGAGCTATGTATATCTAGCGCACTATGAACAGAGCTAAAGGATGGGGAGCAGAGCTATGTATATCTAGCGCACTATGAGCAGAGCTATGTATATCTAGCGCACTATGAACAGAGCTAAAGGATGGGGAGCAGAGCTATGTGTATCTAGCACACTATGAGCAGAGCTAAAGGATGGGGAGCAGAGCTGTGTGTATCTAGCGCATTATGAGCAGAGCTATGCGTATCTTGCGCACTATAAGCAGAGCTATGTATATCTAGCGCACTATGAGCAGAGCTATGTATATCTAGCGCACTATGAGCAGAGATATGTGTACCTAGCGCACTATGAGCAGAGCTAAAGGATGGGGGGCAGAGCTATGTATATCTAGCACACTATGAGCAGAGCTATGTATATCTAGCGCACTATGAGCAGAGCTATGTATATCTAGAGAACTATGAGCAGAGCTAAAGGATGGGGAGCAGAGCTATGTATATCTAGCGCATTATGAGCAGAGCTAAAAGGATGGGGAGCAGAGCTATGTGTATCTAGCGCATTATGAGCAGAGCTAAAGGATGGGGAGCAGAGCTATGTGTATCTAGCGCATTATGAGCAGAGCTATGTGTATCTAGCGCATTATGAGCAGAGCTATGTGTATCTAGCACACTATGAGCAGAGCTAAAGGATGTGGAGCAGAGCTAAAGGATGGGGAGCAGAGGTGTATATCTAGCGCATTAGGAGTTGAGCTATAGGATAGGGAGCAGAGCTATGTGTATCTAGCACATTATGAACAGAGCTATAGGATGGCGAGCAGGTCTGTGTGTATTTAGCGCATTATGAGCGGAGCTATAGGATGGGGAGTAGAGCTATGTGTATCTAGCGCATTATGAGCAGAGCTATGTATATCTAGCGCACTATGAGCAGAGCTATGTATATCTAGCGCACTATGAGCAGAGCTAAAGGATGGGGAGCAGAGCTGTGTGCATCTAGTGCATTATGAGCGGAGCTATAGGATAGGGAGCAGAGCTATGTGTATCTAGCGCATTATGAGCAGAGCTATGTATATCTAGCGCACTATGAGCAGAGCTATGTATATCTAGCGCACTATGAGCAGAGCTAAAGGATGGGGAGCAGAGCTGTGTGCATCTAGTGCATTATGAGCAGAGCTATGTGTATTTAGCACACTATGAGCAGAGCTATGTGTATCTAGCGCACTATGAGCAGAGCTAAAGGATGGGGAGCAGAGCTGTGTGCATCTAGTGCATTATGAGCAGAGCTATGTGTATTTAGCACACTATGAGCAGAGCTAAAGGATGGGGAGCAGAGCTGTGTGTATCTAGCACATTATGAGCAGAGCTAAAGGATGGGGAGCAGAGCTGTGTGTATCTAGCGCATTATGAGCAGAGCTAAAGGATGGGGAGCAGAGCTATGTGTATCTAGCGCATTATGAGCAGAGCTATGTATATCTAGCGCACTATGAGCAGAGCTATGTATATCTAGCGCACTATGAGCAGAGCTATGTGTATCTAGCGCACTATGAGCAGAGCTATGTGTATCTAGCACATTATGAGCAGAGCTATGTATATCTAGCGCACTATGAGCAGAGCTATGTATATCTAGCGCATTATGAGCAGAGCTATGTATATCTAGCGCATTATGAGCAGAGCTGTGTGTATCTAGCGCATTATGAGCAGAGCTGTGTGTATCTAGCACATTATGAGCAGAGCTGTGTGTATCTAGCGCACTATGAGCAGAGCTGTGTGTATCTAGCGCACTATGAGCAGAGCTGTGTGTATCTAGCGCACTATGAGCAGAGCTGTGTGTATCTAGCGCACTATGAGCAGAGCTGTGTGTATCTAGCGCACTATGAGCAGAGCTGTGTGTATCTAGCGCAGTATGAGCAGAGCTGTGTGTATCTAGCGCACTATGAGCAGAGCTGTGTGTATCTAGCGCACTATGAGCAGAGCTGTGTGTATCTAGCGCACTATGAGCAGAGCTGTGTGTATCTAGCGCACTATGAGCAGATCTGTGTGTATCTAGCGCACTATGAGCAGAGCTGTGTGTATCTAGCGCACTATGAGCAGAGCTGTGTGTATCTAGCGCACTATGAGCAGAGCTGTGTGTATCTAGCGCACTATGAGCAGAGCTGTGTGTATCTAGCGCAATATGAGCAGAGCTATAGGATGGGAGCAGAGCTATGTGTATCTAGCGCACTATGAGCAGAGCTAAAGGATGGGGAGCAGAGCTATGTGTATCTAGCGCACTATGAGCAGAGCTACACGATAGGGAGCAGGTCTGTGTGTATCTAGCGCATTATGAGCGGAGCTATAGGATGGCGACCAGGTCTGTGTGTATCTAGCGCACTATGAGCAGAGCTATAGGATGGCGAGCAGGTCTGTGTGTATCTAGCGCATTATGAGCGGAGCTATAGGATGGCGAGCAGGTCTGTGTGTATCTAGCGCATTATAAGCGGAGCTATAGGATGGCGAGCAGGTCTCTGTATCTAGCGCATTATAAGCGGAGCTATAGGATGGCGAGCAGGTCTCTGTGTATCTAGCGCATTATAAGCGGAGCTATAGGATGGCGAGCAGGTCTCTGTGTATCTAGCGCATTATGAGCAGAGCTATAGGATGGGGAGCAGAGCTATGTGTATCTAGCGCATTATGAGCAGAGCTATAGGATGGCGAGCAGGTCTCTGTGTATCTAGCGCATTATGAGCAGAGCTAAAGGATGGGGAGCAGGTCTGTGTGTATCTAGCGCATTATGAGCAGAGCTGTGTGTATCTAGTGCATTATGAGCAGAGCTAAAGGATGGGGAGCAGGTCTGTGTGTATCTAGCGCATTATGAGCAGAGCTAAAGGATGGGGAGCAGGTCTGTGTGTATCTAGCGCATTATGAGCAGAGCTATGTGTATCTAGCACACTATGAGCAGAGCTAAAGAATGGGGAGCAGAGCTATGTGTATCTAGCGCATTATGAGCAGAGCTAAAGGATGGGGAGCAGAGCTATGTGTATCTAGCGCATTATGAGCAGAGCTAAAGGATGTGGAGCAGAGCTAAAGGATGGGGAGCAGAGGTGTATATCTAGCGCATTAGGAGTTGAGCTATAGGATGGCGAGCAGGTCTGTGTGTATTTAGCGCATTATGAGCGGAGCTATAGGATGGGGAGTAGAGCTTTGTGTATCTAGTGCATTATGAGCGGAGCTATAGGATTGGGAGTAGAGCTATGTGTATCTAGTGCATTATGAGCAGAGCTATAGGATTGGGAGTAGAGCTATGTGTATCTAGTGCATTATGAGCAGAGCTATAGGATGGGGAGTAGAGCTGTGTGTATCTAGCGCATTATGAGCGGAGCTATAGGATGGGGAGTAGAGCTGTGTGTATCTAGTGCATTATGAGCGGAGCTATAGGATTGGGAGTAGAGCTGTGTGTATCTAGTGCATTATGAGCGGAGCTATAGGATTGGGAGTAGAGCTATGTGTATCTAGCGCATTATGAGCAGAGCTATGTATATCTAGCGCACTATGAGCAGAGCTATGTATATCTAGCGCACTATGAGCAGAGCTAAAGGATGGGGAGCAGAGCTGTGTGTATCTAGCGCATTATGAGCAGAGCTATGTATATCTAGCGCACTATGAGCAGAGCTATGTATATCTAGCGCACTATGAGCAGAGCTAAAGGATGGGGAGCAGAGCTGTGTGTATCTAGTGCATTATGAGCAGAGCTATGTGTATCTAGTGCATTATGAGCAGAGCTATGTGTATCTAGCACACTATGAGCAGAGCTATGTATATCCTGCGCACTATAAGCAGACCTATGTGTATCTAGCGCATTAAGAGCAGAGCTATGTGTATCTAGCGCACTATGAGCAGAGCTATGTATATCTAGCGCACTATGAGCAGAGCTATGTATATCTAGCGCACTATGAACAGAGCTAAAGGATGGGGAGCAGAGCTATGTGTATCTAGCACATTATGAGCAGAGCTAAAAGGATGGGGAGCAGAGCTATGTGTATCTAGCACATTATGAACAGAGCTATAGGATGGCGAGCAGGTCTGTGTGTATTTAGCGCATTATGAGCGGAGCTATAGGATGGGGAGTAGAGCTATGTGTATCTAGTGCATTATGAGCGGAGCTATAGGATAGGGAGCAGAGCTATGTGTATCTAGCGCATTATGAGCAGAGCTATGTATATCTAGCGCACTATGAGCAGAGCTATGTATATCTAGCGCACTATGAGCAGAGCTATGTATATCTAGCGCACTATGAGCAGAGCTAAAGGATGGGGAGCAGAGCTATGTGTATCTAGCACATTATGAGCAGAGCTAAAAGGATGGGGAGCAGAGCTATGTGTATCTAGCACATTATGAGCAGAGCTAAAGGATGGGGAGCAGAGCTTTGTGTATCTAGCGCATTATGAGCAGAGCTAAAGGATGGGGAGCAGAGCTATGTGTATCTAGCGCATTATGAGCAGAGCTATGTGTATCTAGCGCATTATGAGCAGAGCTGTGTGTATCTAGCGCATTATGAGCAGAGCTAAAGGATGGGCAGCAGAGCTATGTGTATCTAGCACATTATGAGCAGAGCTAAAGGATGGGGAGCAGAGCTTTGTGTATCTAGCGCATTATGAGCAGAGCTAAAGGATGGGGAGCAGAGCTATGTGTATCTAGCGCATTATGAGCAGAGCTATGTGTATCTAGCGCATTATGAGCAGAGCTATGTGTATCTAGCACACTATGAGCAGAGCTAAAGGATGTGGAGCAGAGCTAAAGGATGGGGAGCAGAGGTGTATATCTAGCGCATTAGGAGTTGAGCTATAGGATAGGGAGCAGAGCTATGTGTATCTAGCACATTATGAACAGAGCTATAGGATGGCGAGCAGGTCTGTGTGTATTTAGCGCATTATGAGCGGAGCTATAGGATGGGGAGTAGAGCTATGTGTATCTAGTGCATTATGAGCGGAGCTATAGGATAGGGAGCAGAGCTATGTGTATCTAGCGCATTATGAGCAGAGCTATGTATATCTAGCGCACTATGAGCAGAGCTATGTATATCTAGCGCACTATGAGCAGAGCTAAAGGATGGGGAGCAGAGCTGTGTGCATCTAGTGCATTATGAGCAGAGCTATGTGTATTTAGCACACTATGAGCAGAGCTATGTGTATCTAGCGCACTATGAGCAGAGCTAAAGGATGGGGAGCAGAGCTGTGTGCATCTAGTGCATTATGAGCAGAGCTATGTGTATTTAGCACACTATGAGCAGAGCTATGTGTATCTAGCGCACTATGAGCAGAGCTAAAGGATGGGGAGCAGAGCTGTGTGTATCTAGCACATTATGAGCAGAGCTAAAGGATGGGGAGCAGAGCTGTGTGTATCTAGCGCATTATGAGCAGAGCTAAAGGATGGGGAGCAGAGCTATGTGTATCTAGCGCATTATGAGCAGAGCTATGTATATCTAGCGCACTATGAGCAGAGCTATGTATATCTAGCGCACTATGAGCAGAGCTATGTATATCTAGCGCACTATGAGCAGAGCTATGTGTATCTAGCACACTATGAGCAAAGCTATGTATATCTAGCGCACTATGAGCAGAGCTATGTATATCTAGCACATTATGAGCAGAGCTATGTATATCTAGCGCACTATGAGCAGAGCTATGTATATCTAGCGCATTATGAGCAGAGCTATGTATATCTAGCGCATTATGAGCAGAGCTGTGTGTATCTAGCACATTATGAGCAGAGCTGTGTGTATCTAGCACATTATGAGCAGAGCTGTGTGTATCTAGCACATTATGAGCAGAGCTGTGTGTATCTAGCGCACTATGAGCAGAGCTGTGTGTATCTAGCGCACTATGAGCAGAGCTGTGTGTATCTAGCGCACTATGAGCAGAGCTGTGTGTATCTAGCGCACTATGAGCAGAGCTGTGTGTATCTAGCGCACTATGAGCAGAGCTGTGTGTATCTAGCGCACTATGAGCAGAGCTGTGTGTATCTAGCGCACTATGAGCAGAGCTGTGTGTATCTAGCGCAATATGAGCAGAGCTATAGGATGGGGAGCAGAGCTATGTGTATCTAGCGCACTATGAGCAGAGCTAAAGGATGGGGAGCAGAGCTATGTGTATCTAGCGCACTATGAGCAGAGCTACACGATAGGGAGCAGGTCTGTGTGTATCTAGCGCATTATGAGCGGAGCTATAGGATGGCGACCAGGTCTGTGTGTATCTAGCGCACTATGAGCAGAGCTATAGGATGGCGAGCAGGTCTGTGTGTATCTAGCGCATTATGAGCGGAGCTATAGGATGGCGAGCAGGTCTGTGTGTATCTAGCGCATTATAAGCGGAGCTATAGGATGGCGAGCAGGTCTCTGTGTATCTAGCGCATTATAAGCGGAGCTATAGGATGGCGAGCAGGTCTCTGTGTATCTAGCGCATTATAAGCGGAGCTATAGGATGGCGAGCAGGTCTCTGTGTATCTAGCGCATTATGAGCGGAGCTATAGGATGGGGAGTAGAGCTATGTGTATCTAGTGCATTATGAGCGGAGCTATAGGATGGGGAGCAGAGCTATGTGTATCTAGCGCATTATGAGCAGAGCTATAGGATGGCGAGCAGGTCTCTGTGTATCTAGCGCATTATGAGCAGAGCTAAAGGATGGGGAGCAGGTCTGTGTGTATCTAGCGCATTATGAGCAGAGCTAAAGGATGGGGAGCAGGTCTGTGTGTATCTAGCGCATTATGAGCAGAGCTAAAGGATGGGGAGCAGGTCTGTGTGTATCTAGCGCATTATGAGCAGAGCTATGTGTATCTAGCACACTATGAGCAGAGCTAAAGAATGGGGAGCAGAGCTATGTGTATCTAGCGCATTATGAGCAGAGCTAAAGGATGGGGAGCAGAGCTATGTGTATCTAGCGCATTATGAGCAGAGCTAAAGGATGTGGAGCAGAGCTAAAGGATGGGGAGCAGATGTGTATATCTAGCGCATTAGGAGTTGAGCTATAGGATAGGGAGTAGAGCTATGTGTATCTAGCACATTATGAACAGAGCTATAGGATGGCGAGCAGGTCTGTGTGTATTTAGCGCATTATGAGCGGAGCTATAGGATGGGGAGTAGAGCTATGTGTATCTAGTGCATTATGAGCGGAGCTATAGGATTGGGAGTAGAGCTATGTGTATCTAGTGCATTATGAGCGGAGCTATAGGATGGGGAGTAGAGCTATGTGTATCTAGTGCATTATGAGCGGAGCTATAGGATGGGGAGTAGAGCTATGTGTATCTAGTGCATTATGAGCGGAGCTATAGGATGGGGAGTAGAGCTATGTGTATCTAGTGCATTATGAGCGGAGCTACAGGATAGGGAGCAGAGCTATGTGTATCTAGTGCATTATGAGCGGAGCTACAGGATAGGGAGCAGAGCTATGTGTATCTAGCGCATTATGAGCAGAGCTATGTATATCTAGCGCACTATGAGCAGAGCTATGTATATCTAGCGCACTATGAGCAGAGCTAAAGGATGGGGAGCAGAGCTGTGTGTATCTAGTGCATTATGAGCAGAGCTATGTGTATCTAGCACACTATGAGCAGAGCTATGTATATCCTGCGCACTATAAGCAGACCTATGTGTATCTAGCGCATTAAGAGCAGAGCTATGTGTATCTAGCGCACTATGAGCAGAGCTATGTGTATCTAGCGCACTATGAGCAGAGCTATGTATATCTAGCGCACTATGAGCAGAGCTATGTATATCTAGCGCACTATGAGCAGAGCTATGTATATCTAGCGCACTATGAGCAGAGCTAAAGGATGGGGAGCAGAGCTATGTGTATCTAGCACATTATGAGCAGAGCTAAAAGGATGGGGAGCAGAGCTGTGTGTATCTAGCGCATTATGAGCAGAGCTATGCGTATCTTGCGCACTATGAGCAGAGCTATGTATATCTTGCGCACTATAAGCAGAGCTATGTGTATCTAGCACATTATGAGCAGAGCTATGTGTACCTAGCGCACTATGAGCAGAGCTAAAGGATGGGGAGCAGAGCTATGTATATCTAGCGCACTATGAGCAGAGCTATGTATATCTAGCGCACTATGAGCAGAGCTAAAGGATGGGGAGCAGAGCTGTGTGTATCTAGTGCATTATGAGCAGAGCTATGTGTATCTAGCGCACTATGAGCAGAGCTATGTGTATCTAGCGCACTATGAGCAGAGCTATGTGTATCTAGCGCATTATGAGCAGAGCTATAGGATAGGGAGCAGAGCTATGTGTATCTAGCGCATTATGAGCAGAGCTATGTATATCTAGCGCACTATGAGCAGAGCTATGTATATCTAGCGCACTATGAGCAGAGCTATGTATATCTAGCGCACTATGAGCAGAGCTATGTATATCTAGCGCACTATGAGCAGAGCTATGTATATCTAGCGCACTATGAGCAGAGCTATGTATATCTAGCGCACTATGAGCAGAGCTATGTATATCTAGCGCACTATAAGCAGAGCTAAAGGATGGGGAGCAGAGCTGTGTGTATCTAGTGCATTATGAGCAGAGCTATGTGTATCTAGCACACTATGAGCAGAGCTATGTGTATCTAGCGCACTATGAGCAGAGCTATGTGTATCTAGCACATTATGAGCAGAGCTAAAGGATGGGGAGCAGAGCTGTGTGTATCTAGCGCATTATGAGCAGAGCTATGTATATCTAGCGCACTATGAGCAGAGCTATGTGTATCTAGCACACTATGAGCAGAGCTATGTGTATCTAGCGCACTATGAGCAGAGCTATGTGTATCTAGCGCACTATGAGCAGAGCTATGTGTATCTAGCGCACTATGAGCAGAGCTATGTGTATCTAGCGCACTATGAGCAGAGCTATGTGTATCTAGCACACTATGAGCAGAGCTACAGAATAGGGAGCAGAGCTATGTGTATCTAGCACATTATGAGCAGAGCTAAAGGATGGGGAGCAGAGCTGTGTGTATCTAGCGCACTATGAGCAGAGCTATGTATATCTAGCGCACTATGAGCAGAGCTATGTGTATCTAGCACACTATGAGCAGAGCTATAGGATAGGGAGCAGAGCTATGTGTATCTAGCACATTATGAGCAGAGCTATGGGATGGGAAGCAGGTCTGTGTGTATCTAGCACATTATGAGTTGAGCTACAGTATAGTGAGCAGAGCTATGTGTATCTAGCGCACTATGAGCAGAGCTATGTGTATCTTGCGCACTATGAGCAGAGCTATGTATATCTAGCGCACTATGAGCAGAGCTAAAGGATGGGGAGCAGAGCTATGTATATCTAGCGCACTATGAGCAGAGCTAAAGGATGGGGAGCAGAGCTATGTATATCTAGCGCACTATGAGCAGAGCTAAAGGATGGGGAGCAGAGCTATGTATATCTAGCGCACTATGAGCAGAGCTAAAGGATGGGGAGCAGAGCTATGTATATCTAGCGCACTATGAGCAGAGCTATGTATATCTAGCGCACTATGAGCAGAGCTATGTATATCTAGCGCACTATGAACAGAGCTAAAGGATGGGGAGCAGAGCTATGTATATCTAGCGCACTATGAGCAGAGCTATGTATATCTAGCGCACTATGAGCAGAGCTATGTATATCTAGCGCACTATGAGCAGAGCTATGTATATCTAGCGCACTATGAGCAGAGCTATGTATATCTAGCGCACTATGAGCAGAGCTATAGGATGGGGAGCAGAGCTGTGTGTATCTAGCACATTATGAGCAGAGCTATGTGTATCTAGCACACTATGAGCAGAGCTATGTGTATCTAGCACACTATGAGCAGAGCTATGTGTATCTAGCACACTATGAGCAGAGCTATGTGTATCTAGCACACTATGAGCAGAGCTATGTGTATCTAGCACACTATGAGCAGAGCTAAAGGATGGGGAAGCAGAGCTAAAGAATGGGAAGCAGAGCAGAGCTATGTGTATCTAGCACACTATGAGCAGAGCTAAAGGATGGGGAGCAGAGCTTTGTGTATCTAGCGCATTATGAGCAGAGCTAAAGGATGGGGAGCAGAGCTGTGTGTATCTAGCGCATTATGAGCAGAGCTATGTGTATCTAGCGCATTATGAGCAGAGCTATGTGTATCTAGCGCATTATGAGCAGAGCTATGTGTATCTAGCGCATTATGAGCAGAGCTATGTGTATCTAGCGCATTATGAGCAGAGCTATGTGTATCTAGCGCATTATGAGCAGAGCTATAGGATGGCGAGCAGGTCTGTGTGTATCTAGCGCATTATGAGCAGAGCTAAAGGATGGGGAGCAGAGCTGTGTGTATCTAGCACACTATGAGCAGAGCTATGTGTATCTAGCGCATTATGAGCAGAGCTAAAGGATGGGGAGCAGAGCTATGTGTATCTAGCGCATTATGAGCAGAGCTAAAGGATGGGGAGCAGAGCTGTGTGTATCTAGCACACTATGAGCAGAGCTAAAGGATGGGGAGCAGAGCTTTGTGTATCTAGCGCATTATGAGCAGAGCTAAAGGATGGGGAGCAGAGCTATGTGTATCTAGCGCATTATGAGCAGAGCTATGTGTATCTAGCGCATTATGAGCAGAGCTAAAGGATGTGGAGCAGAGCTATGTGTATCTAGCGCATTATGAGCAGAGCTAAAGGATGGGGAGCAGAGGTGTATATCTAGCGCATTAGGAGTTGAGCTATAGGATAGGGAGCAGAGCTATGTGTATCTAGCACATTATTAACAGAGCTATAGGATGGCAAGCAGGTCTGTGTGTATTTAGCGCATTATGAGCGGAGCTATAGGATGGGGAGTAGAGCTATGTGTATCTAGTGCATTATGAGCGGAGCTATAGGATAGGGAGCAGAGCTATGTGTATCTAGCGCATTATGAGCAGAGCTATGTATATCTAGCGCACTATGAGCAGAGCTATGTATATCTAGCGCACTATGAGCAGAGCTAAAGGATGGGGAGCAGAGCTGTGTGCATCTAGTGCATTATGAGCAGAGCTATGTGTATTTAGCACACTATGAGCAGAGCTATGTGTATCTAGCGCACTATGAGCAAAGCTATGTGTATCTAGCGCACTATGAGCAGAGCTATGTGTATCTAGCGCACTATGAGCAGAGCTATGTGTATCTAGCGCACTATGAGCAGAGCTATGTGTATCTAGCGCACTATGAGCAGAGCTATGTGTATCTAGCGCACTATGAGCAGAGCTATGTGTATCTAGCGCACTATGAGCAGAGCTATGTGTATCTAGCGCACTATGAGCAGAGCTATGTGTATCTAGCGCACTATGAGCAGAGCTATGTGTATCTAGCGCACTATGAGCAGAGCTATGTGTATCTAGCGCACTATGAGCAGAGCTATGTATATCTAGCGCACTATGAGCAGAGCTAAAGGATGGGGAGCAGAGCTATGTGTATCTAGCGCACTATGAGCAGAGCTAAAGGATGGGGAGCAGAGCTGTGTGTATCTAGCGCATTATGAGCAGAGCTATGTATATCTAGCGCACTATGAGCAGAGCTATGTGTATCTAGCACACTATGAGCAGAGCTATGTATATCTAGCACACTATGAGCAGAGCTATGTATATCTAGCGCATTATGAGCAGAGCTATGTATATCTAGCGCATTATGAGCAGAGCTATGTGTATCTAGCACACTATGAGCAGAGCTAAAGGATGGGGAAGCAGAGCTAAAGAATGGGGAGCAGAGCTATGTGTATCTAGCGCATTATGAGCAGAGCTAAAGGATGGGGAGCAGAGCTATGTGTATCTAGCGCATTATGAGCAGAGCTATGTGTATCTAGCGCACTATGAGCAGAGCTATGTGTATCTAGCGCATTATGAGCAGAGCTATGTGTATCTAGCGCATTATGAGCAGAGCTATGTGTATCTAGCGCACTATGAGCAGAGCTATGTGTATCTAGCGCACTATGAGCAGAGCTATGTGTATCTAGCGCACTATGAGCAGAGCTATGTGTATCTAGCGCATTATGAGCAGAGCTATGTGTATCTAGCACACTATGAGCAGAGCTAAAGGATGTGGAGCAGAGCTAAAAGATGGGGAGCAGAGGTGTATATCTAGCGCATTAGGAGTTGAGCTATAGGATAGGGAGCAGAGCTATGTGTATCTAGCACATTATGAACAGAGCTATAGGATGGCGAGCAGGTCTGTGTGTATTTAGCGCATTATGAGCGGAGCTATAGGATGGGGAGTAGAGCTATGTGTATCTAGTGCATTATGAGCGGAGCTATAGGATGGGGAGTAGAGCTATGTGTATCTAGCACATTATGAGCGGAGCTATAGGATGGCGAGCAGGTCTGTGTGTATTTAGCGCATTATGAGCGGAGCTATAGGATGGGGAGTAGAGCTATGTGTATCTAGTGCATTATGAGCGGAGCTATAGGATGGGGAGTAGAGCTATGTGTATCTAGTGCATTATGAGCGGAGCTACAGGATAGGGAGCAGAGCTATGTGTATCTAGCGCATTATGAGCAGAGCTATGTATATCTAGCGCACTATGAGCAGAGCTATGTATATCTAGCGCACTATGAGCAGAGCTAAAGGATGGGGAGCAGAGCTGTGTGTATCTAGTGCATTATGAGCAGAGCTATGTGTATCTAGCACACTATGAGCAGAGCTATGTGTATCTAGCGCACTATGAGCAGAGCTAAAGGATGGGGAGCAGAGCTGTGTGTATCTAGCACATTATGAGCAGAGCTAAAGGATGGGGAGCAGAGCTGTGTGTATCTAGCGCATTATGAGCAGAGCTGTGTGTATCTAGGACATTATGAGCAGAGCTGTGTGTATCTAGGACATTATGAGCAGAGCTGTGTGTATCTAGCGCACTATGAGCAGAGCTGTGTGTATCTAGCGCACTATGAGCAGAGCTGTGTGTGTGTGTGTATCTAGCGCACTATGAGCAGAGCTGTGTGTATCTAGCGCACTATGAGCAGAGCTGTGTGTATCTAGCGCACTATGAGCAGAGCTATAGGATGGGGAGCAGAGCTATGTGTATCTAGCGCACTATGAGCAGAGCTGTGTGTATCTAGCGCACTATGAGCAGAGCTGTGTGTATCTAGCGCACTATGAGCAGAGCTGTGTGTATCTAGCGCACTATGAGCAGAGCTATAGGATGGGGAGCAGAGCTATGTGTATCTAGCGCACTATGAGCAGAGCTAAAGGATGGGGAGCAGAGCTATGTGTATCTAGCGCACTATGAGCAGAGCTACAGGATAGGGAGCAGGTCTGTGTGTATCTAGCGCATTATGAGCAGAGCTAAAGGATGGGGAGCAGAACTATGTGTATCTAGCGCATTATGAGCAGAGCTATGTGTATCTAGCGCATTATGAGCAGAGCTATGTGTATCTAGCGCATTATGAGCAGAGCTATGTGTATCTAGCACACTATGAGCAGAGCTAAGGGATGTGGAGCAGAGCTAAAGGATGGGGAGCAGAGGTGTATATCTAGCGCACTATGAGCAGAGCTAAAGGATGGGGAGCAGAGCTATGTGTATCTAGCGCACTATGAGCAGAGCTAAAGGATGGGGAGCAGAGCTGTGTGTATCTAGCGCATTATGAGCAGAGCTATGTATATCTAGCGCACTATGAGCAGAGCTGTGTGTATCTAGCGCATTATGAGCAGAGCTGTGTGTATCTAGGACATTATGAGCAGAGCTGTGTGTATCTAGGACATTATGAGCAGAGCTGTGTGTATCTAGCGCACTATGAGCAGAGCTGTGTGTATCTAGCGCACTATGAGCAGAGCTGTGTGTATCTAGCGCACTATGAGCAGAGCTGTGTGTGTGTATCTAGCGCACTATGAGCAGAGCTGTGTGTGTGTATCTAGCGCACTATGAGCAGAGCTGTGTGTATCTAGCGCACTATGAGCAGAGCTGTGTGTATCTAGCGCACTATGAGCAGAGCTGTGTGTATCTAGCGCACTATGAGCAGAGCTATAGGATGGGGAGCAGAGCTATGTGTATCTAGCGCACTATGAGCAGAGCTGTGTGTATCTAGCGCACTATGAGCAGAGCTGTGTGTATCTAGCGCACTATGAGCAGAGCTGTGTGTATCTAGCGCACTATGAGCAGAGCTATAGGATGGGGAGCAGAGCTATGTGTATCTAGCGCACTATGAGCAGAGCTAAAGGATGGGGAGCAGAGCTATGTGTATCTAGCGCACTATGAGCAGAGCTACAGGATAGGGAGCAGGTCTGTGTGTATCTAGCGCATTATGAGCAGAGCTAAAGGATGGGGAGCAGAACTATGTGTATCTAGCGCATTATGAGCAGAGCTATGTGTATCTAGCGCATTATGAGCAGAGCTATGTGTATCTAGCGCATTATGAGCAGAGCTATGTGTATCTAGCACACTATGAGCAGAGCTAAGGGATGTGGAGCAGAGCTAAAGGATGGGGAGCAGAGGTGTATATCTAGCGCACTATGAGCAGAGCTAAAGGATGGGGAGCAGAGCTGTGTGTATCTAGCGCACTATGAGCAGAGCTATGTGTATCTAGCGCACTATGAGCAGAGCTGTGTATATCTAGCGCACTATGAGCAGAGCTGTGTGTATCTAGCGCACTATGAGCAGAGCTGTGTGTATCTAGCGCACTATGAGCAGAGCTGTGTGTATCTAGCGCACTATGAGCAGAGCTGTGTGTATCTAGCGCACTATGAGCAGAGCTGTGTGTATCTAGCGCACTATGAGCAGAGCTGTGTGTATCTAGCGCACTATGAGCAGAGCTGTGTGTATCTAGCGCACTATGAGCAGAGCTGTGTGTATCTAGCGCACTATGAGCAGAGCTGTGTGTATCTAGCGCATTATGAGCAGAGCTATGTGTATCTAGCGCACTATGAGCAGAGCTGTGTGTATCTAGCGCACTATGAGCAGAGCTGTGTGTATCTAGCGCACTATGAGCAGAGCTGTGTGTATCTAGCGCACTATGAGCAGAGCTGTGTGTATCTAGCGCACTATGAGCAGAGCTGTGTGTATCTAGCGCACTATGAGCAGAGCTGTGTGTATCTAGCGCACTATGAGCAGAGCTGTGTGTATCTAGCGCACTATGAGCAGAGCTGTGTGTATCTAGCGCACTATGAGCAGAGCTGTGTGTATCTAGCGCACTATGAGCAGAGCTGTGTGTATCTAGCGCACTATGAGCAGAGCTGTGTGTATCTAGCGCACTATGAGCAGAGCTGTGTGTATCTAGCGCACTATGAGCAGAGCTGTGTGTATCTAGCGCACTATGAGCAGAGCTGTGTGTATCTAGCGCACTATGAGCAGAGCTGTGTGTATCTAGCGCACTATGAGCAGAGCTGTGTGTATCTAGCGCACTATGAGCAGAGCTGTGTGTATCTAGCGCACTATGAGCAGAGCTGTGTGTATCTAGCGCACTATGAGCAGAGCTGTGTGTATCTAGCGCACTATGAGCAGAGCTGTGTGTATCTAGCGCACTATGAGCAGAGCTGTGTGTATCTAGCGCACTATGAGCAGAGCTGTGTGTATCTAGCGCACTATGAGCAGAGCTGTGTGTATCTAGCGCACTATGAGCAGAGCTGTGTGTATCTAGCGCACTATGAGCAGAGCTGTGTGTATCTAGCGCACTATGAGCAGAGCTGTGTGTATCTAGCGCACTATGAGCAGAGCTGTGTGTATCTAGCGCACTATGAGCAGAGCTGTGTGTATCTAGCGCACTATGAGCAGAGCTGTGTGTATCTAGCGCACTATGAGCAGAGCTGTGTGTATCTAGCGCACTATGAGCAGAGCTGTGTGTATCTAGCGCACTATGAGCAGAGCTGTGTGTATCTAGCGCACTATGAGCAGAGCTGTGTGTATCTAGCGCACTATGAGCAGAGCTGTGTGTATCTAGCGCACTATGAGCAGAGCTGTGTGTATCTAGCGCACTATGAGCAGAGCTATAGGATGGGGAGCAGAGCTATGTGTATCTAGCGCACTATGAGCAGAGCTAAAGGATGGGGAGCAGAGCTATGTGTATCTAGCGCACTATGAGCAGAGCTACACGATAGGGAGCAGGTCTGTGTGTATCTAGCGCATTATGAGCGGAGCTATAGGATGGCGACCAGGTCTGTGTGTATCTAGCGCACTATGAGCAGAGCTATAGGATGGCGAGCAGGTCTGTGTGTATCTAGCGCATTATGAGCGGAGCTATAGGATGGCGAGCAGGTCTGTGTGTATCTAGCGCATTATAAGCGGAGCTATAGGATGGCGAGCAGGTCTCTGTGTATCTAGCGCATTATAAGCGGAGCTATAGGATGGCGAGCAGGTCTCTGTGTATCTAGCGCATTATGAGCAGAGCTATAGGATGGGGAGCAGAGCTATGTGTATCTAGCGCATTATGAGCAGAGCTATAGGATGGCGAGCAGGTCTGTGTGTATCTAGCGCATTATGAGCAGAGCTATAGGATGGGGAGCAGAGCTATGTGTATCTAGCGCATTATGAGCAGAGCTAAAGGATGGGGAGCAGGTCTGTGTGTATCTAGCGCATTATGAGCAGAGCTGTGTGTATCTAGCACACTATGAGCAGAGCTAAAGGATGGGGAAGCAGAGCTAAAGAATGGGGAGCAGAGCTATGTGTATCTAGCGCATTATGAGCAGAGCTAAAGGATGGGGAGCAGAGCTATGTGTATCTAGCGCATTATGAGCAGAGCTATGTGTATCTAGCGCACTATGAGCAGAGCTATGTGTATCTAGCGCATTATGAGCAGAGCTATGTGTATCTAGCACACTATGAGCAGAGCTAAAGGATGTGGAGCAGAGCTAAAGGATGGGGAGCAGAGGTGTATATCTAGCGCATTAGGAGTTGAGCTATAGGATAGGGAGCAGAGCTATGTGTATCTAGCACATTATGAACAGAGCTATAGGATGGAGAGCAGGTCTGTGTGTATTTAGCGCATTATGAGCGGAGCTATAGGATGGGGAGTAGAGCTATGTGTATCTAGTGCATTATGAGCGGAGCTATAGGATGGGGAGTAGAGCTATGTGTATCTAGTGCATTATGAGTGGAGCTATAGGATTGGGAGTAGAGCTATGTGTATCTAGTGCATTATGAGTGGAGCTATAGGATTGGGAGTAGAGCTATGTGTATCTAGTGCATTATGAGCGGAGCTACAGGATAGGGAGCAGAGCTATGTGTATCTAGCGCATTATGAGCAGAGCTATGTATATCTAGCGCACTATGAGCAGAGCTATGTATATCTAGCGCACTATGAGCAGAGCTAAAGGATGGGGAGCAGAGCTGTGTGTATCTAGTGCATTATGAGCAGAGCTATGTGTATCTAGCACACTATGAGCAGAGCTATGTGTATCTAGCACACTATGAGCAGAGCTAAAGGATGGGGAGCAGAGCTGTGTGTATCTAGCACATTATGAGCAGAGCTAAAGGATGGGGAGCAGAGCTATAGGATGGGGAGCAGAGCTGTGTATATCTAGCGCACTATGAGCAGAGCTATGTGTATCTAGCACATTATGAGCAGAGCTATGTATATCTAGCGCACTATGAGCAGAGCTATGTATATCTAGCGCACTATGAGCAGAGCTATGTGTATCTAGCACACTATGAGCAGAGCTATGTATATCTAGCGCACTATGAGCAGAGCTATGTATATCTAGCACATTATGAGCAGAGCTATGTATATCTAGCGCACTATGAGCAGAGCTATGTATATCTAGCACATTATGAGCAGAGCTATGTATATCTAGCGCATTATGAGCAGAGCCATGTATATCTAGCGCATTATGAGCAGAGCTGTGTGTATCTAGCACATTATGAGCAGAGCTGTGTGTATCTAGGACATTATGAGCAGAGCTGTGTGTATCTAGGACATTATGAGCAGAGCTGTGTGTATCTAGGACATTATGAGCAGAGCTGTGTGTATCTAGCGCACTATGAGCAGAGCTGTGTGTATCTAGCGCACTATGAGCAGAGCTGTGTGTATCTAGCGCAATATGAGCAGAGCTATAGGATGGGGAGCAGAGCTGTGTGTATCTAGCGCACTATGAACAGAGCTATGTGTATCTAGCGCACTATGAGCAGAGCTACAGGATAGGGAGCAGGTCTGTGTGTATCTAGCGCACTATGAGCAGAGCTAAAGGATGGGGAGCAGAGCTATGTGTATCTAGCGCACTATGAGCAGAGCTACAGGATAGGGAGCAGGTCTGTGTGTATCTAGTGCATTATGAGCGGAGCTATAGGATGGCGAGCAGGTCTGTGTGTATCTAGCGCACTATGAGCAGAGCTATAGGATGGCGAGCAGGTCTGTGTGTATCTAGCGCATTATGAGCGGAGCTATAGGATGGCGAGCAGGTCTGTGTGTATCTAGCGCACTATGAGCAGAGCTATAGGATGGCGAGCAGGTCTGTGTATATCTAGCGCATTATGAGCGGACCTATAGGATGGCGAGCAGGTCTGTGTGTATCTAGCGCATTATGAGCGGAGCTATAGGATGGCGAGCAGGTCTGTGCGTATCTAGCGCATTATGAGCGGAGCTATAGGATGGCGAGCAGGTCTGTGCGTATCTAGCGCATTATGAGCGGAGCTATAGGATGGCGAGCAGGTCTGTGCGTATCTAGCGCATTATGAGCGGAGCTATAGGATGGCGAGCAGGTCTGTGCGTATCTAGCGCATTATGAGCGGAGCTATAGGATGGCGAGCAGGTCTGTGTATATCTAGCGCATTATGAGCAGAGCTATAGGATGGGGAGCAGAGCTATGTGTATCTAGCGCATTATGAGCAGAGCTATAGGATGGGGAGCAGAGCTATGTGTAACTAGCACACTATGAGCAGAGCTAAAGAATGGGGAGCAGAGCTATGTGTATCTAGCGCATTATGAGCAGAGCTAAAGGATGGGGAGCAGAGCTATGTGTAACTAGCGCATTATGAGCAGAGCTATAGGATGGGGAGCAGAGCTATGTGTATCTAGCGCATTATGAGCAGAGCTATGTATATCTAGCGCATTATGAGCAGAGCCATGTGTATCTAGCGCATTATGAGCAGAGCTATGTGTATCTAGCGCATTATGAGCAGAGCCATGTGTATCTAGCGCATTATGAGCAGAGCTATGTGTATCTAGTGCATTATGAGCAGAGCTGTGTGTATCTAGCGCATTATGAGCAGAGCTATGTATATCTAGCGCATTATGAGCAGAGCTATGTATATCTAGCACATTATGAGCAGAGCTGTGTGTATCTAGCACATTATGAGCAGAGCTGTGTGTATCTAGCACATTATGAGCAGAGCTGTGTGTATCTAGCACATTATGAGCAGAGCTATGTATATCTAGCGCATTATGAGCAGAGCTATGTATATCTAGCGCATTAGGATTTGAGCTACAGGATAGAGAGCAGAGCTATGTATATCTAGCGCATTATGAGCAGAGCTATGTATATCTAGCGCATTATGAGCAGAGCTGTGTGTATCTAGCACATTATGAGCAGAGCTGTGTGTATCTAGCACATTATGAGCAGAGCTATGTATATCTAGCACATTATGAGCAGAGCTGTGTGTATCTAGCACATTATGAGCAGAGCTGTGTGTATCTAGCACATTATGAGCAGAGCTGTGCGTATCTAGCGCATTATGAGCGGAGCTATAGGATGGCGAGCAGGTCTGTGCGTATCTAGCGCATTATGAGCGGAGCTATAGGATGGCGAGCAGGTCTGTGCGTATCTAGCGCATTATGAGCGGAGCTATAGGATGGCGAGCAGGTCTGTGCGTATCTAGCGCATTATGAGCTGAGCTATAGGATGGGGAGCAGGTCTGTGTGTATCTAGCGCATTAAGAGCGGAGCTATAGGATGGCGAGCAGGTCTGTGTGTATCTAGCGCATTAAGAGCGGAGCTATAGGATGGCGAGCAGGTCTGTGTGTATCTAGCGCATTAAGAGCGGAGCTATAGGATGGCGAGCAGGTCTGTGTGTATCTAGCGCATTATGAGCTGAGCTATAGGATGGGGAGCAGGTCTGTGTGTATCTAGCGCATTATGAGCTGAGCTATAGGATGGCGATCAGGTCTGTGTGTATCTAGCGCATTATGAGCGGAGCTATAGGATGGCGAGCAGGTCTGTGTGTATCTAGCGCATTATGAGCTGAGCTATAGGATGGCGACCAGTTCTGTGTGTATCTAGGGCATTATGAGTGGAGAAGGTCTGTGTGTATCTATCGCATTATGAGCGGAGCTATAGGATGGCGAGCAGGTCTGTGTGTGTATCTAGGGCATTATGAGTGGAGAAGGTCTGTGTGTATCCAGCCCATTATGAGTTGAACTACAGGATAGGGAGCAGAGCCCTCACTTACCTGACCCACAGCATATAAACACTCATCTGAAGTTAGCACCTTGAAAAAGAAAACTTAAATTACATTTCTGTATATCTGCAGATCCGTCATGAAGCTGAACAAGCATCTTGTAAAGTCAACATTCAATGTGAACTCTCCAGCTCAATTTGTGCATCAAACTTCTGGCATTTATACTGTATTGTGCAGTTCCATACAACACCTCACCTGACCAATCCGATTCTCCCAGCCCATTCGTTGTAAGCCAGCAGCCGCCAAAATTATAGCACTGAAATCCTCTTGATCATCTAGCTTTTTAAGGCGCGTGTTCAAGTTACCACGCTGGAGTGGTAAGGCGTCAAGGTTTAAACAAAACAAGTATACAGAATATCTACACTCCCACTGTAAATACATTGAAACCTACAAACACCACTATGTGCTGACAACACCTCTACTCCCCTAAATCCTATAAAGCGTAGGGAAATAAAAAGTATCCTCAAATCCAGAATAGTTACCAGTATTACAGAAAGAGCAACATACACAGGTCCCAAGTATTTTTATACAATATCCTAAATACAAAACCATTTAAAGGGACACTGAACCCACATTTTTTCTTTTGTGATTCAGATAGAGCATGCAATTTTAAGCAACTTTCTAATTTACTCCTATTATCAATTTTCTTCGTTCTTGTGCTATCTTTATTTGAAAAAAAGGCATCTAGACTTCTTTTTTTGGTTAAGACTCTGGACAGCCCTTTTATTGGTGGATGAATGTATCCACCAATCAGCAAGAACAACCCAGGTTGTTCACCAAAAATGGGCCGGCATCTAAACTTACATTCTTGCATTTCAAATAAAGATACCAAGAGAATTAAGAACATTTGATAATAGGAGTAAATTAGAAAGTTGCTTAAAAATGTAATTCTCTATCTGAATCACAAAAGAAAAATTTTGGGTTCAGTGTCCCTTTAAATGTGTGTGAAACAGAATAGAATAAAGTGAGAAAGAAGTGTAGAGGGAATACAGCTGTTCTTTAAAGTGAATGTAAATTTTGTTGCTAAAGTACTCGGTTTTTAAAAATTCGATTAAAAACAGGGGCACTTTAATTCATCAAAATTTACATTTCACTTGTGCTGTGAAAAAACAAAAACAAAACTTACCTTTTAATCTTGACAGCAGCTCCAGCTTCCTCCACCTGGGTCTAAAATGATGAATCCTGCTTCCTCCAATCACGGCATTGAATCAGACACTGATTCCCACGGGGCGGAAGCCGTGATTGGAGGATGACCTATCCATCATTTCTGACATCAGAAATGGCTTGCGACGACCGGAGGAAGCTGGAGCTGCTGTGAAGATTAAAAGGTAAGTATTTTTTTCACAACAGGAGTGAAATGTAAATTTTGATGAATTAAAGTGCCCCTGTTTTTAATCGAATTTTTAAAAAACATAAAAGCATAAAAATTTACATTCACTTTAAAGGGACACAAACACATTTCATGCACCTCCCTCTAATCATGGGTGCTGCCATTATGGAACCTAGGTTACAACGCAGGTATCTGAAGGAGAATTGCTGCACATATACAAACAGGTCAGCTCTAGAATATAGTGAAATACATATTTCAACATGGCGGCACCCATGACTAGAGGGAGGCGGTGAATAATCTGAATACTAAGCTTATAAAATGTATTTAGTGTTTAATGTCCATTTAAGTAGTAAATTAGAAAAATGTTTTAGGTATTAAAAAAAAAAAAAAAAAAAATGTACCTTTCTGCCTCAAAAGATACCCTGCAGGTGGCAAGCTAAGAAGCTGGGAGCTAGCAGCCGATTGGTGGCTGCCCATATATCCCTCTTGTAATTGGCTTAATGATGTGTTCAGCTAGCTACTAGTAGTGCACTGCTGCTCCTTCAACAAAGAATGCCAAGAGAATGAAGCAAAACTAATAATAGAAGTAAATTGGAAAGTTATTTAAAAACATAAATGCATGCTCTATCTGAATCCCGAAATCAAATTTGGGGTTTCATTACCGATTAGTTGTAGAGCGCCAAACAGATTCCGCAGCGCTATATATGCCTATGTTCCCACAATCAGCTATATGAACTGTGCACACAGTCATGTTGGCATCTGTAATAAGTAAACCCTGAGATAGTCAGCCTAGCTGAGCTTTAGGGAACATGCAAGGTCTAATTTGCCTTTAGTGGGGTCTCACATAATTGTTTCTTGTGTAATGGATACAATATCTTTGAATTCCAAATGAGGAAATTTTTTCTTGAGCTGAGCAGCTCTCCGAAGAGAGCTTGTTCCGATGACACTGTGTGGCACAGAAAAGGAGAAAATCAACAAAAAAGGACATGTCTGAAAAAGAGGCCATGCTTAAAACAACTTTACTAAATTATAAAACAATGAGTAGAGACTGTGCAAAAATCTGAAGAAAGATGTAGGTTCAAGTCTTAAGCTGTGCCAAGACTGGACCTGGCACCAAGATTTGTGACCCTTCGATGCCCTTATCTTCCTTCCACTACACTGCCGTTTTAATTTTAAAAAGCAGTAACATAATTTGAATTGCACAAAACATAATTTGAATTGTAGCTGCAATGCGCATATATAGCTACACATGATTCAAAATACAATTCCCATAATGAGATACAATTCAAAATGTGATACCAGAGGTAACAGAATATGAAAGTACACAACTGATTAATTTGTGATAAAGCATTAACTCATTGCTGCAAGCTTTTTTTCCGCAGTAGCAATTTAATTGTACATGTCTGTCTGTTCTAATCAATTCACTGTTGGATGTACATGTCTGGCAATCAAGGGTTTAAATCACTAACGGAGTTGTAAGAGCAGTGATTGTATCTCCATTCCCAGTGAGTGTGAGTAGTTAAAACAGCAATGTTTTAGGTCTTCTGACAAAGGTTGTTTCGGTTTGAACTGGGAAGCTCCTAAATATTTATTTATTATTGTTGTGAAAAATGCTGTCAAACTATAACATTTTGACTGTCTGTATGGAATATGCAGTGACTCCAAATGATTTCCACGTTGTAAGAACCAAATACACAGGGTTTTTGACACTTTCCATTAGTTTACTAATCCCAGACTAGTAAGAAATTGCAGCAGAAGAGTTAGAAATCAAGCTCTTTCCCATAATTAAAGGGGACATACAAAGTCAAATTAACAGTAGTGCATTTCAAATTTGACTGGAAGCATCTTTGGATTCTGGGAAACAAATCACATATTCTGTGCTAACTTTTCAAGTGTATATGGCTCCTCTAACATTCACAGGTAAGTCACATGCACCCATGCTCTGAGTGCACTGCTGTGCATTTTAAAGGAACATAGTACTCAAATCTGAATTGCAAACAAGTCATTTTATTCTGAATAGTAGCAGTTTTGCAATACTTTGCATCCGTGTTCATTATTTAACAGCTTTTGCTGTGCACAGAGCATACAAACACCATGCGTGCTGAGAGAATATATATTGCATCAGCAATGTTTGCGTCAGAGCTAACAAACACACGTCAATGTCGTCTTTTGAGGCTGAAATTAGGGTGTATGGGGCATAACTAATTAGAAGCATTTTTGTTAATATATGGGTAGTGGGAAAAAATGCTTAATTTTAAAAGAGAAATGCACATGAGTATTTTGAGTATTCAGTGGACTAGAAACTGTTTAACCCGACTGCTAAAATTAGTGATGTGTTTCCACCACTGTATATATCATGAAAACTGGGGGGAGAAATCAGGCTCTTACATTTTTGGCTTGACACATGCATTTTAAACAAATGTATCCAGCGCTCTTTTTATCAAACCTCCCACAGAATGTATAATTAGAAAAAAAAAAAAAATGCAGTGTGTCCTAAACTAAAGCCAGTGCTGGTCTCACCTCTTCTCAGGCAGAGAGTTCAGAGTCTTTCCGAAGTGTTTTGGATGAAAGACAACAGCATCGTATGGATTCTCCCGTCTGCGGAGAGATGAATGCATGTCAGTCTGCATATACATTAAGGCATTGCTGTACGCTGTGCACACACAAACTGATGAATATGCTGTTTCCTATGTAAACACACACAAGATCTAAAACTACTCCCTATGCACGCGCACGCACAGATTAGAGCTAAGCTACTCCCTACACGCACACATATCTAGTATGTGCATGCATAGGGAGTAGCTTATATCTAGTATGTGCATGCATAGGGAGTAGCTTATATCTAGTATGTGCGTGCATAGGGAGTAGCTTATATCTAGTATGTGCGTGCATAGGGAGTAGCTTATATCTAGTATGTGCGTGCATAGGGAGTAGCTTATATCTAGTATGTGCGTGCATAGGGAGTAGCTTATATCTAGTATGTGCGTGCATAGGGAGTAGCTTATATCTAGTATGTGCGTGCAGAGGGAGTAGCTTATATCTAGTATGTGCGTGCATAGGGAGTAGCTTATATCTAGTATGTGCGTGCATAGGGAGTAGCTTATATCTAGTATGTGCGTGCATAGGGAGTAGCTTATATCTAGTATGTGCGTGCATAGGGAGTAGCTTATATCTAGTATGTGCGTATAGAGTAGCTTATATCTAGTGTGTGCGCATAGTGAGTTGCTTATATCTAGTGTGTGTGTGCGCGCGCAAAGGGAGTAGCTTTATATCCGTGTGTGTGTGTGAGCATAGGGAGTAGCTTATATCCCTGTGTGTGGGCATAGGGAGTAGTTTATATTTATGTGTAAGTGTGTGTGTGCGCATAGGGAGTAGCTTATATCTAGTGTGTGTGTGTGTGTGTGTGTGTATATATATATATAGGGAGTAGCTTATATCTAGTGTGTGTGCGTGCGTATAGGGAGTAGCTTATATCTAGTGTGTGTGCGTGCGTATAGGGAGTAGCTTATATCTAGTATGTGCGTATAGGGAGTAGCTTATATCTAGTATGTGCGTATAGGGAGTAGCTTATATCTAGTATGTGCGTATAGGGAGTAGCTTATATCTAGTATGTGCGTATAGGGAGTAGCTTATATCTAGTATGTGCGTATAGGGAGTAGCTTATATCTAGTATGTGCGTATAGGGAGTAGCTTATATCTAGTATGTGCGTATAGGGAGTAGCTTATACTAGATATAAGCTACTCCCTATACGCACATACTAGATATAAGCTACTCCCTATACGCAAATACTAGATATAAGCTACTCCCTACACACACACACTAGATATAAGCTACTCCCTATGCGCACATACTAGATATAAGCTACTCCCTATGCGCGCACACACTAGATATAAGCTACTCCCTATACACACACACACTATATACAAGCTACTCCCTATACACACACACACTATATACAAGCTACTCCCTATGTGCACATACTAGATATAAGCAACTCCCTATGCGCACACACTAGATATAAGCAACTCCCTATGCGTACACACTAGATATAAGCTACTCTATACACACACACACATCTAAGCTACTCCCTATGCACAAGATATAAGCTACTCCCAATACACACATACTAGATATAAGATACTCCAATACACACATACTAGATATAAGCTACTCCCAATACACACATACTAGATATAAGATACTCCAATACACACATACTAGATATAAGCTACTCCAATACACACATACTAGATATAAGATACTCCAATACACACATACTAGATATAAGCTACTCCCAATACACACATACTAGATATAAGATACTCCAATACACACATACTAGATATAAGCTACTCCCTATACGCACATACTAGATATAAGCTACTCCCAATACGTACATACTAGATATAAGCTACTCCCAATACGCACATACTAGATATAAGCTACTCCCAATACACACACACTAGATATAAGCTACTCCCTATGCACACACTAGATATAAGCTACTCCCTATGCACGCACACACACTAGATATAAGCTACTCCCTATGTGCACATACTATATACAAGCTACTCCCTATGTGCACATACTATATACAAGCTACTCCCTATGCGAACACACTAGATATAAGCTACTCCCTATGCGCACACACTAGATATAAGCTACTCTATACACACACACAGATCTAAGCTAATCCCTATGCACACATACTAGATATAAGCTACTCCCAATACACACATACTAGATATAAGCTACTCCAATACACACATACTAGATATAAGCTACTCCAATACACACATACTAGATATAAGCTACTCCCTATACGCACACACTAGATATAAGCTACTCCCTATGCGCACACACTAGATATAAGCTAGTCTATACACACACACACACACACTAGATATAAGCTACTCCCTATGCGCACACACTAGATATAAGCTACTCCCTATGCGCACACACTAGATATAAGCTACTCCCTATGCGCACACACTAGATATAAGCTACTCCCTATGCGCACACACTAGATATAAGCTACTCCCTATGCGCACACACTAGATATAAGCTAGTCTATACACACACACACACACAGATCTAAGCTACTCCCTATGCACACATACTAGATATAAGCTACTCGATATGGACACACACACACAGGATACACTGCTAAGTAGACACAACAACCTTATATAGCTCCACAGGTACAGTCCAGTACTTCTGCTCTCTGTTCACTTTATAACCCCCACCCTTCCTTACTTGCACACTGCACCAATAGTGAATCCAGGAGGTAGAGATGTTGGTAAATCTTTTAAGGAATGCACCACAAAGTCAACCCTATAAAAACAGGAATAATTAGGAACAGGAATCCACTCTAAGCAATCACACAATACATGTCAGTATCACATAAAGAGCAGATTGCACAACTTAAATCCCCACCCAGTTATCACAAACCGCCTCCTTTACACCCAGTATTGTTCCGTTCTTACTCATTTCTCTCTAGTGCATTCTCCAGTTCCTTAGTGAATAGGCTCTTCTCTCCAATCTGATGACAACAAAAAGGTCAGAAATGAGGATCTTCCGCTCACTTCTCTATATTACATCATTTCATACAGTAGGACACCCGTGCTTATGATACATAGCAATGCCCCAAAGCCCTTTTTCAACACATAAGTGCTCCGTTCTTCAGTCACAGCACAGCTTTGTCCCACTCAGGCACAGCACAGAGTTTGTCTTCAGCAGTACAAGACAATGCTGCCCCCCAAACACACCACAAAACAGACAGGACACAAAGTATTTCCCACTGAGACATGGCACAGCTCTCGTGTCACAAACCACAAAACAGACCCCACTGAGACATGGCACAGCTCTCATGTCACACACCACAAAACAGACATGGCACAGCTCTCGTGTCACACACCACAAAACAGACCCCACTGAGACATGGCACAGCTCTCATGTCACACACCACAAAACAGACATGGCACAGCTCTCGTGTCACACACCACAAAACAGACCCCACTGAGACATGGCACAGCTCTCATGTCACACACCACAAAACAGACAGGACACAAAGTATTTCCCACTGAGACATGGCACAGCTCTCGTGTCACACACACCACAAAACAGACCCCACTGAGACATGGCACAGCTCTCATGTCACACACCACAAAACAGACATGGCACAGCTCTCGTGTCACACACCACAAAACAGACCCCACTGAGACATGGCACAGCTCTCATGTCACACACCACAAAACAGACAGGACACAAAGTATTTCCCACTGAGACATGGCACAGCTCTCGTGTCACACACACCACAAAACAGACCCCACTGAGACATGGCACAGCTCTCGTGTCACACACACCACAAAACAGACCCCACTGAGACATGGCACAGCTCTCGTGTCACACACACCACAAAAAACAGACCCCACTGAGACATGGCACAGCTCTCGTGTCACACACACCACAAAAAACAGACCCCACTGAGACATGGCACAGCTCTCGTGTCACACACACCACAAAAAACAGACCCCACTGAGACATGGCACAGCTCTCGTGTCACACACACCACAAAAAACAGACCCCACTGAGACATGGCACAGCTCTCGTGTCACACACACCACAAAAAACAGACCCCACTGAGACATGGCACAGCTCTCGTGTCACACACACACCACAAAAAACAGACCCCACTGAGACATGGCACAGCTCTCGTGTCACACACACACCACAAAAAACAGACCCCACTGAGACATGGCACAGCTCTCGTGTCACACACACACCACAAAAAACAGACCCCACTGAGACATGGCACAGCTCTCGTGTCACACACACACCACAAAACAGACCCCACTGAGACATGGCACAGCTCTCGTGTCACACACACACCACAAAACAGACCCCACTGAGACATGGCACAGCTCTCGTGTCACACACACCACAAAACAGACCCCACTGAGACATGGCACAGCTCTCGTGTCACACACCACACAAAACAGACCCCACTGAGACATGGCACAGCTCTCGTGTCACACACCACAAAACAGACCCCACTGAGACATGGCACAGCTCTCGTGTCACACACCACAAAACAGACCCCACTGAGACATGGCACAGCTCTCGTGTCACACACCACAAAGCAGACATGACACAAAGTATTTCCCACTGAGACATGGCACAGCTCTCATGTCACACACACCACAGGACAGTGCTCAAACACGCATATAAAAAAAGAGGTGCTCTGCATATGCAGATAGGGTGACAAGAAACCTATAACAAGGATACACTGATCCTGCCAGTACTGACCTTAGAGAGAGCAGTGTCTAGAATTTTATCCCCTGTAGTGGACATGGCAACTAGGAAGAAAACAAAATATTCAAACTGAGACTGATGTACAAATCCTAGACTCTGAAGGATGTAGCAATATACTGTTTAATAGAGTGGGGAAAAGGAAGAGAGAGAGAAAACAAAGACAGAGGGAGGGACAGAGGTGGAAAGGGAGAGGAAGTAAAAAAAAAGGGAGAAAGACTCGAGGGAAGACTAATAAGTGAATAGTAGTAGAATAAAAAACAGAGGGGCAGAGAGTTATTAGTGATCACTGATGTGACAGTTTCCAGGTGTCTCTCATGGCCTCGTCTCCTACCAATTTCGAAATGAGCAGCTTGGAACTTCTTGCTCAGCATTTCCACAACGCTGTCTGTCTGTATGCGAGCCAACTGCAGGAGATAAAGAAGATGGCTTACTGAACATACTTCCCATTACCACCCCTCAGTGTTACACCCTGCTACTCATGTAGCACTGCTATATACACAGCTCTGTCATTGTATAGCCAGCATATGTACAGCCAACCCTGCTACTCATGTAGCACTGCTATATACACAGCTCTGTCATCGCATAGCCAGCATATGTACAGCCAACCCTGCTACTCATGTAGCACTGCTATATACACAGCTCTGTCATTGCATAGCCAGCATATGTACAGCCAACCCTGCTACTCGTGTAGAACTGCTATATACACAGCTCTGTCATTGTATAGCCAGCATATGTACAGCCAACCCTGCTACTCATGTAGCACTGCTATATACACAGCTCTGTCATCGCATAGCCAGCATATGTACAGCCAACCCTGCTACTCATGTAGCACTGCTATATACACAGCTCTGTCATTGCATAGCCAGCACATTTACAGCCAACCCTGCTACTCATGTAGCACTGCTATATACACAGCTCTGTCACTGCAAAGCCAGCATATTTACAGCCAACCCTGCTAATTCAGTACTGCTGCTGTATATCTATCATGCCAGCTCCCACCTCCATTACTAATGTACTGGCACTGTACACACAGCTTTATCACTGTATATCTATCATGCCAGCTGCCACCCCCATTACTAATGTACTGGCACTGTACACACAGCTTTATCACTGTATATCTATCATGCCAGCTGCCACCCCCATTACTAATGTACTGGCACTGTACACACAGCTTTATCACTGTATATCTATCATGCCAGCTGCCACCCCCATTATTAGTGTACTAAAAAAAAAAATCATATATTTCACCAGCACTTATGGGTATAAAACGTTCATCTTTTATTGAAGGATAAAGTTAAAAATAAGCAACGTTTCGTGACCTTATGTCACTTAAGCATGATTAAATGACATAAGGTCACGAAACGTTGCTTATTTTTAACTTTATCCTTCAATAAAAGATGAACGTTTTATACCCATAAGTGCTGGTGAAATATATGATTTTTTTTTAGTGACTGAGAGGAGTTGCAGGTTTTCCTCTACACCGTGCACATTCAGTGCTGCTGTATTCACACATGATATTGGATTATTAGTGTACTGGCACTGTACACACAGCTGTATCACTGTATATCTATCATGCCAACTGCCACCTCCATTATTAGTGTACTGGCACTGTACACACAGCTGTATCACTGTATATCTATCATGCCAACTGCCACCTCCATTATTAGTGTACTGGCACTGTACACACAGCTTTATCACTGTATATCTATCATGCCAACTGCCACCTCCATTATTAGTGTACTGGCACTGTACACACAGCTGTATCACTGTATATCTATCATGCCAGCTCCCACCTATTAGTGTACTGGCACTGTACACACAGCTGTATCACTGTATATCTATCATGCCAACTCCTCAATTACTAATGTACTGGCACTATACACACAGCTCTGTCACTGCATATCTGTCATACCTAGGGCTGCCACTGAACATATACCTTTTAGAAACCACCTATTTATGACCCTTAAATCAAATAAAGTTTACTCACTTGGCTTTTCCTTGTCCCAACTCTTATGACATCGTTGCCAATTCCCAAACCATCCTGCAAATGATTGACAAACATATGGTTAGTACCGCCATAGGACCAAGTCATGTCTATCCTGTTCCTTGCGATTCTGGGTAGGGGGTTCTGGTTTTAAAGCATATGCCTCTGTGAATACATTTACCCAAAGAAAAAATCAAATTTATCAGAAAAGGCTGATGAAACCTCAACTTTGGACAGTAACAATAAAGGGAAGCTCAACCGTGAAGACACATTGATAAATAGAAGTGTGAAAAGCACAGGTTGCAATAAGCTGATCAGAGTGCAAGGAAAAAAACAGAGACCAATAAGTTAATGAGGGGTGTAGGGTGGAAAAGCACAATATGGCAAATAGCTGAAATATATGCCATATGCAAGACTAAATGAAAACCTCTACAAAGCGGAAAAAGCAGAATTTAAATACATTCAGAGACTTTACCACAGAAATATAAATTGTTTATTTTGTTTGCTATATATTGTAAATGCACTATTACTTAATGTGGCTACAATCAAATCTAACTGGTATGTACATTTTAAACATTTTTAATAATAGGTTTGTGCCAGGGTGGACACATTTATTTAGGAGCCAGCATTAACGTTGAGGACACAGCCACATAAAGGCTGTTGTAAATATAGAGCAACTAAGATAAAAAGTTTGGAACTAGACATAAAACTCATGAAGCCATAGTTCCCAGAATTTTAAAGCTGTGACTCATTAAAAAAAGATTTTGCAGAATATAAAAGAACTACAGAGACCAAGAACCCTTACCCGTGTCCTAAACCTCTCCATTGCAAGCTCCCTTTATGAAGAACTAACACAGCAACCCTCCGTTTCCACGTGTCCCCTGAGAATGAACTTATTCCCAACAGTACAACAACTGTCACTAAAACCCCAGTGCTCTCTGGGACAATGTGGACAGAGAGATAAGATGGAGAGACATAGAGCAGGGGAAACCAATCCAAGACCCCACCCCATTGAATAATTAAATATGGCTTCCCACATGGTAATATTGGAGCAGTCAGCTCTTAGTGAGTTGTACAGTAATGTTATCAGCAATACTCAGGCCATACTTGTCATTTCTACTGTAATCATAAAAGCAATGGCAGAGGAGCATCTTATCTAAATATACAGGGGCAACTCCCTATGTGCTGAGCAGTGAAAATGCATCACCCCTCCCAGCATGCATCTAGGAAGGGGAGAAGAAATGTGTGAATATACAGTATATATATATTGAAGAAGTAACTCACTGTATAATAATTGCTAAGGGTGAAACAGATTCCAATAATGTATGCAGTCAAATGATAACTACAGATTTTAAAAAGCTAAAAAAGAGAGGCCTAATACAGATATATGCTTTGAGTTTGTCTGCCAAGGAGCACATATACTGCAGTATGAGTTAACATATCTGTCAGCTAATGAACACAATTACAGCAAAAGTATCTGCATAAATCAGCCAATGGGTACTAGCACAGTTGTATGTGCTGTGTGTGTCATGTAATGGGCGGAATTGGGAGTAGTACTGGGGCTAAGAAGCTAAGGGTATGTGATAAATAATCTTCTTAGCGCCAGTACTACTCCCAATTCCTCCTTTCTGTTTTCTCTGGGGTCTATAGAGAGGGTCCCACCTGTACTTGGCTGGGTTAAAGATTAGCGCCAACTCTACCCACCTACCAAAACTGTCATGTAATGGGCACCAATGCAGCAGTATGAATTGTGTCTGTAGGAGACTAGGCACTAAATCCTAGATATGAAATACATCTGTCTGCTAATGGATCCTAATGTATCAACATGACCTGCACCTGTCAGCTAATAGGCACATATACAGCATTATGAATTGCTTATTTTAGCCAATGGGCACTATTATAGCAGTATTAGTTGCACCGGTTATCTAATGCGCACTAATAGTTTGGTATAAGTTTTGCCTTTCATGCCAGTCAGCTGTTATACAGCTGTATGATTTGTATCAAAAGAAATTCTTACTTCAGCTGCATAAGTGAAATCTGTCAACTAGTCAGCTCTAGTACATCTGTATGAGATGAAAGTCTATCAGACAGCTATTTAAAGGGACAGGAACCCCTAACATTTTCTTTCATGATTTGGATAGAATATACAATTTTAAGCAACTTTCCAGTTTACTTCTATTATCAAATTTGCTTCATTATCTTGTTATCCTTTGCCAAAGGAACAGCATTGCACTACTGGGAGCTAGATGAATTCATCTAGTTAGCCAATCACAAGAGACAAATGTGTGCAGGCACCAATCAGCAGCTAACTCCCATTAGTGTAGGATATGTGCGTATTCTCTTCCAACAAGGGATACCAAGAGAACGAAGCACATTTAAAAATAGAAGTGAATTTAAGTGTCTTAAAATGACATGCTCTATATGAATCATGCAAGTTTAATTTTGACTTTCCTATCCCTTTAAAGGGACAGTCTACACCCAATTAAATAATGAGCCGTTACTTCGATCACCCTTAAAACATACCATTGCATCCCTTTACATACATAGCAGATGGACCGGTATACAAGTAATGTTACGATAAGTAACTTTATTTGTCTTCTAGATATGGCCGCCAAACTCCTCCCCCTCCTCCTTTGTCCCCTTCTCTATTTCTTTTCCAGACTCGTGCATGTAAGAAACCGTGACGTCGCTGTTATGCTTATGACAAGTAGCGGTCGGAACACTATGTATTGTAGTGTAGATTCATAAAATCAAAGTAACACTCAATTACACCAAGGTTCTGGATATTTGGTTCCTATTTAATTGCACATGCGCAAATCGGCGTGAACACTTTTTCAAAGTTTAACTAGTGAGCAGATTCTGATTGGACAATTAATATAACAAAATGTAAAGAAGTAACAGTGGGCGGAGTTTGGTGGCCATATTTACATGAACTAAACAAATGTTCTTTTTAGGATTATTTGTGTACCGGTCCAGCTACAGGACATGCAATGCAGTGCAGGTGGATCTTCTTTGGTTAATCTAAGGTATGGGTTTATGTTTAATCGGTTGTAGACTGTCCCTTTAACTGTCCTAATTGTGAAATATCGTAACACGCTCAGATGTGCATGTACTATCAATTATCTTTGTCAGACAACAATCACTATACAGCTTTATGACATGTCTCTGTAATAATGCAGTTTAGTTACAATTGTATAACTGCGTAATATCTTTCAGCCATTAAAACAACTGGCTGGCAGGTTTGTCTAGCAGCCAAAAAGCACCAACCTAATTGTGAAATTCCAAATAATAATAACAACATGCAGGAGAATTAAATTACCATATAAATAATAGTACTAAGTACATTAAACTATGACCAACTAATGGCACACACACTACAAATAAGCTGGCCCTCCACCTTTGGGCTACATACTGATTGGTTATAATTGTTATGCATTCTTCCCAGGCCTTTTTTTTTTTAATGATTGCACCACCAGGCTGATTTTACAATAAATTATCTTATTAAAGGGACATGAAACCCAAATTTTTTCTTTCATGATTTTGAAAGAGCATACAATTATAAACAACTTTCTAATTTACTTCTATTATCTATTTTGCTTCATTCTCTTGATATTCTTTGCTGAAAAGCATATCTAGATATGCTTAGTAGCTGCTGATTGGTAGCTGCACACAGATGCCTCCTGTGATTGGTTCACTGTGTGCATTGCTATTTCTTCATTAAAGTATATCTAAAAAATAAAGCAAATTAGGTAATAGAAGTAAATTGGAATGTTGTTTAAAATGATATTCTTTATCTGAATCATGAAAGAAAATGTTTGGGTATAGTGTCCCTTTAAGTTGTGCTATATATCAGCAAGAACCATTAATTGTTTATATATTTTATTAGGATTTTAAAGGGACATGAAACCCAAATTATTTATTTCATGATTCAGATAGAGCATGTGATATTAAACAATTTTCTTCTATGAACTAATTTGTATTGTTCTCTTGACATCTTTGTTTTTTTGTAAAGGATACCTAAGTAGGATCTGAAGCTGCTGATTGGTGGCTACACGTATGTCTCATGTTATTGGCTTTCAGCTAGCTCCCAGTAGTGCATTGCAGCTTCTTTAACAAAGTATTATTGGAAAGTTGGTTAAAATAGTATTCTCTTCTTTGTGCATGAAAGAAAATCTTGGGTTTCTTTCATGTCCCTTTACAGAAAAAAAATAATTGTACTGTTTCTTTAATGTACGTTTGAGTTAAAAACTGTAAGGTCTCGAGATGTTTTAAGAAGATTATAAAAACCCATATGTTCAGTTGTCCCCCTACTTTTAGTTAGGGAACAGAGTTTATAGAGCAAGTGAAACTAATAATTCTAACTTTCGGACACAACGTGACTTTTTCCTAATTCCTACTAGTTCATTCATTTGGCACAAGACAAGCACCGCCCATTCTGTGACTGACAGGTGCCCTTACAAATTGTGTACCAGGGTTGCAAAGAGGTGGCCAATCAGCTTGTTGCAAGCAAGTCTCCGGTAACTCACCATGCTGCCTTCGGACATGGCTGTCCCCGTGTACGGGATCAAGAACACCGGCAGAAGAGGTCTGTGGAGTTACAAGATGTCCACCAAGCTAAGAGTCCTGGCTCCTCCATGCAACGTCCCAGCAGCTGTTCACAGCCACTTAAACTAAAGGTCTGCTCTGACCTCTCTTCCGCTTGAACTTTCTCCAATGACAGCAGTTTTTTTTTTATTAAAAACTTTATTGAGAATACAGTGTGAACATTCTGTCATCAATCTGTTGCACGATACTTTTTAAATAAAGTTTGATACGTTTCAATTCGATTTTATCTTGTTTTATACTTTCTGTACTGATTTTAACTGTTTGTTTAGATATAGCGTTTGCCGAAAAGACACTTAGTTCATGTGTGCCATATAAATACTATTGTGCTCACTCCCGTGGAATTATTTAAGAGACGAGTCAGCATTGATTGTCTAAAATGCATGTCTGTCAAAAGCACTGAGATAAGGGGACAGTCTGCAGAAGCTTAGAAACAAGGTAATCACAGAGGTATAAAGTGTATTAATATAACAATGTTGGTTATGCAAAACTGGGGTATGAGTAATAAAGGGAATATCTATCTTTTTAAACAATAAAACATTCTGGAGTAGACTGTCCCTTTAAGTAAATTAAAAAAAAATGTTTATTATTATTATTACGTGTCCAGTCTTTACTGACATCGCCTATGGATTCTATGAAATATGAACTTGTTGATCACTTTTGTTTGGTAAGGAAACTGCCATAGTGTGGAAATGATAACAAATATGTGTCACACTAGATCTCTACATTAAACTTCTAGACACATTTTTAACAGAATGGTTATTACTCATCATGCAGTTGTTGTTAACACACATACAATACAGAGGTTTATATTTTTACTGTTTTTATACACAGTTTAAAAGCTACATTGTTATGCACATGAATAATCTGCTATACGAGCAATGCAGCCTCTTCAAATATTAATTACTGGATTATCATGGCAATCCTTCTCTAATCTACAATATATATATATATATATATATATATATATATGCATTTGTGTTTATATATTAACCTTTTACCGCCGTTATGGCGTTGTATTCAGTCCAAACGGCGCTGGGCTTTAGCACCGTTAGGATGAAATACAACGTCATAGCCGTTTGGCTGTCCTGAAGCCCACAGCGCTTTCTGGATGTGATTGTGATCTGGAGGGCGTGACTAGCGTCATAGGGACGCCTGACCCGATTCCATAATTGAAATCTCGCAATCGTGTGTGCGATCGTGGGATTTCAATCTGTTTACATTGGAACGTTGTTCCGATGTAGACTTTATGACCCTGTCATGAAAGGGTTAAAGCAGGTTTGAACGCTAATTTGCTGTGAGGTGACGATTCCACCTCTTAGCCAATAGCGTGCTAGCTATCCGACATGGCGCCAATTGGCCTGCACGGCTATTGGCTAAGAGGTGGAAACGTCACCTCGCGGCAAAATAGCATTCTGCCGTGGGCTGCCTGAGGAGCTCAGTGCAGTGAATGCTTCAGACAAATAAAGGAACTTTCAGCATGGAGTATTTTATATTTCACAACTGAAAGTCCCCTTTATTTGTTTCACTGGTAAATCCATCACTTTAAGGTCACACTCACTGGATTTGTAAATAAATTATTTTCATTGATGTAACGTTTTAGGAGCTCAGAGCAAGGGCGTGATTCCCCCAAATTAAGCATTAATAAAAATTGTTTATCTACCAAACCAGTACGAGCAAGTAGGGTTGCCACCTCAGCCATGTTTTCCTGGGCACTTATGAGTTTCACATGCTGCAGGGTGTGCAGGGAGGAACATGTATTGTGTTTATGGACAGCACTATTCATAGGCACTATACATATTCCTCCCTGCACACCCTGCAGCATGTGTAACTTATAAGTGTTCTGTATTTTAAGGGACGGGTGGCAACCCTACGAGCAAGCTTATTTTAAAGGGCCATTGTGGTGAAAAAAAAGAAATGCTCTAATTTGTTACTAAAGCATGCAGTTTTAGCACTAATGACACTTTGTGTTTAACCCCATGCAATGGGGTTAAATGCATAAGTACCATGTAAGATGCGCAAAGAACTGTTGGTGCAGACCTGCAGGGCAGACAGGACCAGTGAGCCAATCAGCATTGATAGTCATGCAACCCAGCTGAGAAACTTTGTTGCTAGTGCTAAAATTACATGTTCTAACAAATTAGCACATGCATTTTTTTCCCAGTAGAATATCCATTTAATGCTGTTTGATTTTAATTGGACTTCTATTGCACACTGTTGGATGAAATTAAAGTTTGGTGAGCAGCCCCCGCCCCTGTGAAAAGCTGCATTGGATCAGCAGAAGAAGCAGTGGCGACAGCCGAGTGGCTGGCTGGGCGGGTGGGCTGTTTCTCGTGCACAAGCATGGAAACTCAGCTTTAGAGTAGTAGTAGTAATGGGAGTAGTTGCAGTGGGGGGCGGAGTTCCGAATATTGCAGAGGAGCCGAATAAACAGCTTTCCATGAGCGCACCATTTCTGATACAAAATCCCACGCATGCGCTCTAGAAAGGGTCCCGGAATTTCACAGCTCTAAATATTGTATCAGTGACGTGTGTGGCCAGGTATGTGATGACGCTGGTACGCATGCGCATTACGTCCAAAATTTGCGAAACAGCTGATGTAACATCACAGGAAGTGACATGGTTTGCTGTTTTCCAAAGTTCGCCATCTTACCAAAACACCTGCCCTTGGAACTTGTGATACAGCGAATATATACAGAATATTCATGCCACAATTTAGCCTAAAAATGCATCTACAGCATACTCTTCCTCTTAATAAACACATAAAGCATATTATTTTTACATTAGATTGCCTCTTTAAAGAAAGGTTTAGGTTTTTGAGGATTACCTAACACCTGATTAGGAAATAGTTTAAATTGTGTTGATTATAATAAAAACATTTTTTATCAGTTTACATATTTTTTTAGTTTTTGTGACAGATCTCAAGCTATGAAAAACATAAAACATCCTTGTAGTCCTAATGAGAAAACAAATATATTAAACATTTAACAAAATAAATACGTTTATATGCAAGTTCTGTCTCTAAAACATGTTTTTGGAAATATTTATATTTAATTTAAAAGCATAGTGTATGGCGATTAGTTCACTTTTTGAAATGGCACTATTTTTACTCTGATCGGTCTTATTTAAAGGGAAATTAAAGTCAAAATTAATATTTCATTATTCCAATAGACTGTACAATTTGAAGGGAAAAAAAATAATTATTTCTCTTGGTATCCTTGTTGAAATGTATCTCTTTTCCATGAGCTTATACAGAAGCGCCCTTGCATTTTGTGTACTATATTTCAGAAGTATCTATGACATACATATAGTACACAACACATGCACGCTCTTGAGCATTCTTGGGTATTCAGTAATGAAAGAAGCTATATTTCTCTGCATAGGGTACAAAGAAAGAAAAAAAATAACAATAGGGGAAGTGTTTTTGTTTTTAATTTTCTCCTTTATTTGTACCATGAAAGTAATTTTGACTTGTGTATCCTTTTAACACACACACACACATCTATGATACTAGGCATTGTGGTAAGCAATTGATAAAACAAGCTTCAGAAAGCTCAAAAGTAACCACAGGTTATTGACATTTTAATCAATTATTTAAATTGAACCACCTGACTCTTTAAGTCCAGGGGTGGTCTGATTTGTTTTTGTTTTTTTTGTTTACAAAATATATTTCTTTAAAAAGAGTGATGCAAATTGTTATATTTTGAAGAAAAAAATAACAAAACAAACAACAATAATGTATTTGCGATTTTCTAACAGGGCTCCTTATGAGAAACTTCATTTATCAACTGCACTGGAAGATTGGGATATGATGGAGGAACTTAAACTTACTATAACTATTGACCAGTATTTTCCTGGTAAGAAGCTCCTTGCACATACTTTTATGGGGGTCTTTAAACTTGTATTTTATTTTTTATGGCAGCTTTCCCGGTATATTCTGGAATTTTTTTTTATTTATTTTTTTGTAGTTTGACCGTGCAATATACTGCAGCCACTGCAAATGCTAGACAGAATTGTGTTTTCAAATTAAAGATTAACCTGAACATTAATATGCAGATGTATTTTTAAAGTATTAGTTGTTTTAAATATTGAGAAAATGAGTGTATAACTTCAGAAACTAATTTGCACCACCATATTGTAATTTAGGTTAGGGACAGATCTAAATGGGTCATTAGAGTGTGCAATTAATGGCTGTGTGTGGGTTTTTTTTTGTGTGTGTATATATGTGTGTGTGTATATATATATATGTATATGTATGTGTGTGTGTATATATATATATATATATATATATATATATATATTAGTACACACTCTCAGTGTTTGGTGTCACTTTACTTTGCTGTGTGTGGATAGATAGATTTAACTTCACTTGATAAGCTTGTTCTAAAACAAAGTCTCTTCTGTATACTGCTTGTGGATTGCAGGATCTGATGATAAAGCGGAGCGGTACACTCTGAGAAGGCAGCACAGTGTTGATTCATCTCCAAGTAGTTCTGAGGATGGCGAGCTCCCAGGTGAGGACAAGTATGGCTGAATAGTGTTTTATTGACCATTACAGCTCTAGAACAGCAAGTTACCAAAACTACTCTGTTAAAGGTTCAGTCTGACTATTAGAATAGTGACCTAATGAGTGATCAGTTCAATTGGTCAAACCAGAAAAGGCTACTGATTTAACGTTAAATTACCCCTATTTGAAAGTTTGGGGGACCAGGATTAAAGGTCCATAATAAGCGTCCTCATGCAGTATATGATAACATTCCTTAAAGGGATTCTAAACCCACATTTTTTTCTTTAATGATTCAGATAGCGCATGCAACTTTCTAATTTACTCCTATTTAATATTTTTTTTTTCTTTGTTCTCTTGCTATCTTATTTAAAAAGCAGGAATATAAAGCTTAGGAGCCGGCCTATTTTTGGTTCAGAACCTGGGTTATGCTTGCTTATTAGTTTGCTAAATGTAGCTACCAATAAGCAAGCAGTATCCAGGGTGCTGAAACCTAAAATGGTCTGGCTTCTAAGCTTTACATTCCTGCTTTTTAAATAAAGATAGCAAGAGAACAAAGAAAATTAATAGGAGTAAATTAGAAAGTTTCTTAAAATTGCATGCTCTTTCTGAAGCATGAAAAAAAAAAGTTTAGTTTCCCTTTAAAGTGAATGTAAATTTTTATGCAAAAGTGCCCAGTTTTTAAAAAATCGATTAAAAACATGGGCACTTTAATTCATAAAAATTTACATTTCACTCGTGTTGTGAAAAAAAAAAATACCTTTTAATCTTGATAGCAGCTCCAGCTTCCTCCACCTGTCGCAAAGCCTCTTCCTGGGTCTAAAATGAGGAATCCGGCTTCCTCCAATCACGGTGTTGAATCAGACACTGATTCCCCTGGGGGGGGGGGAAAGCTGTGATTGGATGATGACCTTAGCCATCATTTCTGACATCAGAAATGACTTGCAACGATCGGAGGAAGCTGGAGCAGCTGTCAACTTTAAAAGGTAAGTTTTTGTTGTTTTGTTTTTTCACAGCAGGAGTGAAATGTAAATGTTGATGAATTAAAGTGCCCCTGTTTATAATCAAATTTTTTAAAGAAAAACGGGCACTTTAGCATCAAAATTTACATTCACTTTAAGGGGCATTTTACATTATTGCATATTTTCTTTCTTAAAAAGAAAAAAAAAGTATATTTTATTATAGAAATATAATAACATAGTCCCACATGGAGATTTTCCTAAACACCCCAGAAATAGGCCCTTTTTTTTTTTTTTTGTCTTTTCTAATGTCCAATCAGCATTGCCTTGCTGATCAGATACGGGAGTGTGCATTCAATAGCACGCTGACACTGGAACCATTGCCAATGTGTTCCCTCAAATAGGGCCGGATCAGCTTTAGACTGACAGGTTGCTGTAATGCTGGAGCCTGCATTTCTTAGGAAGGGGTAGTGGCGCTGTGTATAAACAATGAACTGCGCAGGCTCTAACCCTATATGTCGGTCGTCCGACTCAGTAAGTTATTGGATCTGAAAGTTTGTTTTTTAGATTTTTATGGGCAGTGGAAGCAATTAATATTTGTAAAGTAAATATCTTTAAAGCTGTAAATAATATTTAATACATGTATATGAGGGAACATTTATGACCATAATTAACTTTTGAAAAACAATGTGCTTGGAACCCTTAAGGTTGCATCCTGTCTGGGAATGACTTGACCAGTTCAGGTTCTCATGTGTGTTTTCGGGTTTTGAAACTGTCTGGGTTTGGAGAAAATGGCCACAGCCAAAAAAAGGTGAAATTGTGCATTTGCAACAATCTGCACATGCCTAAAGTTATTTCTCTCTCTCTCTTGTGTGTTTGTCAGTGTCTGTGTAAGAGTAGGGTTGCCACCTCGGCCATGTTTTTCTTGACACTTATAGTTACACATGCTGTAGGGGGTGCAGGGAGGAACATTTATTGTGCTGTTCATGCGCACTATTCAGGAAATGTCCAGAGGCACAATACATGTTCTGCCCTACTTACCCTGCTCATAAGTGTCTAGGAAAACGTGGCCAAGGTTGCAGAGTGAGTGTTCGGGTTTGGACTGAACTTAAAGGGATGGTAAACTCTCTCCCATTTTAAAAATCAGATCCGGAATGTTAGTGATATTTTAGATGGAGTTTAATTCATCAGTTGTAATGAAGTTGCGCTTTAACTTTTTAATATAGATATGAAATTCTAATAACCTACGCTCCGTCGTCCCCTTCAAAAGTACATTTTTCTGTGAGCTAGCAATTTTAATTGTTGTCCAATCAGCGCTCTCCCCATATGGCACTTTTTGTTGTAGCCATAGAACTGATTTGAGAAAAATTTAAACCATTAGCTCACAAACATTTCCTTTCTTTACTAAGATATGGTAAGTCCATGGCTTCATCAATTACTGTTGGGAATACCACTCCTGGCCAGCAGGAGGAGGCAAAGAGCACTACAGCAAAGCTGTTAAGTATCACTTCCCTTCCCACAATCCCCAGTCATTCTCTTTGTCTCTGTTAATGGAGGAGGTGAAGTTTTTGGTGTCTGAAGAAAATTGGATTTCTTATGCTTCAAGCAAGATTTTATTATTTTGAAAGCCAAAGTAGGTTTGCTCTGATCTTTCCTATGTTCTGGTTATAGCTGTAGTCCAGGTCAATCTCTTCAGTAGAGTAGTGGTGGCTTTAAAGTAGTTGGGAACTTGTGAGGTGGGCCTTGCTGCGATTTCCTAACATTGTTGCTGCCCTACAATAGAAAGCCTGAGTAGGTTTACTCTGATCTTTCTTTTTTCTACAGGTCTCTGTGAGGAGTGACTTCCTTTAATACCTTGTAGGCTGTCCTCCTGCCGGACAGCTAGAGATGCAGGTAAGTGCCTTTTTGTATTCTGGGGTAAAGATTTACAGAAGGAGGCTGGCACTGAAGGGGTTAAGCTCTTCCCAAAAAGTTTTACAGACTGGAGTTTCTTTGCCATGGTTGGCGTGGATTGTTCGGTGGGCGGACACTCGCATTCGTTTATTCACTTTTCAGGAGTGAATACCGGGAGTGGACCAGGGCCGCCACTAGAAATTTTGGGGCCCCTGACTTAACCATTGATCAGGCCCCCCCCCCTTTGTCGACGTGCAATTTTTGACCAAGTGACTAAAACGTATATGCACTTTATTCTTAAGTGTCTATTTAAATTGGAATTGTTGTAAAGGTAGTAACATACAGACACACTCATACACTGAAACACACACACACACACACACACACACTCACACATAAGGATTCACATATAGACACTCTAGCAGACACTCAAATAAACACACTCAGACACAGACACTCAGCACTTGTTTACATTGACCTGACAAGTAATTAGGTAAACTACAGTTTTGTGAAAAAATGAGATTTAGAAAACAAAATATGGAGTTCTGATTATATTTTTTGCAAAGGAAGATGCCAACTAAATGATGACAACAGCATGCAGTGGCTGAAAGGAAGGGACCTGAACTACCTAAACAATAATTTAAGGGTTAAATGGTGGATTGGTGACTTCCGGAAAGGTCTTGTTAGTCTCAAAGTCTGTAGAAAGATGTGAATAATCAATAGTAAGGCCAAAATGTCCTAAAAAGGAACAGACAATGTTTATGTGCATAGTGGTTTAGTGCACACTCAGAAATCCTCTCAAATGCTAATACTTTACTCCTTGTAATAACAATTCCCATTGTCAATTAGCACTCTGCTGTAGTACCCACTGGTGGCTGCCAAAATGTAAAAAAAAAAAAAATTTTTTTTTTTTTTTAGTTCTTGCCTCATGGGGCCCCCCTGGCCCATTGGGCCCCTGACAGGAATCACCCCTGTCACCCCCTGATGGCGGCCCTGGAGTGGACTTCTTGAGCAGTCAGACTTTTCATCCTGGGGAATGGGCGCTTCTCCCGGAGATGTTCTCCAGGTTAACCCTCAAATGGGGGGTGCTGGATTTGGAGATGGCAGTACGCCAAGCTTCGAAGTTATGTTAAAGTGAAGAGATTAGCAGGCTGCTCTGTTAAATACCCTGCGGTTCTGTGGGATTTCAGTCTGGCATCCCTGTTCTTTAGTTTGCTTTCCTTCTACGAGGCATTGCTCGTATCAAATGGGAGTGAGCATCAGTATTTTAATAGTTCCTGCATAGTTTCGCAGGATCTGGTATACAGATATAGCGGAGATGTATTTCTTCCACCTTGGTGGTTGTTCTAGAGAAAGGACCTTCTAATTCAGGGTCCATTCTTTCGTTTTCTCTAAAGCTTTCTGCTTGGAGATTGAATGCTTAGTTCTATCTAAGCGTGGTTTTTCAGAATCGGTCATTGAGACCATGATTCAGGTTCGCAACTCTATTACTGATCATTTTAACTATAAGGTATGACGTAAATTGAATCCCAGGACTACTCTTTGAAGTAGGGTCAGGATTCCTTGGGGTTTTACTTTTTTCTCCGGGAAGGTCTGGAGGACGGTTTGTCAGTCAGTTTTCTAACGGGTCAGATTTCTGCATTATCCTGTTTTACACAATTGTCTGACGTATGTGCCAGACGTGTAATCTTTTTGTCAGACCCTGGTTAGTATCAGGCCTGTGTTTAAGTCTGTTAATCCTCTTGGAGTTTTAACCTTGGTTTTAAGGTTTTGCAGCAGGCCCAGTTTGAGCCATGGCATTCCACAGATTTATCTTGGAAGTTTTTTTTGTTTGTCTTTTGCTATATCTTCTGCTCGGAGAGTTTAGGTACTCTCAGCTTTGCAGATCCGCTTTATCTTATTTCGGATAAGGCGGTTATTTATCCTAAGTGGAAATTTTGTTTGGGAATTTGTTGTTCTTGTTCCCTCTGTGTCCTCATTCTTATATGTTAAGGAACGTGTGTGCACATTTTGAATGTTGTGTGTACTTGATTTTGTTTTCTCTGTATCAGAAAGCTACTGCTACTTCTCTTTTCTCTGGTTGAGAAGTTTATTTTGTTTTGTTTTTCAGACTGCGGGGCTGCAGTCTTCTGAGAGAGATATGGCTCATTACATGAGGGCTGTCTCTTCTTAGATTTTCACAGATGAAGCTTCTGTGGATCGGTTTTACAAGGTTGCAACTTGGTCTTCTTTGCATACTTTTTTGAATTTTTTAAATTTGATTATTTTGCCTCGGCTGAGGCTTCTTTTGGGGGAGACTTTTTTCAAGCGGTGGTGCCTTTTTGTTTAGGTCTGCCTGTCTTGTCCCTCCCTATTCATCTGTGTCCTCTAGCTTAGCTCTAGCTAGGGTATTGATTCCCAACAGTAATTGATGAAGCCATGGACTCACCATATCTTAGAAAAGAAAACAGGATTTATGCTTACCTGATAAATCTATTTCTTTCCAGAGTCCACGGCCCCGCCCTTTATTTCAAGACCGTTAGATATATCTATCTATATCATTTATTTTAATTTTTTAATTAAACCTCAGGCTCCTGAACACCTTGTGTTACTCCTTTTTTTCTCCATTTCCCTTCGGTCAAATGACTGGGGATTGTGGGAAGGGAAGTGATACTTAACAGCTTTACTGTGGTGCACTTTGCCTCCTCCTGCTGGCCAGGAGTGGTATTCCCAACAGTAATTGATGAAGCCGTGGACTCACCATATCCGGAAAGCATAAATCCTGTTTTTGAAGTGGGTTGCAGAGCGCAGGGTATTTGAATCCATTTTAAAAAGTAAGTTACAGGCATCTTCGTTACAACTGATGAATGAAACTCAATATAAAATATCAATAACATCCTGGATCTGATTTTAAAAAGGGGAGAGTTTACCATCACTTTAAGGTGGCAACCCTAGCTAGGATTTGAATTCTGTGGGGTGTGTTTTTTTTTTTTTTTTACCTCACCTCACAATGCTATATAAGTTTCAGATGAGCACCATTTTAGTAAAATGCTTTTTCTTACCCAAGTGGCAAAAACTTACACATACAAGCAAACTGATAAAGTGTGTATATATATATATATATATATATATATATATATATATATATATATATATATATATATATATATATATATATATATATACACAGATGTCACAGGAATTGGCTATATACACATATAAAGTAAATCCGCTATTTCATGATTTTTGTCAGTTGCAAGAGTCTCATGGGTAGGTACACAGTTGTTGCAAAGGAGGAGGGGTAGAGGAGTAGTATAGAGCTCCAAGTTGTAGCAAAGCCTCCCCCCCCCCTCTATATTCACTCATATGTTGTGCATACACATTTTGCTATTCACATACACAAGCATTATTATTATCTGTTATTTGTAGATCATACAACCTGAAGATATTTGGTGCTGGATAAAAGGCACTATAAGCTATAGGGTTAAATAGGACCATGCTGGGCTTGTTCTTGGTCCTTTTGTTCTTAGCAAATAATAAAGTCCATAGGGGGTGCCCTTCAGAACCACACATACTCAATATAAATAGTCCCAAAAATTCCTAGCTCTGTGAGTGATACATTTTCTTTGAAGTGAAAGCCTGGTGATAGATCTACCAGAATAGAGACACTTCCAGGATAATGTGTCTTCTATGTAAATCAAGGGTGCTCTATGTGCAGGCTGGGATTTCTCAGCCGCCCAGCTGACAGGTCCCAAGTCCACAGGAAATGGCTCTTCACCTTTTAAAGGAATACTAAATGAAAACATTTTCTTTCATGATTCAGACAGAGCATGCAATTTTTAAGCAACTCTCTAATTTACTCCTATTATTTTTATTTTCTTCATTCTCTTGGTATCTTTATTTTTTATTTAAAAAGCAGGAATAAAAGCTTTGGAGCCAGCCCATTTTAAGTTGAGAACCTGGGTTGCGCTTGCTGATTGGATGGATAAATGTAGCCACCAATAAGCAAGCTCTATACAGGGTACTGAACCAAAAATGGGCAGACTCCTAAGCTTTATATTCCTGCTTTTTCAAAAAGGATACTAAGAGAACAAAGAAAATGAATAGGAGTAAATTAGAGCATGCAATTTTAAGCAACTTTGTATCTGAATCATGAAAGAAAATATTTGGGTTTAGTATCCCTTTAAGGAATCACTGTCAACATGACCAAGTATAGTCTGATATAATGTGAAAAGATGATAGTATAGAACCTATTGTTGGTGCTCTGTGTGCAGGCTGGGACTTCTCAGCCGCCCACCTGACAGGATGGTTCACAGCAACCAATACGATGTTTCCAAAAAATCCAACATTTGTCAGATGCAGCAAAAATAAAGCAGCATGTGCACATAAATGTCATAAAAACATTTATTAAAACCTAGCAATGTGTTTCTTAAAGGGCCAGACAATGCAATAGCACTTAGTCTGAACTTCAAATGAATATATATATATATTTTTTTTTTCTTCTGACAATTTTAAAAGTTGTCTATTTTCACTCCCCCTTTACCATGTGACAGCCATCAGCCAATCACAAATGCATATACGCTTAGTCTGTGAATTCTTGCACATGCTCTGTAGGAGCTGGTGACTCAATTTTTAAATATATAAAAGACTGTACACTTTTTTTTTTTTTAATGGAAGTAAATTGGAAAGTTGTTTAAAATTGCAGCTCTATCTGAATAATGAAAGTTTAATTTTGACTTGAGTGTCCCTTTTAAGGCTTATATACATCAAGTGAAACCTGCAGCTAATATAACACCAGTATCATCACAAAACGTTGCACACACCTGTGTATTACACAAACCACAAGATTAAAAGAGCACTGCCCACAATAATGTTCTTGATCCTAAAACTGAGAGTCCAGCAATTCTAGATATCAAGGGTGGAGGACTACACTGGTGGTAGTCACTGATTGGTTACTGCATATCTGTGCTTTTCATATAAGTTCACCAATTTTATCATTCTTCTTGTCATCAGTTGGCAAAGGATGCGTAAATAAAAAAAAAAAAAAAAAGAATTACCATGCAGATTTATACCTGATACCTTTTGCGAATTGGTGGTGCATACCAACCTCTGTAATAGCCATTGGTCCTATATAGAAGCAAAATATTCTAATGGCAAATACTTTTTTTTTTTTTTTACCTGTAAGGCCGGGAAAATTCAGGAGTAAATACTCTGCTATTGCTAACACTTTGTTTCTGATCCACAGAGTGTAACTTTCGCCCCAGTTTATGGCTTCTTGTGAACCCCAATGTGGTTATGCCCTGTCCTGAAGGAACGCCCCGTGTTCCCCCTGAGCCCTCTGTATCTCCCTGTGAGCTTCAGACACCATCTTTAATGGATTACTCTACTTTGGAAGAGTCTGAGGAGGAGACCCCCACCTCTTACAGTGAGGTAATTGGCTTCATGTTCTTTGTAAAATCGGGTGAGCGTGTAATATTCAGGTACCAATGAAGTTTGTGGGTTAGCCCAGGAATGAATGTCATTAAGTCTCCTTATTGACTTGTGTAAATGAATAACATTTCTACATACACTGGGAGTAACTGGTCCCCTATACTTTAGTACACAGAGGAGGAAGAAGTGGCCCTTCCGAATCCAGCCCACCTACCCCACAAGAGAGTGAAGAGCCCGAGCAAGCGGGGACGAGCACAGCGTGGTGTATCCCAGCTGAACTCTTGGCCTCGGCCCCCCATTAATTACTGCAACCTGATCTCTCTGGCTTTGAGAAACAGTCAAGAAGGCAGTCTGAACGTGCAGCAAATATACAGCTTTGTCAGGTAAAGATAGGGTTGCTGAATCGCTGCTCTAAGGTTAATCAAATCAAGGTTGTTGTCTTTAGTTTGGTGTTAGCAGAGACTAATGCTGTAAACCTTGTTCCTGGCATTGTGTGCACCAATGATGGCCAATTTCCTTACATATGGGAGACCACAGATCAATATTTTAGAAGCCTTAAAGGGATATGAAACAGTGCTCCTTTAGGGGGAAAAAAAGCTAAATCAAAGTAAACATAAAAAAGACATTGTAAAACTTAAAGGGACATGAAACCCAAAACATCTTGATTTACAATTTAGAGAGAAGTAAATTGCAAAGTTGTTTAAAATTGTATGTTCTGTTCAAATTTGCTTCATTCTCTTGGTATCCTTTTTGAAGGAGCAGTAATGCTGTAAACACATCAAGTGAACCAATGACAAAGCCTATATGTGCAGCTAGCTCCCAGTAGTGTATTCCTGAGCCTACCTTGGTGTGGTTTTTCAACAAGCAATACAATGAGAGTGAAGCAAATTCAATAAAATAAGTCAAATGGATAATATATTAAATGTGTATGGTCTGAATCATGAAAGAAAATGTTTGTGTTTCATGTACATTAAGTTCTACTGTCACATGATTATTGCAGCAAATGTCGTCCTACTGAGCATAGGCAAGAAACTGACTGGAGCTAGAGCAGGTGTCTCCTAGCAACCACTTCAATTGAACAGCTACTCTTTTGCCTTCCTGTATTATTGTAAATACTTCTTGTCACAGCCCCACAATGTAGTAAGAAATCCTGTACACTTAAAGGGACAGTAAAGACTCAAAATTAAAATTTCACAATTCAAATAGGGCATGTTATTTTAAATAACTTTCCAGTTTACTTCTGTTATCAAATTTGCTTTGTTTTCTTTGTTTTTTTTAATTTTTATTGAAGAGTAAAACTAGGTAGGCTCATAAGAGCTCAGGAGTGTGCACGTGTCTTTAGTACTCTATGGCAGTGGTGTTTTTTAACATTATTTGTAGCTTTGTTATACATTGTTATAAACCACTGCTGCCATACAGTACTAAAGACGCGTGCACACTCCTGAGCTCTTATGAGCCTACCTAGTTTTACTCTTCAATAAGATACCAAGAGACCAAATTTGATAACAGAAGTAAACTGGAAAGTTATTTAAAATAAAATGCTCTATTTGAATTGTGAAAGTTTAATTTGGACTTTACTGTCCCTTTTTTTTAAGTGGTTGTGTTTTTTTTTTTTTTTGCTCATGCACATACTTTAGTTCTGCTTTTTCCTGGGGCCACAAAACTTATGGCGCACACATTCTTAGTTCTGCAGAAATTAATGGAAAGGGCCACACCTGGTCCTTGGGTGCCCTGCTGTCCTTCCCAGGGGTTGTACTCTTGGATATACTGATCCCTCTATTATGATGTTCTATGGTTTTATTTTTAAAAATAAAAAAAATATTATTATTCTTTTTCCCCCACCTGTCTTAGGGAACATTTCCCATTTTTTCGAGCTGCCCCAGATGGCTGGAAAAACACTGTCCGTCATAACCTTTGCTTCAGCAGTAGCTTTGAGAAGAGCTCAGGTTGGGTATGTGCGGATGGTCACAGGCGCTCTTGCTTGTGGAAGCTAACACGCCAGGGCCGTAGAAAGTTCCGAGCAGAGATGCAGACACTGTCTGACGAATTAGTGCGTGTGCTTAGGAGAAGCATGAACAAACCAGGTAAGAGATGTACATTTTTGTTTTTTTTCCTTAAGGGGGAAATTAAGAATGTTTGTCCTATGTAACAAGGTTATGGGGAGCAGAAAAGGACTTTTAAGAATGTATTGTTACCCCAAGAATGGGTTCTGTGAGGTAAATAACAATTTGAAGGGACAATAGTTGTCATGGGGGTGGGTTGTGATCATAAAGTTATGCATAAAAATTCAGTATTAATTTAACCTTCTTTCTCCTCTCTCAGCACTGATGGAGCTCATGTTTGGTATGTGAAGATACTCAGACAACATCCATTTGCACTTAGCCCTGATAACGATCCTCCAGATCTTTACTGAAGAGTTGTCAGGGTCACCCCTCCCTTCACTTATGTCTTTGGAAGTGGTGTCACAATAAAGCCCTATTTTGTCACATTGACATTTGTATTTATTTTATAGTAAACCGATCTGTGACTGCAATACAAATCTAGCTCTATCACCCTGGATTACCAGTTGTTTAATACAAAAACACGGAAAATCAGTGGTTAATCCAGGGGGAACGCAGTTGGGGGAGTTGTCATCTCTTCTGAATCTTGATCACATGGCCCTGCAACTACTGTATATGATCAGATTTGCATTAGTTATTTGCTCATTTCAAATCCTTTTTTTTTTTTTTTTCTTTTCTTCAGGTTCAATATGCCCACATTGAATCTCAGAACACATGATTTTGGTACCTTAGTCCCTTGATCCTATAGCAATATCCACCATTTCAGCATTGCAAATAGTAGGAAAGGGTCCATTTCTTAGCTGTAAAATATGGATTATGATGGCCTTGGTGACTCTACAGTCCAAATTTTATTAAAGACAGGAGGCGAGTATTTTGCTTTACTTTCTAAACTCCAGCAGTAATAAAAGTACAGAAAAAAGAAACATTATTTCTGGACAACCAATGAGATCACAGTAAACGGTAATAAAGCCAGGTGCTAGACAATCCACTTCCTCTTTCTTCACTGGTCCGGACCGAACCAATCCTCAGGAACTGTAGAATATAAGACCAACGGAACCGGAACTTCCTGGAAGATTTCCTGAACTTGAAATCAGACTACTCACACTAGAATAAAACAGATAATGCATCAAAGTAACACAAAACTATATATATAGTGAAAGAAATTTACCCAAGGGGGGGGCAAAATACTTACCTCCTGTCTTAAATAAAATTGGGACTATAGAGTCACCAAGGCTATCATAATCTATATTTCATGACAAGGCTCCTATTTTGCTTTTTTAAAGCTTAAGTATCTAACAGTGACAAAGCAGCCTGAGAAATAGGTTTAAAATAAAAATTTACGAAATATAGAGTCAGAAGACCAGTCTGCCGCAGCCAGTAAGTCTTGCAAAGAGCAACCTTGCCTAAAGGCACAAGAGGCTGTTGCCCCTCTAACTGAATGTGCTCCGAAGGAGGACGGAATGTGAGCTAGTGACATGACCCATCATATCCATCTGGCAATAGTAAGGACCGATATGGGGCAAAAGGGTTGAATATAAGAAATCAGTAAAGAGCCTTTATCTGAAGTACGGAAAGGAGCCGTGCGAGCGCAGTTTTCTTTAAGGCATCTTGCTACACACAGTAGAGGTTCAGAATCTAGATAAGGGTAAGATAGAGAAGACGAGAAGGTTTTAGTACGCCTATTAATATGAAACTGTAAACCTGACAGAGAAAACTCGTCTATATTGAGAGCCTGAACATCAGAGGCTCTCCTAAAGGAGAGAAGGGAAGCAAATTTAGCTGATAGTTGTTTCATGGAAAGCAAGGAGTTATCCGGCCAGGATTGAAATAAGGACAGAAGTTTTGATACCCCCACAGGAATTTATAATGAGATTGAGGGGGAATCCTAAGACGGATACCCCTCAGGAGGCGAGAGATGAGAGGATCCTTACCAACCGGTAAGCCATTAACCGGTAGGTGAGCCGCTGAAATGTCAGAGCGAAAGAGATTAACAGTACGATAGGCTTTCCATTGTTCATATAGATGTGCAAGGAAAATGGCTATAATCACCGGAGGTGCTTAAAAGGGATCAGTACATTCTGCCAAGCACCAACGAACCCAGATCGACTATGCGAATTCATAGGACCGTCGAGTTCCAGGGGCCCAGGAATTTCTGAGGAGACCCTAAGCTGTGTCCGAAAGGCCTGAGGGGTCCCAGGAACCCCTGAAACTGTCCATACTAGGAGACAGAGTGATTCATCTAGAATTAATGGGTGATGGTCACCTTCTGTGCTCCTTAAGAGGTTCGGAAAGGGAGATATCAGTAGAGGGTACTGACGAGATAGTTCTAAGAGGGCTGGAAACCAGGCTTGAGCTGGCCAAAGGGGAGTGACTATCACGATAGTGATCTGGAGTCTGCGGATGAGGGCTAGAACCCTGGAGATCATGGAGAATGGGGGAAAGGCATAAACGCTGTATGGGGGCCACTTTTGGAGAAAGGCATCTGTGGCCAGGGCTCCTGGGTCTGATAACCAACTGAAGTATGTCAGGAACTGGTAAGTGTCTATTGACAAGGGTCCCCTGAGAGCTTGTATTATGAGAAAAATACATCTGTTCAGTTTCCAGTCGCTGACGTCTCTCCAGTACCTGGAAAGCTAGTCCGTTACGTTGGACTGTCCCGGAAGATATTCCGCCATCACTTATATATTGTTCTCAACGAAAAATTGGTAAAACTGTTGAGTTAAAAACCCTAGGATCAGTGACCTGGTACCTCCAAGTTTGTTGATATAATGGACAGCTGAGATGCTGTCCATATGGATTAGGACACAACAATTGTTCAACGAATCCTTGAAGGATTAGATGGCAAAAGGACCTGCTATGAGTTCCAGACAGTTGATATGGAGCGAGGACTTCTCCGGAGTCCATTTGCCCCCGGTGGCCTGAAAGTCGGAGGATGCGCCCCAGCCAATCAGGCTGGCATCTGATTATATTACGAAATCCGGCGAGAAACCGAAAATGACCCTGCCATTCCAGGCTTCCATATTGTGAAGCCACCATGATATCTCCTGTTTGACCTCTGGGGAGAGAGTTACTGGTTGGGCAAAGGAAGGGTCTTTGTGTAGGTAAGAGTGCTTCAATCTCTGCATGGCCCTGTAGTATAAGGGACCTGGGGAAATTGCCTGAATGGAGGAGGATAGGAGCCTTATGATCCTCGCAAGTTGTTTCCTCAGAGCTGATCTGAGTTCCTTTCGAATGGTGACTAGTTTGGCCTGCGGCAAGGGCACGATAGCTGTTATTGAATTCACTGTGAAACCTAGAAAGGAGGAGAGATTTGTCATGATTGATCACAAAACCTAGGTGTTGCAGGAGGTTCGTTGTGAACTCTAAATGATTGAGTAATAAGCTCTTGTCTTGCGCTAAAATGAGGATGTCGTCTAGAGATAGAGGATGAGCCTGATGCCCCTGGTTCGAAGGAAGGCTGCAACCGGTCTCATAATCTTGGTGAAACACCAAGGAGCTGAACTGAGGCCGAAGGGGAGACATGTGAATTGCCAGAGTTCTCCGTTTCAAAGGAACTGAAGATAATGGCGGAATGCGGAATGCATGGGCACTGTCAAGTATGCATCTTTTAAATCTAGACCATCCAATCATCCAATCCTGCCCTTGCAGGGTGTCCCTGAGTAGGTGTATGCCCTCCACTTTGAAATGGTGGTAGACGAGAAATAAGTTTAAGGTTTTCAAGTTGATGACCAGGCGAAAGCCTCCGTCCTTCTTTTGACCAAAAACATGTTTAGAAACCCTCGTACTGAGGCCCGTTCTATAGCCCCTTTGCAGAGAAGCTGACGCATTTCCAAATTTATAAGTACCTGCATAGCATGAGGAAACGGGATTGGGTTGGGAGGGAGGGGTTGTGACGGGAGTTGGAAGAATTCTATCTGGAATCCTAAAACTGTTTGCAAAACCCACTGGTCTGAGGTGTTCTATGTTGGGAAATAACGTGCAAGTCTGCCCGCCAGTTCTATTGGGGAAGCATGAAGGAGCGAAGGACTCACCTTGATTAGTGGGAGCTGGAGGGGCTTGTGGATGACCTCTGGCTCGGAAGGGCCGGCCCCTTGTACGGAACAAGGGTCTAATTTGTGGAGCATATTGCTGACGGAAGGAGACTCTGAACGTTGCTTGGCTGGACAAACGATCCCTGAAACACCCAGCCCTGGCAAAAAACTGTTATAAAGTACTCTGCGCACGTTAGACTGAGCTCTGTCCAAAGAGGTAAATCTGGAAACCAATCTATTCAGATCTCAAATAAAGGACTCCCGAAGAGTAATCCTTTGGCTGAGGATCCGCCTTCTGTCTTTGCCATATGGGCCAGTTTAGGATCTAGTCTGGCAAGAGCTGCCCTGCGCCTCTCAGTAGAGAGTGCTACATTGGTGTTGCCTAGAAGGCAAATTGTACATTGTGCCCATTCTCTGATCTGCTGAGGGTTGGGAAGTTATCATAGCCTTATCGGTGATCTGTAACATTTGTGTAATCAGCCCCACCATGTCTAATAATTTATCCTGGGACGATCTAAGTGATTTGTCTTGGCCCCTTCTAGGGTCTCTCCCACCTCTGGTGAGGAAAGTCACCATAGTGGAGTCAAATTCAGGGGTGGAAGATTCCCTATCTGGGAGCATGGGTCGTGGGCGTTCTGCCCGTAATTTATTCGTAGTGGGATTAGGAAGGGGTTTTCTTAGCCATGCTTGTAAGAATTGCATTGTGTGGTGAAGGGGACCATTCAGATGACCGTGGGTGTCTTATTTGGTCAGGGTCAAACATGGGCCCTGACTTATTAACAAACTAACTTCACTTAACTAACAGTTTCCCTCATCTATCTCCTCACTAATATCATTCTCACCTTTGCAGTCCCCACCTCCTGTTTCCCATCCTCCTACCCATCTAGATTGTAAGTTCCCACGGGACTAGGGCCCTCAATTCCCCCTGTATTTGTCTGTAAAATGTTGTCTTTTATTGTATTGTTACTCCATTGTACTGTTATCCTTGTACCCAGGGGCAGCGCTGCTGAATCTGTTTGTGCTTTATATATATATATAAAGAATAATAGGCTGACCTAAGGGGTCTATAATGGTTTGTGCGGGGAAGGTGTCCGTGTCCTCTTGGGTACAGGGTGTTTCGTGAGGCTCTTCAGGCCATTCTGACTCATGATTTGATAGGTACCCATCAGGGTAGTACATGGGGTTATTTGGTTCAGAGGTAGTATTATTGTCATTGTCTTTCGTAATATTACCCCAGGGGAAGGGTTATGGCAGGCTTATTTTTCTTAGAATGGGGGGGTTCCCCTTGGTGTTTGGTTTTGGAAGTACGCTTTTTAGAGGTCTCTGGTTCAGAGGAGTTGTGCATCAGGGCCGGAGGTTCAAGGGTCTCCTGTATAATACTTTTAACCATAGATGAAATATCTGCTAGAGCAGAGGATACTGCTTGTGACACAGTGTTATTAACCAGCGACTGTATGTCAACAGGGGTTTGTTCATCATCAGACATGATATCTGATTATTAAATTAAGGAAAAAATAAAATATATATGATATGATTAATATGTATTTTGCCTGCTGCGGAGCTCAGAGAATACCGCCAAATGCCAGAAAACACTTCTGTTTATTTTTGGTAAAAGGATACGTTTTCTTTGTTGTTTTCCTTAGTTCTTGTTCACAGGGATATTGCGATATTGATCTGTATCTGCAGATGTATATAAATTACTTTAGTACCCCATATATAGTCGATTTGCATCAATTTAACTATAAATATAAGTGCACCGTTTATTATGGTATATAACTCACTGTAAATATGTTTATCGTTGGTGGTATAGTGGAAATAATAAAATCCAACATGGCCGCGGTCACAAGGTGTGACGTTGCGTGCGTAGTAAGCAAGTATTGCAAAATTCCTCTACCAAGATGGCCGCCTGGGCACCGTTTGTGGCGGTAAAAAGTGCGCCCGGACAGCGATACTGTCAGAAGATATTGCAAGCTTCAATCTACAGTAGATCCACTACGCTACCAACGATACTATCGTTTACATAATATATCGAAAAACACAAGTGTTTAATAGAAAATTAAGCGGTAAGAGATAGAGAAAAGTTTGAAATCACAAACGAATGTTAGTGTGTATATTCAGTGGATATAAAAAGTCCACACACCCCTGTTAAAATGTCAGGTTTCTGTGATGTAAAAAAATGAGACAAAGATAAATAATTTCAGAACTTTTCCCACCTTTAATGTGACCTATAAATTATATAAATCGGGATGTAGACGAGTTTAAAATTGAGCAATCACATTCAAAATCATGTTAAATAGGAGTCAGTACACACCTGCCATAATTTAAAATGCCTCTGATTAACCCCAAATAAAGTTCAGCTGTTCTAGTTGGTCTTTCCTGACATTTTCTTAGTCGCAACCTACAGCAAAAACCATGGTTCGCAGAGAGCTTCTAAAGCATTAGAGGGATCTCATTGCTAAAAGGTATCGGTCAGGAGAATGGTACAAAAGAATTTCCAAGGCATTAGATATACCATGGAACACAGTGAAGACAGTCATCATCAAGTGGAGAAAATATGGTGCAACAGTGACATTACCAAGAACTGGACGTCCCTCCAAAATTGATGAGAAGAAAACTGGTCTGGGAGGCTGCCAAGAGGCCTACAGCACCATTAAAGGAGCTGCAGGAATATCTGGCAAGTACTGGCTGTGTGGTGCATGTGACAACAATCGACCGTATTCTTCATATGTCTGGGCTATGGGGTAGAGTTGTAAGACGGAAGCCTTTTCTTACAAAACAAAACATCCAAGCCCAGCTAAATTTTGCAAAAACACATCTGAAGTTTCCCAAAAGCATGTCGCAAAAGGTGTTCTGGTTTGATGAAACCAAGATTAAACTTTTTGGCCATAATTCCAAAAGATATATGTTCGGCGCATAAACACTGCATATAACTAAAAGAACACCATAGCCACAGTGAAGCATGGTGGCAGCATCATGCTTTGGGTCTGTTTTTCTTCAGCTGGAACTGGGGCCTTAGTGAAGGTAGAGGGAATTATGAACAGTTCCAAATACCAGACAATATTGGCACAAAACCTTCAGGCTTCTGGTAGAAAGCTGAACATGAAGAGGAACTTCATCTTTCAGCATGACAACACCCCAAAGCATACATCCAAATCAACAAAGGAATGGCTTCACCAGAAGAAGATTAAAGTTTTGGAATGGCCCAGTCAGAGCCTGGACCTGAATCCGATTGAAAATCTGTGGGGTGATCTGAAGAGGGCTGTGCACAGGAGATGCCCTCACAATCTGACAGATTTGGAGTGTTTTTGCAAAGAAGAGTGGGCAAATCTTGCCAAGTCAAAATGTGCCATGCTGAAAAACTCATAGCCAAAAAACTGAGTGCTGTAATAAAATCAAAGGGTGCTTCAACTTATGCAACCGTATTATTTTAGTTTTTTAGTTCTACTTCCCTCCACCTAAACGGTTTTAGTTTGTTTTGCAATTGAGTTGTACAGTTTATAGGTCACATTAAAGGTGGAAAAAGTTCTGAAATGATTTATCTTTGTCTCGTTTTTTTTACATCACAGAAACCTGACATTTTAACAGGGGTGTGTAGACTTTTTATATCCACTGTGTGTGTATGTGTGTGTGTATATATGTGTGTGTATATATATATATATATATAATATATACTAGTTAGAAAAAGATGTAGAAAATAATCCACTCTCAATGCATAAGTGGCAGGGAAAGCTAGAGTCTCAAGAAACAGAGAAATACAAAGCAATTTAAAAATCAATTCAGAACAAGTTTACATCTGGAGCAGTAAAGAAAGAGGAAGTGGATTGTACAGAACCTGGCTTTACTACCGTGTACTGTAATCTGATTGGTTGTCCAGAGATACTATGTTTCTTTTTTCTGTACTTGTATTACTGCTGGAGTTTAGAAAGTAAAGCAAAATAGGAGCCTCCTGTCTTATAAAATACAGGAACAGTTATTTCATACTCTATACCAGTGGTGTTTACAGTGTGAGGCGGGTCTCCTCTGGGGGGTGCTGGAGCATATAAGGGGAAGCTCGGGAGCAGTGACGCTTTGCATTATCCTATGGAAATAAACAAGGAGCAGGTGACTTTGGCAAAACATAGAACGGTTTTTAAGAGCTGACAATGACTCTTGAAATGTAGTGGCGGAATAAAGCAAAGGTAGAAGAAAGACACAGAGCTCAAAACTGCTCAAACTGCTTTGTGTTTGTCTTGTTCAGTAACTTGCATTTAATCCCTTCCCGACGGCTTTAGCGCTATTAGGACAGCATAGAACGTCCTAGCTGTTTGGTTGTCCTGAAGCCACAGCCGCTTCCTAAATGGGATTGCAGGCCGGAGGGGAGTGTCTAGCGTTATAGGCCCACCCCCACCCCCGAACCAATCTCATAGTTAAAATCACAATCGCATGAATGATCATGTGATTTCAAGTCTTACTTAATTTTTTTGTTCCGATGTAGACAAATAATTCCTCACAGGAGGGGATTAAAAGAGGAGTAACAAAGTGCAAATTTGAAATGTGAGTGAAACATTAACTATTTTTTTTATTTTATTTAACAGAACCAGTCTATATAAATTTCCCAAATTAAAACTAAAAATAAATATTAAAATTACAAGGATAAAAAAATACATATCTCCCCACTAGATGGCGCAAACTTCTACTATCCGTAGTAAAGAGCAGCAAATAGAAATATAGATAGACCTATACGTTTTATTTATTTTTTTACATAGAAGTACTGTACAAGAAAAAATAAATCTAATGTTATTATGCAAGCAGCAGAGAATTAATAAAATACTCTGTTTAATCCCTGCAAACAGTTATTAAAGAGATAGAAAGGTCATAATGGAAACGTGCATTTCAGTTAGATATAGAAGTATTTCTGCAATAAGCTTCCAATAAACATTGATTTTTTTTTTTTCCTCTTCAGCAGCATACACACATGTGCTATAAGGGTTTAGTGCCCCAGTATACTGACACCATGCCTTCTCAGAAAGTCAGTAGTGGCTTGTATGACACCATTGCCCGCTGAGCAGGTGTGGGGTATGAATACTGGTGCATGTTCCTCAGAGCATATGTGAATATGTTGTTTAAAAAATATTATTTTTAACTAGAAACATTTTTGCTAATGGAAGTATATTGCAAAAACACTTCTATTTAAAATTGAAATGCATCCATGAAGATTTGAACTTTGACCTTTATAAAGTCGGCTGCAGAGAGTAATAATGCACTACTGAGGATAGCTGGTGATTGGTTGCCACACACATATGGTTCTTGTCATTGGCTCACTAGATGTCTTCAGCCAGATCTCAGTAGTGCACACACAAAAAAAAAACTGTCCTGCAGTTAGAGCTGTCCTCAAACATTGCAGGTTTACCAATACAAAAAGTATATATATATTTCTCTTGTTAAGTGTATCCAGTCCACGGATCATCCATTACTTGTGGGATATTCTTCTTCCCAACAGGAAGTTGCAAGAGGATCACCCACAGCAGAGCTGCTATATAGCTCCTCCCCTAACTGCCATATCCAGTCATTCTCTTGCAACTCTCAACAAAGATGAACGTAGTAAGAGGAGAGTGGTGTATTATAGTTAGTTTCTTAACTTCAATCAAAAGTTTGTTATTTTTAAATGGTACCGGAGTGTACTGTTTTATCAAAGGCAGCATTAGAAGAAGAATCTGCCTGTGATTTCTATGATCTTAGCAGAAGTAACTAAGATCCATTGCCGTTCTCACATATTCTGAGGAGTGAGGTAACTTCAGAGAGGGAATGGCGTGCAGGTTTTCCTGCAATAAGGTATGTGCAGTAAACATATTTCTAGGGATGGAACTTGCTAGAAAAATGCTGCTGATACCGGATTAATGTAAGTTAAGCCTAAATGCAGTGATTTAATAGCGACTGGTATCAGGCTTATTAACAGAGATACATACTCCTTATAAAAGTGTAATATAAAACGTTTGCTGGCATGTTTAATCGTTTTTATATATGCTTTGGTGATAAAACTTATTGGGGCCTAGTTTTTTCCACATGGCTGGCTTTATTTTTGCCTAGAAACAGAGGCTTTCCACTGTTATAGTATAAAAGTTACAGTTGGTGCAGTTAAAATTACAAACTGTGACATTCAGCTTCCCTCAGCAGTCCCCTGCATGCTATAGGACATCTCTGATGGGCTCAAAAGGCTTCAAAAGTAGGAGCTGTGGCAGTTGTTATGACTGTTTAAAAAACATATTTAAAGAATTGTCACCAGAGGGGTCTGTCGAGGGGGAAGTTATGCCGACTAACTCTCCCCACGTGTCGGACCCTTCGCCTCCCGCTCGAGGGACGCACGCTAATATGCCGCCAAGTACATCAGGGATGCCCATAGCGATTACTTTGCGGGACATGGCTGCAATCATGAATAATACCCTGTCACAGGTATTAGCCAGATTGCCTGAATTGAGAGGCAAGCGCGATAGCTCTGGGGTTAGACGAGATACAGAGCGCGTAGATGCGGTAAGAGCCATGTCTGATACTGCGTCACAATATGCAGAACCTGAGGACGGAGAGCTTCAGTCTGTGGGTGACGTCTCTGAATCGGGGAGACCTGATTCAGAGATTTCTAATTTTAAATTTAAGCTTGAGAACCTCCGTGTGTTACTTGGGGAGGTATTAGCTGCTCTGAATGACTGTGACACAGTTGCAGTGCCAGAGAAATTGTGTAGGCTGGATAAATACTATGCAGTGCCGGTGAGTACTGATGTTTTTCCAATACCTAAAAGGCTTACAGAAATTATTAGTAAGGAGTGGGATAGACCCGGTGTGCCCTTTTCCCCACCTCCTATATTTAGAAAAATGTTTCCAATAGATGCCACTACACGGGACTTATGGCAGACAGTCCCTAAGGTGGAGGGAGCAGTTTCTACTTTAGCAAAGCGTTCCACTATACCGGTTGAGGACAGTTGTGCTTTTTCAGATCCAATGGATAAAAAATTAGAGGGTTACCTTAAGAAAATGTTTATTCAACAAGGTTTTTATTTTACAGCCCCTTGCATGCATTGCGCCTGTCACTGCTGCGGCGGCGTTCTGGTTTGAGGCCCTGGAAGAGGCCATCCATACAGCTCCATTGACTGAAATTATTTGTTTCTGATGCCATTGTTCATTTGACTAAACTAACGGCTAAGAATTCCGGATTCGCCATCCAGGCGCGTAGGGCGCTATGGCTTAATTCCTGGTCAGCTGATGTGACTTCAAAGTCTAAATTACTTAACATTCCTTTCAAGGGGCAGACCTTATTCGGGCCTGGTTTGAAAGAAATTATTGCTGACATTACTGGAGGTAAGGGTCATACCCTTCCTCAGGACAGGGCCAAATCAAGGGCCAAACAGTCTAATTTTCTTGCCTTTCGAAATTTCAAGGCAGGTGCAGGATCAGCTCCCTCTACTTCAAAACAAGAGGGAACTTTTCCTCAATCTAAGCAGGCCTGGAAACCTACCCAGTCCTGGAACAAGGGCAAGCAGGCCGAAAGCCTGCTGCTGCCTCCAAGACAGCATGAACGAGCGGCCCCCTATTCGACAACGGATCTAGTAGGGGGCAGACTCTCTCTCTTCGCCCAGGCGAGGGCAAGAGATGTTCAGGATCCCTGGGCGTTGGAGATCATATCTCAGGGATATCTTCTGGACTTCAAAGCTTCTCCCCCACAAGGGAGATTTCACCTTTCAAGATTATCTGCAAACCAGATAAAGAAAGAGGCATTTCTAAGCTGCGTGCAAGACCTCCTTGTAATGGGAGTGACCCATCCAGTTCCGCGGACGGAACAAGGACAGGGGTTTTATTCAAATCTGTTTGTGGTTCCCAAAAAAGAGGGAACCTTCAGACCAATTTTGGATCTAAAGATCCTAAACAAATTCCTCAGAGTTCCATCATTCAAGATGGAAACTATTCAAACCATTTTACCCATGATCCAAGAGGGTCAGTACATGACCACAGTGGACTTAAAGGATGCCTACCTTCACATTCCGATCCACAAGAATCATCATCGGTTCCTGAGGTTTGCCTTTCTAGACAGGCATTACCAGTTTGTAGCTCTTCCATTCGGGTTGGCTACAGCCCCAAGAATTTTTACAAAGGTTCTGGGCTCACTTCTGACGGTTCTAAGACCGCGAGGCATAGCGGTGGCTCTTTACCTAGACGACATCCTGATACAGGCGTCAAGCTTTCAAATTGCCAAGTCTCATACAGAGATAGTTCTGGCATTTCTGAGGTCGCATGGGTGGAAAGTGAACGAAGAAAAGAGTTCTCTATCTCCTCTCACAAGGGTTTCCTTCCTAGGGACTCTGATAGATTCTATAGAAATGAAAATTTACCTGACGGAGTCCAGGTTATCAAAACTTCTAAATGCTTGCCGTGTTCTTCACTCCATTCCGCGCCCCACGGTGGCTCAGTGCATGGAAGTAATCGGCTTAATGGTAGCGGCGATGGACATAGTGCCATTTGCGCGCCTGCATCTCAGACCACTGCAATTATGCATGCTCAGTCAGTGGAATGGGGATTACACAGATTTGTCCCCTCTACTAAATCTGGATCAGGAAACCAGAGATTCTCTTCTCTGGTGGTTATCTCGGGTCCATCTGTCCAAAGGTATGACCTTTCGCAGGCCAGATTGGACCATTGTAACAACAGACGCCAGCCTTCTAGGTTGGGGTGCAGTCTGGAACTCCCTGAAGGCTCAGGGTTCATGGACTCAGGAGGAGAAACTCCTCCCAATAAATATTCTGGAGTTAAGAGCAATATTCAATGCTCTTCTAGCTTAGCCTCAGTTAGCAACACTGAGGTTCATCAGATTTCAGTCGGACAACATTACGACTGTGGCTTACATCATCCATCAAGGGGGGACCAGGAGTTCCCTAGCGATGTCAGAAGTCTGCAAGATAATTCGCTGGGCATAGACTCACTCTTGCCACCTATCAGCGATCCATATCCCAGGGGTAGAGAACTGGGAGGCGGATTTTCTAAGTCGTCAGACTTTTCATCCGGGGGAGTGGGAACTCCATCCGGAGGTGTTTGCTCAATTGGTTCTCCGTTGGGGCAAACCAGAACTGGATCTCATGGCGTCTCGCCAGAACGCCAAGCTTCCTTGTTACGGATCCAGGTCCAGGGACCCAGAAGCGGCACTGATAGATGCTCTAGCAGCGCCTTGGTTCTTCAACCTGGCCTATGTGTTTCCACCGTTTCCTCTGCTCCCTCGTCTGATTGCCAAAATCAAACAGGAGAGAGCATCGGTGATATTGATAGCGCCTGCGCGGCCACGCAGGACCTAGTATGCAGACCTAGTGGACATGTCATCCTTTCCACCATGGACTCTGCCTCTGAGACAAGACCTTCTAATACAAGGTCCTTTCAATCATCCGAATCTACTTTCTCTGAGACTGACTGCATGGATATTGAACGCTTGATCCTATCAAAGCGTGGCTTCTCCGAGTCAGTAATTGATACCTTAATACAGGCACGAAAGCCTGTCACCAGCAAAATTTACCACAAGATTTGGCGTAAATATCTTCATTGGTGTGAATCCAAGAATTACTCATGGAGTAGGGTTAGGATTCCTAGGATATTGTCCTTCCTCCAAGAGGGTTTGGACAAAGGATTATCAGCTAGTTCTTTAAAGGGACAGATTTCTGCTCTGTCTATTCTTTTACACAAGCGTCTGGCAGAAGTTCCAGACGTTCAGGCATTTTGTCAGGCTTTAGTTAGAATTAAGCCTGTGTTTAAACCTGTTGCTCCCCCATGGAGCTTAAACTTGGTTCTTAAAGTTCTTCAAGGGGTTCCGTTTGAACCCCTTCATTCTATTGATATCAAACTTCTATCATGGAAAGTTCTTTTTCTGATGGCTATTTCCTCGGCTCGAAGAGTCTCTGAGTTATCTGCCTTACATTGTGATTCTCCTTATCTGATCTTTCATTCAGATAAAGTAGTTCTGCGTACAAAACCTGGGTTTTTACCTAAGGTGGTTTCAATCAAGAGATTGTTGTTCCATCATTATGCCCTAATCCTTCTTCAAAGAAGGAACGTCTTTTGCATAATCTAGACGTAGTCCGTGCATTGAAGTTTTACTTGCAGGCTACTAAAGATTTTCGCCAAACATCTCACCTGTTTGTTATTTACTCTGGACAGAGGAGAGGTCAAAAGGCCTCGGCAACCTCTCTTTCTTTTTGGCTTCGGAGTATAATCCGTTTAGCATATGAGACTGCTGGACAGCAGCCCCCTGAAAGAATTACAGCTCATTCTACTAGAGCTGTGGCTTCCACCTGGGCCTTTAAAAATGAGGCCTCTGTTGAACAGATTTGCAAGGCTGCGACTTGGTCTTCGCTTCATACCTTTTCAAAATTTTACAAATTTGATACTTTTGCTTCTTCGGAGGAAGTTTTTGGGAGAAAGGTTCTACAGGCAGTGGTTCCTTCCGTTTAAGTTCCTGCCTTGTCCCTCCCATCATCCGTGTACTTAAGCTTTGGTATTGGTATCCCACAAGTAATGGATGATCCGTGGACTGGATACACTTAACAAGAGAAAACATAATTTATGCTTACCTGATAAATTTATTTCTCTTGTAGTGTATCCAGTCCACGGCCCGCCCTGTCCTTTTAAGGCAGGTCTAAATTTTAATTAAACTTCAGTCACCACTGCACCCTATGGTTTCTCCTTTCTCGGCTTGTTTCGGTCAAATGACTGGATATGGCAGTTAGGGGAGGAGCTATATAGCAGCTCTGCTGTGGGTGATCCTCTTGCAACTTCCTGTTGGGAAGGAGAATATCCCACAAGTAATGGATGATCCGTGGACTGGATACACTACAAAAGAAATAAATTTATCAGGTAAGCATAAATTATGTTTTTTTATTATTATTATTATTTTTAATGTTTATATAACTGGAACAATGGTATATCTGGGCTCATAATTTCCACTAGCCATTGGCGAGTGGAAATTTAACGGTGGTGATTGAAAGTTATTGAGTGAATGTTGAGTCTGAAGTCTGGTGGCATGTAAGTAGCAAAGTTGGCACATTGTAATTGCAGAATGTACGCTCCTATTGCAGTACTGACAAACACACATTTTGTGCTGCAACTATTATCTAAAGAGATATTGTAGATCCATGACAGGGCAAATATATGTTGTTTCTCTAGGGACCCCATTAGTGCTTAGACTGTAAATTTTGAGAGGGTAAATGGGGGTAGAGAGAGACTGTATAGAAGAAGTTAATTAAGAGAGAATGGAGAGGGAAAAAAAGAGTGAATCGATATGAGAGAGGGGAAAGAAAGTGTAAAGAGAATATATTGGCCTGAGAGAGAAGGGAGAGGGTAAAAAGAGAGATTGAAGAGAGGAAGGAGTTGAGAGATTATAATTATTAAAAAAAAAAAAAAAAAAAAAAAAAGGTCTGCTATGACCTTCCATGACTGTCAGCACTCTCTATGTTCAACAACTTCCTTTTTCTATCCATCTGTTGTCTTATCCAGAACATCTAGTTGATGTTTCTAACTGCTATGAACTTATTTTTGTTAATTTATTGCTGTATGTAGCATTATTTAATTTGTTCTGGTATAAAATAAAAACAATATTACAAAATGTTTCACAATGGCTAAACATATGCAAAGAGGGGGTGAAGTGGGGAGTAACATTTTGTCCTGGCGTGTATGTACAGTATCCCACAAAAGTGAGTACACCCCTCACATTTTTGTAAATATTTTATTAGATCTTTTCATGTGACAACACTGAAGACATGACACTTTGCTACAATGTAAAGTAGTGAGTGTACAGCCTGTATAAAGGTGTAAATTTGCTGTCCCCTCAAAATAGCACACAGCCATTAAGGTCTAAACCGTTGGCAACAAAAGTGAGTACACCCCTAAGTGGAAATGTCAAAATTGGGCCCAAAGTGTCAATATTTTCTGTGGCCACCATTATTTTCCAGCACTGCCTTAACCCTCTTGGGCATGGAGTTCACCAGAGCTTCACAGGTTGCCACTGGAATCCTCTTCCACTCCTCCATGACGACATCACAGAGCTGGTCGATGTTAGAGGCCTTGCCCTCCCCCAACTTCTGTTTGAGGATGCCCCACTGATGCTCATAAGGGTTTAGGTCTGGAGACATGCCTGGCCAGTCCATCACCTTTACCCTCAGCTTCTTTAGCAAGGCAGTGGTCGTCTTGGAGATGTGTTTGGGGTCATTATCATGTTGGAATACTGCCCTGAGGCCCAGTCTCAGAAGGGAGGGGGATCATGCTCTGCTTCAGTATGTCACAATACATGTTGGCATTCAGGGTTCCCTCAATGAACTGTAGCTCCCCAGTGCCGTCAGCACTCATGCAGGCCCAGACCATGACACTCCCACCACCATGCTTGACTGTAGGCAAGACACATTTGTCTTTGTACTCCTCACCTGGTTGCCGCCACACATGCTTTACACCATCTGAACCAAATAAGTTTATCTTGGTCTCACTGGACCACAGGACATGGTTCCAGTAATCCATGTCCTTAGTCTGCTTGTCTTGAGCAAACTGTTTGGAGGCTTTCTTGTGCATCATCTTTTGAAGAGGCTTCCTTCTGGGACGACAGCCATGCAGACCAATTTGATGCAGTGTGCGGCGTATGGTCTGAGCACTGACAGGCTGACCTCCCCACCACTTCAACCTCTGCAACAATGCTGGCAGCACTCATACGTCTATTTCCCAAAGACAACCTCTGGATATGAGCATGTGCACTCAACTTCTTTGGTTGACCATGGCGAGACCTGTTCTGAGTGGAACCTGTCCTGTGAAACCGCTGTATGGTCCTTCCCACCGTGCTGCAGCTCAGTTTCAGGGTCTTGGCAATCTTTCTATAGCCTAGGTCATCTTTATGTAGAGCAACAATTCTTTTTTTCAGATCCTCACTGAGTTCTTTGCCATGAGGTGCCATGTTGAACTTCCAGTGACCGGTATGAGAGAGTGTGAGAGCGAGAACACCAAATTTAACACACCTGCTCCCTATTCACATCTGAGACCTTGTAACACTAACGAGTCACATGACACCAGGGAGGGAAAATGGCTTATTGGGCCCAATTTGGATATTTCCACTTAAGGTTGTACTCACTTGTTGCCAGCGGTTTAGACATTAATGGCTGTGTGTTAAGTTTTTTTGAGGGGACAGCAAATTTACACCGTTATACAGGCTGTACACTCACTACTTTACATTGTAGCAAAGTGTAATTCTTCAATGTTGTCACATGAAAAAATAAAATATTTACAAAAATGTGAGGGGTGTACTCACTTTTGTGGGATACTGTGTGTGTGTATGTATGTATATATAAATATATATATTTTTTATTATTTTTTTTTATGGCAGAGGGAAAATGTTAATCTATATTACTCACTGCTGCATAATCAAACACATTTCATAACCACAATGAGCTGTTCTCCAATCAGCAATTTACTGTGTTCAGTTCAAATTATAAATCATGGGATTATGATTAAACAATGTAATGACTATTCTCTTAAACTTTGTGTAAGCCTGTCAATAACAGTATAAAAGGGGCATAATACTCAACATTTTCTATCTTGTATAAAATATATTTTTTTTGCATGAGCAAATCTTAAGTAAAATCTGTTTACAGTTAATGGGAAACATATTATATACAGTATATATTATGAATAAAAATAAACGTGAACCTTTTAACATAACATTTCCCAATCCTTTCAAGCACAGGAGGATATCAGGACATAACTCTGCCTTCTTATCATGATCTGTAGTTTTAGTACAAACAGATGTTTGCTACATCTGGGTTACAGACACCACCGCCCCCCATCTTATTGGCTGTCGCTGTACCTCCCTCAGGTTCAGGTCCTGCAAGTCGGATCTCAGCTCACAGAGAGGCAGGATGTGCTCCCCAAATGACATTGCTGTGCTGCGTGCCATTTTCCACCCCAATGCTCCATTCGGGGACGATGATGACCAGAGTGCAGTTAAAACTGAGGGGGAGGCTGATCAAGGTGAGTTAACCAATAAGTTGAGACCTCCTCTACCTGCAAATGATTTGGTGTGAGAACAATGTTAAATAAAGAGGAGCTGACTGTTTAATCAATAACTACTTGCTTGGGTTAATGTTCCATTACGTGTGTTGGCACAGAATGCCTCTGCCACCGCTCTTCAGCTAGGTCTTTTCAGGGGTCATTGGGGCAGAGTTCTAGGGCTCTATTCACAGAGAGAGGAATTGTTGGTGAATTTGAGATCTTTAATTAGCTATGCATTATTAAAGGGATATGAAACACAAAATGTTTCTTTCATGATTAAGATACAGCATGCAGTTTTAAACAACTTTCTAATTTACTTCTATTATCACTTTTTCTTCGTTTGTCTTGGTATCTTTGGTTGAAAAGCAGGGAAATAAGCTGAGGAGCATTTGTGGAGCACTATATGGCAGCAGTTTTGCAAGAATGGTATCCATTTGCAAGAGCACTATATAGCAGCACTATTTCCTGCCCCGTAGTGCTCCAGATGACTAACGAGATGATTTATTCAACACAGAATATCATGGGAACAAAGCAAATTTGATCATAGAAGTAAATTGGAAACTTTTTTTAAATGGGATCCTTTGAATCACAAAATACATTTTTGGGGTGTCATATCCCTTTTAATGGCCAAACCCATTAAAGGGACAATGAACCCACATTTTTTATTTTGTGATTTAGATAGAGCAGGCAATTTTAGGCAACTTTCTAATTTACTCCTATTATCAAATGTTCTTCATTCTTTTGGTATCTTTATTTGAAAAGCAAGAATGTAAGTTTAGATGCCGGCCCATTTTTGGTGAACAACCTGGGTTGTTCTTGCTGATTGGTGGATAAATTCACCCACCAATAAATAAGTGCTGTCCAGGGTACTGAACTAAAATGTGTCTGGCTCCTTAGCTTAGATGACTTCTTTTTAAAATAAAGATAGCAAGAGAATGAAGAAAAAATGATAATAGGAGTAAATTAGAAAGTTGCTTAAAACTGCATGCTCTGAATCACAAATTAAAAATTTTGGGTTCAGTGTCCCCTTAAAGGGACACTAAACCCAAACTTTTTATTTTATGATTCAGGTAGATAATACATTTTTAAAGAACATTCCAATTTACTTATATTATCTAATTTGCTTAGTTTCTTAGATATCCTTTGTTGAAGAAATAGCAATGCACATGGGTGAGCCAATCACACAAGGCATCTATGTGCAGCCACCAATCAACAGCTACTGAGCCTATCTAGATATGCTTTTCAGCAAAGAATATCAAGATAATGAAGCAAATTAGATAAAAGAAGTAAATTAGGAAGCTGATTCAAATTGCATGTTCTTGATAAATCATGAAAGAAAAAAAATTGGGTTTCATGTCCCTTTAAGCATCTCCTGCAAGACGAGCTGAGTTAGCCCTGCACAATGCATAGCTAATGGTGTGCATCCAATTGACCTGCAATTCTCCTGTTTTAGGTGAATTGTACACATTATTAACTATACAATATGCAGGGCGAACTCGGCTCTTCTTTCAGGAGATACTCACTGTGTTTGGCCCTTCATGATGCATAGTTAATGGCGTGAACTTAATTTTCAGTTCACCTGACATTCACGTCTTAATGAATAAACCCCTTAGTGTTTAATCATTTAAATCCAATGTTTATATTACATTATCAATAGCCATAGCACTGTTCCACATCTGCTAAGTGCCTTATTGCATGATTATATGTTTACCTAGCCTCAGTCTACTCCACAATTTTTATTGTTTAAAAAGATGGATAATCCCTTTATTACCCATTTCCCAGATTTTCATAACAAACACGGTTATATCAATATACTTTTTACCTCTGTGATTACCTTGTATCTAAGCCTCTGCAGACTACCCCCTTATCTCAGTAATTTTGACAAACTTGTATTTTAGCTAATCAGTGCTGACTCATAAACAACACCACGGGATGTTAAAACTGTCAAAATGCACTGAGATAAGAGGCAGCATTCAAGGGCTTAGAAATTAACACATGAGCCTACCTAGGTTTAGCTTTCAACAAAGAATACCAAGAGAAAACTGTTAATTTGATCATAAAGTAAACTGGAAATTTAAAAAAAAAAAATGCATGCCCTATCTGAATCATGAAAGTTTAATTTTGAATAGACTGTCCTTTTAATTGCATGGTACTAATAGTGTTAATCTTCTCTATGTCCCCATGTTAAGGTATTTTACATATACCTGTCGTTCTGTTTTCTTTCTGCATTGTCACAGATAAGGACTTTCCCCCTGCCCTCCTGGATCAGGTCAATAACCTAGAGAGGTGTGGAATTAAGGCAGCAGAATCTGGGAACCCTAAGACAGCTGTGCAGAGTTTCAGTGAAGCTATTGCACTCCTTCCTGAGCGCCCATCTGCATATAATAACCGGGCTCAAGCCCTCAGACTGCAGGGAGACATAACTGGTAAGTGTATTGTAAAAACAATGTGGTGAATAGAGTAGCTGCTGCCATTAATATGTGAAACTGCTGGTTACTTTAAATCAACAATTTCTTTAATACTTTAGACACAGCCACCTGCAAACTGTTGTATACATTGTATAGTCACACTGTGAGTATTTATTACAGCAACAACTCTATTCTGCCTTCCTGTTCTAAATAACATTATTAATTCTGTTACAGAGAGAGAGAGAGAGAGAGAGAGAGAGAGAGAGAGAGAAAATAAATAAGTAAAAGTGTGTGTATGTCTAGGGCGTTTTTGTATATGTCTAGGGTTATTACATATGTCTATGAAACCTTGACTTGTTCCCAGTTTATTTGATTGAGAGCTTGCATTGTATGACTGTATTAGGGACCCAGGTTTTGGGAGAGAGACCTTGACGTGGTACCTGGGCTTGTCCCTTTTGGCCAGGTACGGTAACTAACTCTTCCAGTTTTGCTTTTAATCTTAGATGAGTACTTGCAAGAGAGTGCTGGACTTTCTCTATATGTTGTGTGTGTATGTTTGTGTATATATAATATATATATATATATATATATATGCACCTGTCAGGCACTCACTCCCTCGGCCGTAGCTCATACAGTGCCTGGATGACTCCTTAAATCACATGTACAAAGTATTCCAAGAAAGGGCACTCACAGGGCTTGACAGTAGAAAAGACAATCTTTATTTCATACAATTCATCATAGTGTGTCAGTCGACGTTTCGGCTATGCATCTAGCCTTTTTCAAGACAATCTGTATCAGTTATAACAATAACTCTGCATTTTTCAGCGCCATTCCGTGACTGTGTATCACGGAATGGCGCTGAAAAACGCAGAGTTGTTGTTATACGATATACGTCGACTGACACACTATGATTAATTGTATGAAATAAAGATTGTTTTTTCTACTATCAAGCCCGGTGAGTGCCCCTTTCTTGGAAATATATATATATATATATATATTTTTTTTTTTAATATATTATAATATATATTAATATAATATATCGTAAAGATCTACACTCACTGGACTTGTGCCCATTGTGATATTTATTTTAGTGACGTTTCGGAGCAACAATGCCCCTTCTTCAGATCAGAGCGTGCGTGTGTATATATGTATGTGTATGTATGTATATATATATGTATGTATATATATATATGTATATATATATATGTATATATATATATATATGTATATATATATATATATATATATATATATATATATATATATGTGTGTGTGTGTATGTATATATATATGTACACTGCTCAAAAAAATAAAGGGAACACTAAAATAACACATCCTAGATCTGAATGAATAAAATATTCTAATTAAATACTTTGTTCTTTACATAGTTGAATGTGCTGACAACAAAATCACACAAAAATTAAAAAATGGAAATCAAAATTTTCAACCCATGGAGGTCTGGATTTGGAGTCACACTCAAAATTAAAGTGGAAAAACACACTACAACTTTGATGTAATGTCCTTAAAACAAGTCAAAATGAGGCTCAGTAGTGTGTGTGGCCTCCACGTGCCTGTATGACCTCCCTACAACGCCTGTGCATGCTCCTGATGAGGTGGCGGATGGTCTCCTGAGGGATCTCCTCCCAGACCTGGACTAAAGCATTCACCAACTCCTGGACAGTCTGTGGTGCAAAGTGAAGTTGGTGGATGGAGCGAGACATGATGTCCCAGATGTGCTCAATTGGATTCAGGTCTGGGGAACGGGAGGGCCAGTCCATAGCATCAATGCCTTCATCTTGCAGGAACTGCTGACACACTCCAGCCACATGAGGTCTAGCATTGTCTTGCATTAGGAGGAACCCAGGGCCAACCGCACCAGCATATGGTCTCACAAGGGGTCTGAGGATCTCATCTTGATACCTAATGGCAGTCAGGCTACCTCTGGCGAGCACATGGAGGGCTGTTCGGCCCCTCAAAGAAATGCCACCCCACACCATTACTGACCCACTGCCAAACTGGCCATGCTGGAGGATGTTGCAGGCAGCAGAATGTTCTCCACTGCGTTTCCAGACTGTCACGTCTGTCACATGTGCTCAGTGTGCCCCTGCTTTCATCTGTGAAGAGCACAGGGCGCCAGTGGCGAATTTGCCAATCTTGGTGTTCTCTGGCAAATGTCAAACGTCCTGCACGGTGTTGGACTGTAAGCACAACCCCCACCTGTTGACGTTGGGTCCTCATACCACCCTCATGGAGTCTGTTTCTGACCGTTTGAGCAGACACATGCACATTTGTGGCCTGCTGGAGGTCATTTTGCAGGGCTCTGGCAGTGCTCCTCCTGTTCCTCCTTGCACAAAGGCGGAGGTAGCGGTCCTGCTGCTGGGTTGTTGCCCTCCTACGGCCTCCTCCACGTCTCCTGATGTACTGGCCTGTCTCCTGGTAGCGCCTCCATGCTCTGGACACTACGCTGACAGACACAGCAATCCTTCTTGCCACAGCTCGCACTGATGTGCCATCCTGGATGAGCTGCACTACCTGAGCCACTTGTGTGGGTTGTAGACTCCGTCTCATGCTACCACTAGAGTGCAAGCACCACCAGCATTCAAAAGTGACCATAACATCAGCCAGAAAGCATAGGAACTGAGAAGTGGTCTGTGGTCACCACCTGCAGAACCACTCCTTTATTGGGGGTGTCTTGCTAATAGCCTATAATTTCCACCTGTTGTCTATCCCATTTGCACAACAGCATGTGAAATTGATTGTCACTCAGTGTTGCTTCCTAAGTGGACAGTTTGATTTCACAGAAGTGTGATTGACTTGGAGATACATTGTGTTGTTTAAGTGTTCCCTTTATTTTTTTGAGCAGTGTATATACAGGGAGTGCAGAATTATTAGGCAAGTTGTATTTTTGAGGATTAATTTTATTATTGAACAACCATGTTCTCAATGAACCCAAAAAACTCATTAATATCAAAGCTGAATAGTTTTGGAAGTAGTTTTTAGTTTGTTTTTAGTTATAGCTATTTTAGGGGGATATCTGTGTGTGCAGGTGACTATTACTGTGCATAATTATTAGGCAACTTAACAAAAACAACTATATACCCATTTCAATTATTTATTTTTACCAGTGAAACCAATATAACATCTCAACATTCACAAATATACATTTCTGACATTCAAAAACAAAACAAAAACAAATCAGTGACCAATATAGCCACCTTTCTTTGCAAGGACACTCAAAAGCCTTACAATCCATGGATTCTGTCAGTGTTTTGATCTGTTCACCATCAACATTGCGTGCAGCAGCAACCACAGCCTCCCAGACACTGTTCAGAAAGGTGTACTGTTTTCCCTCCTTGTAAATCTCACATTTGATGATGGACCACAGGTTCTCAATGGGATTCAGATCAGGTGAACAAGGAGGCCATGTCATTAGATTTTCTTCTTTTATACCCTTTCTTGCCAGCCACGCTGTGGAGTACTTGGACGCGTGTGATGGAGCATTGTCCTGCATGAAAATCATGTTTTTCTTGAAGGATGCAGACTTCTTCCTGTACCACTGCTTGAAGAAGGTGTCTTCCAGAAACTGGCAGTAGGACTGGGAGTTGAGCTTGACTCCATCCTCAACCCGAAAAGGCCCCACAAGCTCATCTTTGATGATACCAGCCCAAACCAGTACTCCACCTCCACCTTGCTGGCGTCTGAGTCGGACTGGAGCTCTCTGCCCTTTACCAATCCAGCCACGGGCCCATCCATCTGGCCCATCAAGACTCACTCTCATTTCATCAGTCCATAAAACCTTAGAAAAATCAGTCTTGAGATATTTCTTGGCCCAGTCTTGACGTTTCAGCTTGTGTGTCTTGTTCAGTGGTGGTCGTCTTTCAGCCTTTCTTACCTTGGCCATGTCTCTGAGTATTGCACACCTTGTGCTTTTGGGCACTCCAGTGATGTTGCAGCTCTGAAATATGGCCAAACTGGTGGCAAGTGGCATCTTGGCAGCTGCACGCTTGACTTTTCTCAGTTCATGGGCAGTTATTTTGCGCCTTGGTTTTTCCACACGCTTCTTGCGACTCTGTTGACTATTTTGAATGAAGCGCTTGATTGTTCGATGATCACGCTTCAGAAGCTTTGCAATTTTAAGAGTGCTGCATCCCTCTGCAAGATATCTCACTATTTTTGACTTTTCTGAGCCTGTCAAGTCCTTCTTTTGACCCATTTTGCCAAAGGAAAGGAAGTTGCCTAATAATTATGCACACCTGATATAGGGTGTTGATGTCATTAGACCACACCCCTTCTCATTACAGAGATGCACATCACCTAATATGCTTAATTGGTAGTAGGCTTTCGAGCCTATACAGCTTGGAGTAAACAACATGCATAAAGAGGATGATGTGCTCAAAATACTCATTTGCCTAATAATTCTGCACTCCCTGTATATATATATATATATATATATATATATATATATATATATATAAATATAAATAAAATCTCTCACATACATACATACCCACCCAATCAGCAGAGGCTTTTGTGCATAGCTGCCAATGACCAGCCATGTTGGACTCAGGATATGTCCCTTTTGTGGAGGTTTAGCAAATAGTTATAGGTAAGCAACAGTGCAATATGAAAATGTTCTAAGGCGTTAGCATTTTATTTCTTTAGCTTAATGTTCCTTTTACCTCCGTAAGGACGTTCCATGCTGTCCTATCTGTGCTGGGCTTTAGCGCCATTAGGACGGCATGGAACATCCTAGCCGTTTGGCTGTCCTGAAGCCAGCTGTGCTTCCAGAATGGGATTGCGGTTTGGAGGGCCTGCCTAGCGTCATACGGATGCCCCACTGACCCGATCCCACCCTTTTTAAATGGGCCATGCCTTCTTTCTTTCCCACAACTCCACTGGGAGGTTGATTCCTGCTTTTTCTTGTTTAGATAGTTCTTATATAGCCAACACAGATGGTTGTTTCAACAGCGAAAATAAGCTATGTCAAATGACAAAATAAAAGTGAACATGATATTTGTAAACAATTCAATACACCCCAGTAGGTAAAATGAATAATTGGGAATGCATTAAATAGGACAACATTTTACAGTACAGTATATCCCTTTAACTTACAGATTTAAAACTGCAGGCAAATAATGTTGTGGAGGTGTGGCAGTAATACACATTTAGACACATTTTGACTGCTCTGTGACCCAGCTCCTAAAAACGTTGTGCCACAAAGTCTCTCATATTTTACAGATGATGTATTTCTGTTTATACAAAATTAATAATGCTCATGTTTCTCTATTTTTTTTCCCCTACCCAGGTGCCTTGCAGGACCTGGATAAAGCAGTGGAGCTGAGCGGAGGGAGAGGGCTTGCAGGACGCCAGGCCTTGGTGCAGAGAGGGCTCTTATGTCGTCTTCAGGGGGATAATGAGGCAGCAAGAAAAGATCTGCAGAGGGCAGCTGAGCAGGGCTGCAGTTTTGCCAAACAGCAGCTTGTTCTTTTGAATCCATATGCTGCCCTCTGCAACCAAATGCTAAGAGATATGATCCAGAAACTGAAGGAGCCAGACACTCATGGGTGATGAGAAATAGGATATCCTGGGGCTGGACAGGGACGTAAGAGATATTCTCATTGGTCCTGAGCAAGGATGTGTCACATGATTCTTCTATCACTAAATAAAAGCCAAATCCCAGTGCAAAGTGCAACTTTCTGCACTATTACCTAATGAAAACGCACTAGAGAACATGGTGTCAGGATCCTATAAATTATTTTAAAGGATCAAACAAAATAAAATAACTGTATACACCTGATTTTTATCTTTTAGTTTAGGTACCAATAAAAGAAACAGCCTGGATAAAGAAAATGCTGATCATTAAATGGTTTTGTGCTTATTTATGGCATTTATTTCCATGAAACAAAATATACGCATGATAGAATATGTGTGGGTTTAATGTACCTTTTAAGTCCATCTAATTCCTAAATTAGTGGTTAAAAAATACTATCCTTTACTTTTCGTGTAAATAAAATTAATTAATAAAGATCTGGCATATTAAATGTTTTCATTGTGTTTGTTTGTAATCTTCCATTGCTTCTTTCAGATCCTTGTGATAAAGCTTTAAAAGCTACTTCTGCAAAGAAAAAAATAATTACAAAGACAGAAATTTTAGTGCAAAAAAGAAAAATGGAAAAAACAGAAACATATATTTATGTTAGTGCTCTTAAACTGTCCCACGATCTGCAGGATGTCCTGATTCCAGAGCTTTATATGTGTCTTCTATCTATCTCTCACACAGACGCACATCTACTCTCTCTCACACGCACATACTCTCTCTAACACACACACAGACACTAACACTCTCACACACAAAGACACTAACGCTCACACACACGCACATATTCTCTCTAACACACACACAGACACTAACGCACGCACACATATACTCTCCCTCACACACACAAAAACACTAACGCTCACACACGCACATACTCTCTCTAACACACACACACACAGACACGAATGCTCACACACATGCACACATATACTCTCCCTCACACACACACAAAGACACTAACGCTCACACACGCACATACTCTCTCTAACACACACACAGACACATATACTCTCCTTCACACACACACAAAGACACTAACGCTCACACCCACACGCACATACTCTCTCTAACACACACACAGACACTAACGCACGCACACATATACTCTCCCGCACACACACAAAGACACTAACGCTCACACACACGCAAATACTCTCTCTAACATACACACAGACACGAATGCTCACACACACGCACACATATACTCTCCCTCACACACACACAAAGACACTAACGCTCACACACGCACATACTCTCTCTAACACAGACACGAATGCTCACACACACGCACACATATACTCTCCCTCAAACACACACAGACACTAACGCTTACACACGCACATACTCTCTCTAACACACACACAGACACGAATGCTCACACACACGCACACATATACTCTCACTCACACACACACAAAGACACTAACGCTCTCGCACACACGCACATACTCTCTCTAACACACACACAGACATGAATACTCACACACACGCACTTATTCTCTCTCACATACACACACAAAGACACTAACGCTCATACACACGCACATATACTCTCTCTCACACACACACATTCTCACACACACATATACTCTCTCTCACACACACATACTCTCTCTCACAAACACACACAAAGACACTAACGCTCGTACACACGCACATATACTCTCTCTCACTCACACACAAAGACACTAACGCTTGCACACACGCACATATACTCTCACACACACACACATACACTCACACACACACACATACATTCTCACACACAAAGACACTAACGCTCGCACACACGCACATATACTCTCTCTCACACACACATATATTCTCTCTTACAAACACACACACACAAAGACACTAATGCTCGCACACACGCACATATACTCTCTCACACATGCATACACTCTCTCACACACACACAGACACTAATGCTCGCACACACGCACATATACTCTCTCACACATGCATACACTCTCTCACACACACACACAAAGACACTAACGCTCGCACACACGCGCTACACATTCACATCACACACACACGGCTGCACACACACTACACATACAGAGCTGCACACACACTACACATGCACATTGCATACACACTACACATGCACATCACACACACACGGCTGCATACACACTACACATGCACATCACACACACACACGGGTGCACACACACTACACATGCACATTACACACACAGAGCTGCACACACACTACACATGCACACCACACACACAGAGCTGCACACACACTACACATGCACATTGCATACACACTACACATGCACACCACACACACACTACACATGCACATTGCATACACACTACACATGCACACCACACACACACTACGCATGCACATTGCATACACACTACACATGCACACCACACACACAGAGCTGCACACACACTACACATGCACACCACACACACAGAGCTGCACACACACATTGCATACACACACACTACACATGCACACCACACACACACTACGCATGCACATTGCATACACACTACACATGCACACCACACACACAGAGCTGCACACACACATTGCATACACACACACTACACATGCACACCACACACACAGCCTCACGCACATATACATAATTTTTTTTTTTACATTTAGAAATTGAGAAAAATATAGAAATGAGTGACAAGTTTACAATCTCTATTTAGACAAAGCTGAACATATTATTGACATAATGTTTGATTAGACTGTAGCCTTATTGTAGTTATTTGCTCAGCCCATCTCATGATAAGCTGCTTATTAAGGGACAGTATACTATAAAATTGGTTCCCCCTATATGTGTTCCCAATGACTTGTTATACCAGCTGCAGAGTATAAAATGTAAGAGAAATTGCTCCTTTGTGTTTCTTTTCGTAAATTAAATAGCTGGATTTTTTTTTTTTAAACCACAAACCCATCAAAATAGGCTAAGCTTGCCGAGAGATCAGACTTCCTTATCTTATCACTCAAATGCTTCCCTTTCTTATCTCTGTCTCTATACAATACTTAGCAAGAACTATTAAAATGGAACATTTTAGAACTTTATCTCTCCCCCTCCCCAATGGGAGTGTAATTTCTTCTGCTGGCTGTGTTTACATAGCTTGTCAATATAAAACTTTCAGTATATGTAGGGCTACAACAGGCAAAAACAGCTATTTAAAATGCTGATATAAATGCAAAGGAGCTATTTGTAAACAATTTAATACATTCCAGCAGGTAAAATAGATCATTAGAAACAAATCGAAGGGGAGAAAAGAAAATAGGGTAAAACTGTCCCTCTATAGCTACCCATTCAAACTGCTTTCCTGAATTTCAAATGAGCATTAGTATAGTGAGATGCAGCATAGTTTGAAATATTGGTCTAATTTACAAACCTTATCATTAAATAGATGCGATGTTGCTACCATCCTGTTTGCTTTTTACATGTTTTATTGAGCTTTTCAATATTAATTTATTGTGCCAAGCAGCAGTTACATTGATATTTGCGGATATTGTACACAGAAAGCATAAGCTCCCTATGATCTGCCACCTACTTCTCTTTTCTTTATTTTCCTATGCACCATAACGGCATTCACTGTGCACTTGCTCCCCCAGCTGGCAAGCAATGGGTTGCGATTGATTGATCATGACTGCTGGCTGCAAGTCACCTGCAGACTACTGCAGAGACTGATCAGACCTGAGTAGTTGCAGATGATGCAGGTGCATCTATGGGGTAAGTGGTAGTCTCACACTCACCCCTGCATTGAGTGGCACTCAGGTAAATGCAAGGGGTCACATTATACACCTTGTAGTGAGTGTAGTAAACACAGAAGGTCACATTAATATATAATCAACTGTGTTAGACTAACAAATAAATGCACTGCATGAAGTGGGGCTAAAATAAATGAAGCAGGGTGTTAGATTAATACAAATATTTGCTGCAGCTAGTGGGACATAACTGAGTGCAGAGAGGCACATTAACACAAATATATACTGGATTTAGTGCAGAGGGGCACATTAACACAAATATATACTGGATTTAGTGCAGAGAGGCACATTAACACAAATATATACTGGATTTAGTGCAGAGAGGCACATTAACACAAATATATACTGGATTTAGTGCAGAGGGGCACATTAACACAAATATATACTGGATTTAGTGCAGAGGGGCACATTAACACAAATATATACTGGATTTAGTGCAGAGAGGCACATTAACACAAATATATACTGGATTTAGTGCAGAGAGGCACATTAACACAAATATATACTGGATTTAGTGCAGGGAGGCAGATTAACACAAATATATACTGGATTTAGTGCAGAGAGGCACATTAACACAAATATATACTGGATTTAGTGCAGAGAGGCACATTAACACAAATATATACTGGATTTAGTGCAGAGAGGCACATTAACACAAATATATACTTTATTTAGTGCAGAGAGGCACATTAACACAAATATATACTGGATTTAGTGCAGAGGGGCACATTAACACAAATATATACTGGATTTAGTGCAGAGGGGCACATTAACACAAATATATACTGGATTTAGTGCAGAGAGGCACATTAACACAAATATATACTGGATTTAGTGCAGAGAGGCACATTAACACAAATATATACTGGATTTAGTGCAGGGAGGCAGATTAACACAAATATATACTGGATTTAGTGCAGAGAGGCACATTAACACAAATATATACTGGATTTAGTGCAGAGAGGCACATTAACACAAATATATACTGGATTTAGTGCAGAGGGGCACATTAACACAAATATATACTGGATTTAGTGCAGAGAGGCACATTAACACAAATATATACTGTATTTAGTGCAGGGAGGCAGATTAACACAAATATATACTGGATTTAGTGCAGAGAGGCACATTAACACAAATATATACTGGATTTAGTGCAGAGAGGCACATTAACACAAATATATACTGGATTTAGTGCAGAGAGGCACATTAACACAAATATATACTGGATTTAGTGCAGAGAGGCACATTAACACAAATATATACTGGATTTAGTGCAGAGAGGCACATTAACACAAATATATACTTTATTTAGTGCAGAGAGGCACATTAACACAAATATATACTGGATTTAGTGCAGAGAGGCACATTAACACAAATATATACTGGATTTAGTGCAGAGAGGCACATTAACACAAATATATACTGGATTTAGTGCAGAGAGGCACATTAACACAAATATATACTGGATTTAGTGCAGAGAGGCACATTAACACAAATATATACTGGATTTAGTGCAGAGAGGCACATTAACACAAATATATACTGGATTTAGTGCAGAGAGGCACATTAACACAAATATATACTGGATTTAGTGCAGAGGGGCACATTAACACAAATATATACTGGATTTAGTGCAGAGAGGCACATTAACACAAATATATACTGGATTTAGTGCAGAGAGGCACATTAACACAAATATATACTGGATTTAGTGCAGAGAGGCACATTAACACAAATATATACTGGATTTAGTGCAGAGAGGCACATTAACACAAATATATACTGGATTTAGTGCAGAGAGGCACATTAACACAAATATATACTGGATTTAGTGCAGAGAGGCACATTAACACAAATATATACTGGATTTAGTGCAGAGAGGCACATTAACACAAATATATACTGGATTTAGTGCAGAGAGGCACATTAACACAAATATATACTTTATTTAGTACAGAGAGGCACATTAACACAAATATATACTGGATTTAGTGCAGAGAGGCACATTAACACAAATATATACTGGATTTAGTGCAGAGAGGCACATTAACACAAATATATACTTTATTTAGTACAGAGAGGCACATTAACACAAATATATACTGGATTTAGTGCAGAGAGGCACATTAACACAAATATATACTGGATTTAGTGCAGAGAGGCACATTAACACAAATATATACTGGATTTAGTGCAGAGAGGCACATTAACACAAATATATACTGGATTTAGTGCAGGGAGGCACATTAACACAAATATATACTGGATTTAGTGCAGGGAGGCAGATTAACACAAATATATACTGGATTTAGTGCAGAGAGGCACATTAACACAAATATATACTGGATTTAGTGCAGAGAGGCACATTAACACAAATATATACTTTATTTAGTGCAGAGAGGCACATTAACACAAATATATACTGGATTTAGTGCAGAGAGGCACATTAACACAAATATATACTGGATTTAGTGCAGAGAGGCACATTAACACAAATATATACTGGATTTAGTGCAGAGAGGCACATTAACACAAATATATACTGGATTTAGTGCAGAGAGGCACATTAACACAAATATATACTGGATTTAGTGCAGAGAGGCACATTAACACAAATATATACTTTATTTAGTGCAGAGAGGCACATTAACACAAATATATACTGGATTTAGTGCAGAGAGGCACATTAACACAAATATATACTGGATTTAGTGCAGAGAGGCACATTAACACAAATATATACTGGATTTAGTGCAGAGAGGCACATTAACACAAATATATACTGGATTTAGTGCAGAGAGGCACATTAACACAAATATATACTGGATTTAGTGCAGAGAGGCACATTAACACAAATATATACTGGATTTAGTGCAGAGAGGCACAACTTGCAGTGAATGGGTATCAAGTGAGTGCAGGGGTTACATACATATAAATCCTGCAGTGAATGCTGCCCTAACAACAAACACATACATACTGCAGATAGTGTGTATTAGATTGGTAATTGCAGTCATATTACCACAGATCTTACAATGAGTGAGATTCAGGTCAGTGCAGGAGCCGCCTTAATACCCATATTCTACAGTAAATTTAATCAAGTCAGGGGGTGTTGTTACACACACACAATCCTTATAATTAGTGGGGTTAAAGCAACTGCAAGAGATCACTGCCTGTATCATAAGTAAGTCTGACTCGTGTGAGTGCAGGGCTAATATTAGCACAAATATATAATTCAGTGTAGAAGGATTCATATTAGTGCAGGAGGAGGTTACATATATTAAAAGGGTTGCTTAGACATAAAACAAATCTGACAATTGTTCATCACGAAAAAAAATGTTGGGTTATGTCCAGTATTGACTCAAAAGGTTATTTGTTAATTGTATAATAGTTCACCTGCTATTTCATGTGTGGAGGGTCTTCAGGGTAGCATAGGAGCAACATGCAGATTACATTTAAAATAAAGTAAAAATAGTGCTAGTGCTACTGCTACAATCCAGCAGCAGTACAAAACAACATCAATTGGAAAAACACATTGCTACATTTTTATTGAATACTGTAAATTAGAACTTATTAAAGCCTTTTCCACCTTTTGGGGAAGGTTTAACTGTTGTTAAATACATTTTATATTTCATTTAAGGGACAGTTAATTTATTGTTTTCATACGCATACAATGAATAATACAAATGTATTATTTTACATTTGTCCGAATCGTGTAGTATGTGGTACTCACAAGGAGGTCACATAACCCACACAAGTTCCAGTTAGTTATATTAGGGAGCTCATGAGGTTATATATGTGCTTTATATACTTTGCATTGAGTGTCATCCAGATGATGCAATACACACACATCTTATAATAATAAATAAACTGGTAGGACTGCAACGAATCAGATGGTGCAACCTTCTGTGATTGGACTTTTGAGTGCAATATAGATCACAATAGCCTACACACTATAAAATGAGTGTATATATACACATTACTCTGCAGTGAGTGAGACTTATGTGAGAGTTGAGATTACATTAAAGGGACAGTCTACTCCAAAATGTTTGTTGTTTGGAAAGATAGATAATCTCTTTATCAACCATTCCCCAGTTTTGCATAACCAATATCATTATATATATTAATATACTTTTTACCTTTGTGATTACCTTTTCTCTAAGCTTCTGCAGATGGCCCCCTGCATTGTAGTCAATTAGTGCTGACTCATTAATAGCTCCATAAGAGTGAGCACGATGTAATCTATATAGCATACATGAACTAGCATTGTGATAAGAGGCGGCCTGTAGTGGATTAGAAATGGGAAGAAATTTAGAGGTTTAAAGGTTATAAAGTATATTAATATAACAATATTGGTTGTGCAAAGCTGAGTAATGGGTAGTAAAGGTGTTATTTATCTTTTTTGAGTAGACTGTCTCTTTAACTTAAAGGGACAGTCTAGACCCAATAAATAATCTTAATTACTCAATGATTCATACCAGAGAAGCATCCTGCAACTGGTCCCACATCTAAAAACTTGTAAGAAGTACATGAAACATTTAAATATTCATCATTTGTTAGGAGCCGAAAATACCCGCCAAGCTCCGTCTACCTATTGAGTGTATATTTTGGTATTTAAAGTTTCTCCAATCTCGATCAACTATTAAATACGGTTTACTACTCGTGCATGCTGATTTGTGCATGTGCTAACTGAAAATATTCTGCTAAACTGTTCCACAAGAAAACAGCTCACTGGGCAAGAAGAAAGCTGTGGGCGGAGCTTGGCGGCCATTTTCACCTACTAGCAAATAATCATTCTTTAAAAGTTTCATGTACTTCTCACAAGCTTGCTTGTCTGGTATGTAACAATAAAAGTCAAAAATACATTTTCATAATTCAGATTCTTGGTATTTTTTTAAGAGCATATCTAGGTATGTTCTTGGACACTATATGAAAGCAGTATTTGCAACAATGTTTTCAACAGTGTTATACATTTTTAAACAGTAAATGACAGTAGTGTTTGTAACCATGTATAACTCTGCTGCGTTATAGTGCTGTAGACACATGCATGAACAAAAGCATATCTAGATAATGACCTTCAACAAAGGATACAAAAAATCAAAGTAAATGTGCTAATAGAAGTAATCTGGTATTTTTTTAATTGAATGTTCTATCTGAATCTTTTATTTTGACTTTCATTTCCTTTTAATAAAAAAAATGTTTTAATTTAAAGTGAAATTTGCAGAAACTGCACCTAATACCTAGGTATCTACTACTCACTGGCTAAGAAAGACAACTCCCACAGACAAAGTTAGTTTATTTAACATAGGAACATTAAAAAGCACTGTAATACATTTTTAATGGATCAAAGAAAATGTTTGAGTATCATTAACCCTTTAAGGGATTCAACTTTTAACATAACATTGTCCTTGGTTACTTGGATCCGAGTTGGACTGACCTTTTTCCCCCATAAAACATGACATTGTTGATTGTTGGGAAAGTCTGCACCCACCAGGGGCATTTTTAAAAAAAAAACATTTTTTAACCTCTCTTGTTTTTTCATTCTCAGAAATGAGAGGGCTGTGATCCCTCAGTCTTGGACAGGATGCTTCTCAGTATGTCAGTGCTGCTCTTCCACCCAGTGTTGCAGACAGGTGGGTGACTTTGGAAAAAATTAGAGCGAGAAAGCAATTATACATATAATAGTATTATACATATAATAGTATTCATATTTGTGTGCCAGGATTCGCGGAGCCTCTCCTGCACAAAGAGACACCTGGCGTCTCCTGTGAGGGGGGTGGCTCCTTCCTTACATGGTATCTGAATGGCGTAAAGCAGGAAGGGGTGTTGGGAAAGGAACCCCCATACCTTGTACCAGTGGCTCCTGGGAGCTCCAGTGTGCTCACACTTAGAGAGAGTGGAGAAAACTGCAGTGAGTCATCACAGAAAGGAGAGGAGTTGCTGAGAGTGCACTGTGAGTGGTGTATAAGGTTGTTGGTGACTGAGGGTGTGCAGTCAATGTGGGGAGTGCACACTATCACCTGCTGACTTCCCTTTATTTCTCTAGTTCCTCCTGAATCTGCAGCCACTTCCACCCGAGCCCCTGGGCTATCTATGCTTCTATTTTTGGTGGTCCGGACCCAACCTCACAGTAGTCTCAACCTTCAGGACCACGATGAACGACTCATACTCAACTCCTCTCGTCTGCTCTTGCTGGACACTCACAATGTGGATGGTAACGGAAGTCTGAGGGTGAGGGTCAGCACAGAGGAGAGTGGAGTCAGTCATGCTTCTGTCACAGCAATGGGTAAGTGGCTATTGTAATTGCTTCTTCACTTCTATTAATGAATAAGATTTGTTCTCTTTCACTCTCTACCACTAAGTACTAATTAGTGAGCGTCATTATATATTTATTCTTGCGTCTGGCAGTCATTAAGCACCATAATCATCTCTACCCCACTGTCAGCCTGTGAGTTCCAGAACACTGACTCCCATACTGCCAGCTAGTGAACTTCCTTATACTGGCAGTAAATAAGAGGCCATAATTTACCTCATTGTCATTAAGGAAACTCTATTCCTTCCCCTCCATTGCCACTGAGTGAGATGTAGTATGCCCTGTCCTCTACTAACAGTGAGTGAGCTTCCTTAGGCCTTCTCCACCACTACCATTGTGGGAACTTTCTCCATCATTGACAGTGAGCTTAAGTATGGCCTCTTACTCACAGACAGTAAATGTTTTCCATTATCCGTTTGTCTCAACTGTTGTTGAGCAGGTTCCTTTGTTCCTTCTTCATACCAGCTAATGTGCGGGCTTCCTTATTCTCCCCATCAATATTAAAGGGACACTTAACACTTCATGCACCTCCCTCTAAGTATGGGTGCCGCCATTTTGGAACTTAGGTTACACTGCAGGTATCAGAAAGAGATGTGCAATCAGGACAGCACGGAAATGCATTTAAAATCAGATTTCAACATGGTGACACCCATGACTAGAGGGAGGCAGACAATCATTTCTTATAAAAAGTGTTTAGTGTTTAATGTCCCTTTAAGCAGTAATACTGAACATCAAGTTCTTACTCTTCTTTAATCTATTAGTTATCCCTTTTTTCTCTTCAACTGATTCCTGCCCCCACTCTCTCTTCTCCCCCCCCCCTGCAGGTTTCCTCTCCACCCAGGTGCAACTCCCTCTCTTGGTGTTGGTCTTTGGGGGATGTGGCATGGTTGCAGGAATACTTCTAGTTAATATAATAGTCTGCTGCCTTCTGATGAGGAGAAGAACAAGGAACTGTAAGTAAAGGAAGACAAATGTTGAGGGATATAGCTAGTGGGCTGAGGAACACACTTTATAAGTTGTAATGTTAAAGGTAAAAGGGATAGAAGGTGCATTTTTGTATATAATTAGAATAACACTATTAGTGTAATATGCATATATCAGGAGCTAGAGAGGAGAATATGAAAGGGGTAGAGCCTAAATGATGAAGATACAGTGTATTTGCTGGTTGAGACACTAGGCTTGGATATAGTGTGTTGCTGGTGGGGATTTGTTGGTGGTAAGTAGGGAGGCTGTGGTACACTGTATTAGTTGCTGGGTGGGGATGTTGGGATATAGTGTATTTGTTGGTGTGGAATATGGGATATAGTGTGTTTGTTGCAGGCTAAGGGTGTTGGGATACAGTGTATTTGTTGCCGGCTAAGGGTGTTGGGATACAGTGCATTTGTTGCCGGCCAAGGGTGTTGGGATACAGTGTATTTGTTGGTGTGGATGGTGGGATTCATTGTGTTTGTTGCTGGCTAGGGGTGTTGGGATACAGTGTATTTGTTGGTGTGGATAGTGGGATTCATTGTGTTTGTTGCTGGCTAGGGGTGTTGGGATACAGTGTGTTTGTTGGTGTGGATAGTGGGATTCATTGTGTTTGTTGCTGGCTAGGGGTGTAGTGATACAGTATATTTGTTGGTGGGGATGGTTGGATACAGTGTATTGTAGATTTGTGGGAATGTTGAGATACAGTATTCTTGCTGGGGATGGCAGTATACAATGTATTTATTGCTGGGTGGAGACATTGGGATACATTCTGTTCATTGGTAAGGTAACTTGAATAGATCGTGTCTGTTGCTGAGGGGCATGTATACAATGTGATTATTGATGAGGCAGAACTACAGGGAACAGGAGCTGATATGTTAAACTTCTGCTGCCTTACAACGTTACTCTGAGGAGCTGCTGAAACTCAAAAAATGAGCTTCAGTGTTTGTGACTCTGTGACAAATAGCATAATGGACTTAAGCATATTGAATACAAGTTTGAAAGAAAAGGGATCAGAGCTCTTTAATTTCCCTGCTGTACTGTTCCAGCCTGTTGTTCTCTTTCTTGCAAAAGTGACTCATAAGAGTCTTGAAAGCTTGAAGCTCAATGATCACCATTGCTGGATCTAACATCAGTCACCACGCAGCTGGATGGTGCACATTCCGACCCTTGCTCTCAAGCCGGCCCAGCTCTTGGATGTGGATCTTCAGTGCCCTCCTCACTTGATGGTGGGGTTTGTTGTGGTGCAGAGCATGTGCTGGAGGACTACTCTATCATGGCCCAGCAGATTACTTACAGTTGTGCTCATAAGTTTACATACCCTGGCAGAATTTATGATTTTTCAGAGAATATGATTGTGTAATGTTCCGTTAGTCCTGTAACGTTGTGGATCACAACTGCAGCCCTATAATAATTTTGGTTTGTATGCCTTTAAGTACAATGGTTACTATGGAGCTGGCAATAGTAACGTTAGTAAAGGCAGGTTAATAAGATACTTTGTTATCCAGTCAGATAAGGCAGTACCACACAGGCTTAGGAAGAATTCACAGGACTTATTCAGTATATCTATGCTGAGTAAGGAACCAGCCTGTCAGAGTTACCGTTACTGCAATGACTGGAGTGCTCTGAGATATGTTGCAGAGTGGGTGGGAGCATTGGCTGTCAGGAATATTAATAATCACTGAGCGTGCTGCTAATACCCTGACAGCTCAGTGAATTCACAGGTTGAACTCTGCTGAACAAGCAGGGAGCCTGTCAGGGCGGTTCCACTCTGTTGCTGCAGCTTTTAGTTGTCAAAGGAATCTGTTCAGACTTCAAATATTCCCTTTTGGCTAGCTTGCTCCTTGAACAGAGAGAGTTCACAACTTTGCAGGAAACTTTGCAGGAAAAAAACAGTTATAGGATGAAGCTCGTAGTGGTTATAATCCAAAAATAGAGCAATAGGACAGGATTGCTGCATACAATTCTGAAGCAAGGAGGTAGGGGCGTGGCAAGTTTAAATAACCTCTGGTGAGGTTAGGTCTGCACTTAAAGGGACAGCAGAACAGATCTAAGTTAGGAAATCCTGACATACCCCCTACCTCAGGGCAGCTGCCCACCAGCTGCAAATCTAGGACGTTCTGGATGTCGTCTATGGAATATTGAAACCAGACGAGGAGTTTGGACATTCGTGGAGGGTTCCCATGAGTCCTCGTCAGATCCGTAACCCTTCCAATGTATTAAATATTGGAGTTGCCCATTTCTGATCCGTGAGTCCCGGATGGCATCCACCACATAGTCCACTTCTGAATCAAACTGTAACTCTGATGCTGAATTGATCTCTGTTTGCAGTAATGTCCGATAAGGCTTAAGTAATGAGACATGAAAAGTGGGGTGTAGGAGATAAGTGGATGGCAGGTCCAAAGTAACAGCGTTCTCGTTCACTATCTTGGTTATCTGATAGGGTCCAATGACGTTTACGCTAAGTTTCTTGCTTGGTGTCTTGAGCTTGATATGTTTTGTGGATAACCAAACCTTATCTCCCACCCTATATAGGGGAGGTGGTCGTCTTTTCATATCATAGTATCGCTTCTGGGTCTTTTGGGCTTTGGCTATGTTCTCTCTTAGGTGTTGGAAAAGTTCCAGGAAAGAATTGGTTGTATCATCCACTTGGGGACAGGTAGTGTCATTTTGTGGGACTAGTTGGACTGAAGGATGGAATAAATAGTTCGAGAAAAAAGGTGTTTTACTAGTTGTGGCATTTTCCGAATTATTGTAGGCAAATTCTGCCAATGGGAGGCTTTGGAACCATTGGTTTTGTTGGTTGGAGCAGTAACACCTAAGGTACTGCTCTATCCATTGGTTCACCCTCTCGGTCTGGCCATTAGTCTGTGGATGAAACAAAGTGCTGTAGCGATGTTCTACTTGCATATTCTTGCATAGCTGTTTCCAGAACAGGGATGTAAATTGTGTTCCCCTGTCGGAGATGATGGTCTGTGGTAAGCCATGTAATTTCACAATGTTAAGGAATAGGCTGGCGGTTTCTGAAGATGTGGGCAACTTGTGATAGCGTAGGAAGTGTGCCATTTTGGTGAGAAGGTCTATGACGACTAGGATGGTGTTATGGTTATCGGAAGTTGGGAGGTCCACTATTAAATCCATTCCTATGCATAACCATGGTCTTCCTGGGATCTGTAGGGACAAGAGTAAGCCAAAAGGACGTCTCTTATCAGTTTTACAAACGGTGCAAATCGAACAAGTTTCATCGTATTCCTTTACAGATAAAGGTAGGGAATGCCACCAATAAGATCTTTTTATCAATTCTATGGTCTTTGTAATGCCTGGATGTCCAGCCATAGGGGAATCTTGATGCTCTTTAAGTATGGTAGTTCGTAAGGCAGAAGGTATATATAGTTTGTTGATGTGGTATAGGAGACCATCTGCATGTAAATCAAGAGGAACTTTAGTAACAGAGGTATCTTCAGATTGTCTCTGTTTCAATTCTTCACTAAAGGTTGGTGTCAGTGCAATAATCTGGTCAGATGGAATAACAGTAGCAGGTTGGTTAAATGTTTCAGGTTTTATGTCCTTCCTTGAGAGGGCATCTGCTGTACCATTCTTGCTTCCAGGCCTATACGTGATGTGGAAATGAAATCTAAAAAGGAAAAGACTCCATCTGAGTTGCCGAGGGTTCTGTTAGTTTGCAGGTATTCCAAATTCTTATGGTCTGTATATATGAGGATAGGATACTTTGTTCCTTCTAGACTTTAAATATTCCCTTTTGGTTAGCTTGCTCCTTGAACAGAGAGAGTTCACAACTTTGCAGGCAAAAACCAGTTTTAGGATGAAGCTGGTAGCGGTTATAATCCAAAAATAGAGCAATAGGACAGAATTGCTGCATACAATCCCTGCACCAAACAATTCTGAAGCAAGGAGGTAGGGGCGTGGCAACTTTAAATAACCTCTGGTGAGGTTAGGTCTGCACTTAAAGGGCAAGCAGAACTGATGTAAGTTAGGAAATCCTGACAGTTTGGATGAAGCCATTTATTATCAATCAACTGTGTTAACTCTTTTTAAATCTTAGAAGCAGGTATTGGCTCACCTCAAAACACATGAGACCACAAATTATTTCACATATTATAACTTTTTTCCTTTTTTCTTAATGCTGCAAAAAATTGCCTTCTTAATATTTCATAATTTTTTACATTTTTTTAAATAAAGATGGGATCTTAGTCACACAATATGGCCATATTCTGCTCAGCCAGTCACCACTTACAAGGTGTCCCACATTAGACTGGTCCTAACTCTATGACATTTAGCCAAACTAAGCTCAAGAATACAATTCTAATATATCAAAATAGAATTTCCAATCTCTCATCCAGACTGCATGGGATGAGGCTTCCTGGCTACATATTATTTCACATATTATTTCACATACTTCAAACTTATTTCTCAATGCTGCAAAAAATGCCCTTCTTAATATTTCCTAACACTATGAAATTAGCCAATACAATTCCAATATACCAAAATGAAATTCCAACATTACAATACTATACCTCTCATCCAGACTGCATGGGATGAGGTTTCCTGGCTTTATATGCACACAGTTAAAGGGACAGTATGCACTAATTTTCATATAACTGCATGTAATAGACACTACTATAAAGAATAAGATGCACAGATACTGATATAAAAATCCAGTATAAAATGGTTTAAAAATGTACTTAGAAGCTTTCAGTTTAGCTCTGTTAAATAGGCAGTTGGAAAGCCCACTGCAAGTGGGAAATAAGACACTCCCCCCTCCCCCTTCTTTTGCATATGAAAAGACCCTTTACACAAACAGGAGCAAGCTGGAGAAGGTAGCTGACGGTATTCAAATAAAACTTTGGGGCTTGGTTAGGAGTCTGAAAATCAGAGCAATGATATTTAAAAATAAGCAAAATTATACATTTTTAAAAAAAAAAAAACTTTATGGGCTTTATAATTAGATCATCTACAAAACATTTATGCAAAGAAAAAATGAGTGTATAATGGCCCTTTAAATATCTGTGTCTGGAACACACCCCTGAGCTGGGTGGAGTGCTTTAAACCAAAGGGCTTTGGTCAGTTTCCCTAGTGATAAATCAGCAATAAATTTTGATTAAGCACATCTAATAAAAGCATATGTTTTTAAATGCACATATTGTGGAGTGCTGCCAAAGTGACCAAAATGAATTTAATTTTAGAAGCAAGTATTGGCGCACCTCAAAACACATGAGACCACAAATTTCACACATTATAACTTTTTTCCTTTTTTCTTAATGCTGCAAAAAATTGCCTTCTTAATATTTCATAATTTTTAAAAAAAAATTAAATAAAGATGGGATCTTAGTCACACAATATGGCCATATTCTGCTCAGCCAGTCACCACTTACAAGGTGTCCCACATTAGACTGGTCCTAACTCTATGACATTTAGCCAAACTAAGCTCAAGAATACAATTCTAATATATCAAAATAGAATTTCCAATCTCTCATCCAGACTGCATGGGATGAGGCTTCCTGGCTACATATTATTTCACATATTATTTCACATACTTCAAACTTATTTCTCAATGCTGCAAAAAATGCCCTTCTTAATATTTCCTAACACTATGAAATTAGCCAATACAATTCCAATATACCAAAATGAAATTCCAACATTACAATACTATACCTCTCATCCAGACTGCATGGGATGAGGTTTCCTGGCTTTATATGCACACAGTTAAAGGGACAGTATGCACTAATTTTCATATAACTGCATGTAATAGACACTACTATAAAGAATAAGATGCACAGATACTGATATAAAAATCCAGTATAAAATGGTTTAAAAATGTACTTAGAAGCTTTCAGTTTAGCTCTGTTAAATAGGCAGTTGGAAAGCCCACTGCAAGTGGGAAATAAGACACTCCCCCCTCCCCCTTCTTTTGCATATGAAAAGACCCTTTACACAAACAGGAGCAAGCTGGAGAAGGTAGCTGACGGTATTCAAATAAAACTTTGGGGCTTGGTTAGGAGTCTGAAAATCAGAGCAATGATATTTAAAAATAAGCAAAATTATACATTTTTAAAAAAAAAAAAACTTTATGGGCTTTATAATTAGATCATCTACAAAACATTTATGCAAAGAAAAAATGAGTGTATAATGGCCCTTTAAATATCTGTGTCTGGAACACACCCCTGAGCTGGGTGGAGTGCTTTAAACCAAAGGGCTTTGGTCAGTTTCCCTAGTGATAAATCAGCAATAAATTTTGATTAAGCACATCTAATAAAAGCATATGTTTTTAAATGCACATATTGTGGAGTGCTGCCAAAGTGACCAAAATGAATTTAATTTTAGAAGCAAGTATTGGCGCACCTCAAAACACATGAGACCACAAATTTCACACATTATAACTTTTTTCCTTTTTTCTTAATGCTGCAAAAAATTGCATTCTTAATATTTCATAATTTTTAAAAAAAAATTAAATAAAGATGGGATCTTAGTCACACAATATGGCCATATTCTGCTCAGCCAGTCACCACTTACAAGGTGTCCCACATTAGACTGGTCCTAACTCTATGAAATTTAGTCAAACTAAGCTCAAGAATACAATTCTAATATATCAAAATAGAATTTCCAATCTCTCATCCAGACTGCATGGGATGAGGCTTTCTGGCTACATATTATTTAACATACTTCAAACTTATTTCTCAATGCTGCAAAAAATTGCCTTCTTAATATTTCCTAACACTATGAAATTAGCCAATACAATTCCAATATACCAAAATGAAATTCCAACATTACAATACTATATCTCTCATCCAGACTACATGGGATGAGGTTTCCTGGCTTTATATGCACACAGTTAAATATCTGTGTCTGGAACACACCTGAGCTGGGTGGAGTGCTTTAAACCAAAGGGCTTTGGTCAGTTTCCCTAGTGATAAATCAGCAAGAAATTTTGATTAAGCACATCTAATAAAAGCATATGTTTTTAAATGCACATATTGTGGAGTGCTGCCAAACTCTTTTTAAGTCATAATGACAACAGAAACTACCCAAATGACCCTGATCAAAAGTTTACATACCCTGGTGATTTTGGCCTGATAACATGCACACAAGTTGACATAAAAAGATTTGAATGGCTATTAAAGGTAACCATCCTCACCCAGGCTTCCCCGCAGTTGATACCCTTTAAGGAGGTAATCTCCCACTTTAGATATCTAGGAATTAATATATCAGCTGATCCAAAAGAGTGGTATGATCTTAACATTCCTCCCATATTATCAAAGATAGTAGAGTAATTGAATAGTTGGCAAAATCTACCATTATCCCTATCAGGACGTATCGCTCTATTTAAGATGGTTCTACTTCCAAAAATCATTTTCCCCCTACAGAACGTTCCGGTTATTTTAAAAGTGAAGGATTGGAAAAAACTGAACAGAGCTCTAAGATACTTTATTTGTAAATGCAAGAGACCCCGTATTTCTCTAGACAAACTTTACCTTCCCAAAAAATATGGGGGACTCGCCCTGCCTGATCTTAGCAAATACAGTTTAGTCTTTCTCGCACGCATAGTGATAGACTGGATTGAGAACAAAGACTATTTTACTAACAATAAACTTGAAAAAAATATCCTATATCCCTATAATCCCATAGCATTAATTCATTGCCCAATACAATTAATCCCAAAGAAGGTGAAGTCTTTTAACTCGATATATGTAATAATACAAGCTTGGAAAAAATTTGGACAAAAAGTAAACATTGATCTGTCTATTCCAAAATTTCAATGTCTATGTGGCAACCAAGAATTTCAACAAGGAACACAATCTCGATTATTTCAGACCTGGCAGGAGAAAGGTCTAACCTTTATGACGCAATTCATAGATCAAGATACCTTATCAGTAAAGTCATTTGATAGATTAAAACAAGAGTTCCAATTGAATAATAAGGACTTTTTTGCTTACTTGCAGGCGAGACACTACCTCTTCTCTCTTACTGAGAAATTCGGATGGGTATGGACATGGGGGAAATTAGATAGCTGGCCTATTCTTGCAAAAAATGATTTAACCTCTGTTTCAATTTGGTATGAATTAGTAACTAGCTCACATGGAAACTCTAACTTAAGTCAGATAACGCAGAGATGGAATCTCATATATCCACAATTAAATCTGGAGATAGAACAGGTAGAAAAATCTATATCTATAACGGCCCAAACTACCTTATCCGCAAGTTGGCGAGAATCACATATTAAACTCTTGTATAGATCTTATTATACTCCATCAAAGGGACATAAATGGCATAACCATGAATTCAATATATGTCCAAAGTGTGCGTATCCAGCAGCTGATATTGTCCACATGTTATGGGCATGCCCGAAGATAAGACAGCTATGGCAAAGAGTAGAATTTTGGCTCAAAAAAACATTGAAGATATATCCTCTCTCTATCTCTCTGGCGGAAGTTGTCTTTCTCAAAGAATCACCCATGGTTATTGAACATATGAAGGCTAGAAATATGACTATTTTGGTAACAAGAAACTTAATTCTTAAGAAGTGGCGTACCCCCAAGATACCTAGTATTTTGGAAATTAAAAATTATATGAAAAAACAATGTATCATCGAGCAAATGGACACAACTCTAACATCTGAAAGAGAGATAATGCTCTTTTTCAAAAAGTGGTCGACATTTATTAAGATTTTTCCACCAGAAGAAATAGATCAATTAATTTACCCTTTTAGGCACTCTGAAGTAGTGTTACTAGATCGATGGTAACACTCAAAATCCCCCCTGGGGTTTTTTTTTCTCTTCTTTTTTTTTTTTTTTTTTTCCCTCCTCCTGCCCTCCCTCTCCCCTCCCTCTCCCCCAATATTATAGTTATACATATCTCCCTTTCCTTGATAAGTTAATTGAGAAATATGAAATTGACTCTGAACCAAACTGTTTACCAATTGAATGAATATAGTTGTTTTTTCTTTTTTTCCTTTTCTCTTCCTAATTAAATGCATAAAATAAATAGAAAATACCTTCATTGAGTATAATATGTATTAAGTTATTAACAAAAGATATGTACTATTATTATTATTTAGTTAAGATAAAGGCATCAATTCCTTTTGTAATAGGTTATCACACTAAGCCCTGCGTGGCGGATTTTGTGTTTTGTACTCATGTTGGTCCATAAATAAATATTTAAAAAAAAAAAAAGGTAACCATCCTCACCTGTGATCTGTTTGCTTGTAATTAGTGTGTGTGTATAAAAGGTCAATGAGTTTCTGGACTCCTGAAGACCCTTGCATCTTTCATCCAGTGCTGCACTGACGTTTCTGGATTCTGAGTCATGGGGAAAGAAAAAGAATTGTCAAAGGATCTGTGGGAAAAAGGTAGTTGATATGTATAAAACAGGAAAGGGATATAAAAAGATATCCAAGGAATTGAGAATGCAAATTGGCAGTGTTCAAACTCTAATCAAGAAGTGGAAAATGAGGCGTTCTGTTTGATCACATACTGCATTCATCTTGCTATCAATTCTGACCAAATTTCCTGTGCCCTTGTAGCTCACACATCCCCAAAACATCAGCAATCTATGGTTGTGGCCAAAAAGCTCAATTTTGGTCTCATCACTCCAAATTACTTTGTGCCAGAAGGTTTGAGGCTTGTCTCTGTGCTGTTTGGCATATTGTAAGCGGGATACTTTGTGGCATTTGCGTAGTAATGGCTTTCTTCTGGCGACTTGACCATGCAGCCCATCTTTCTTCAAGTGCCTCCTTATTGTGCATCTTGAAACAGCTACACCACATGTCCTGTATTTCACATGAAGTTATTTGTGGGTTTGTCTTTGCATCCCGAACAATTTTCCTGGCAGTTGTGGCTGTAATTTTAGTTGGTCTATCTGAGCTTGGTTTGGTTTCAACAGAACCCCTCATTTTCCACTTCTTTATTAGAGTTTGAACACTGCTGATTTGCATTCTCAATTCACTGGATATCTTTTTATATCCCTTTCCTGTTTTATACAGTTCAACTACCTTTTCCTGTAGATCCTTTGACAATTATTTTGCTTTCCCCATGACTCAGAATCCAGAATCATCAGTGCAGCACTGGATGAAAGATGCAAGGGTCTGTCAGGAGTCCAGAAACTCATTGACCTTTTATACACACACACTAATTACAAGCAAACAGATCACAGGTGAGGATGGTTACCTTTAATTGCCATTCAAACCCTTTTGTGTCAACTTGTGTGCATGTTATCAGGCCAAAATCACCAGGGTATGTAAACTTTAGATCAGGGTCATTTAGGTAGTTTCTGTTGTCATTATGATTTAAAAAGAGTAAACACAGTTGATTGATAATAAATGGCTTCAGCCAAACACTAACCATGAGTGAAAGAAAAGTTTTTGTGTTATCATTCATATACTCTGAAAAATCGCCAAGAAATCATAAATTCTGCCAGGGTATGTAAACTTATGAGCACAACTGTACCTTAAGGGTTGCTCAGCACAGAAAGCAAACCAGACCCCAAAGCAGCAAGGACTTTTACCAAATATACAACATCGGCATATGGAGAGGTCCTCTGATCTACACCTGCCTTCACAGCCTAGAGCAGGGGTGTCCAAACTTTGCTCTCCAGAGGTTTTGGAACTACATTTCCCATGATGCTCAGCTAGATAAAATGCTGGCTGAGCATCATCGGAAATGTAGTTCCAAAACCTCTGGAGAGCAAAGTTTGGACACCCCTGGCCTAGAGGAACTATCTCAATGACCTACTTGTGGAAACGGGAACTCACCCTGCCTATCTGAAGCTACGAGCGGTATCAAATGATTGCTGTAACCGTTACCTGTTTCGGTGGTGGCGTAGCAAGTGTGAGAGACACATGGGAAGCTTGCTACAGGACTCGCGTCCATCCACAAATCTTGTGCCATCTAGTGATTCACATGGACTTGCAAGATGGAACAGATCTGACTTGCAGCAAGCTGGTTCAAAGTACGGTACTGCTTCATCTGTCGGCCAGTGGTAGGCCCGTGTAGCCAAGGGTGTTGGTTGAACAGCAACCCTGTACATATGACATATGCGGACGGCCGCGTTATTGCCTCAAAACTCCCTTAAGAAATCCTCTGGTCATTGAGGAATAACTTGTGGTCATAATTGGTTTCCTTGTCTACTACTATTATTGATAATGTATGCTTGTGTTAAACATTTATTTACACTGCTGTGAACTGTTAGAGATCCTTAATTGCATAAATCAACTGCATACTGTATAAACTTGGCATATAACTCCCCATACTAGATTCCCTAAACTAAGGTCTCCCTGTCACAACACATGCATCTTTCATATGTAATAAGGTTTTGCTCAATAATATTGCTTCTCTACGCTTTATGCATTTGATAAATGGGGTAACAATTTACCTTTCAGATAAACCTCTATACAGATGCCTGGTTCTTAGATTCTCCCCATACTAACTTACTGGCCTCAACTTGAAAATAATTTTATATCTGACACTTTTTTTTTAGTACTTACTCTCCTGAAGTAATAATACTTTTATTTTTAATATCTAGTATAAACAGTGTTTTGATATGCTAGGTTGTATGCCGCTTATTGCAATAGAAAGTGTCCACCTGCTCACCGCATTTACAAATCTACCTTAGATGCAGTAACCATTTTAACACCAAAGATACTACAAGTTACAACCCCGCCAACACATTTAAACGCACTAATATATCCAATCCTATGAAGCCTTTATAAGTAAACATTATTGGCTCTTAGATATCTACAGCATAGCACTGATGTTCCCTTTTAATACTTTAGCATATTTGTATTTTTAATACTTGTAATTCATGCCTTGGTTTCTCACGCTGCACATTTGTGGGGAAAATCCTTGCACTATAATTCTCCTAAGACATAGCTAAATATCCCAAACTATACTTTTGACTGTGTATGTCCACATGACTGACTCTACCCCTTTAAAACACATCTGTTAATCTCTGTCTCTATATACAAAAGACCATAATGTAGCAGGTCTGGAAATATTTCCATAATGTCTAAGCCTTATAGGAGCTAATAACAGAAACAGTATTATTTGGAAATGTGTTGCGAGATATCCTATGGTGAAGGGATAGTATATTTTTTTTTTTTTTTTTAAATATATTTTTATTGGATGAAAGAAATTATGACAATACATCGTGATACATTTCAGAGCAAAGTAAGTACATATTGGCATGTCAAATTATGCTGTACAAAAGCTTAACATCCTGTATTGTGTTTCCGAGGGTTATCAAACAACTTATACAACTTACTAATAAAAATAAAACCAAAAGTCGATCACCACATCTATGCGAACACTGAAGATTCTCATGTCTATCCCGATATAAGATTATAATGAATTATACAATGTCTATAAAATTTCTAACCGGGCTCTTTTCTCCCATTTGCTATAAATTTGCTCCCAATTTATATATTGTAGTTAATGTGCGTGCATTCGTGTTTCCCAATAGAACTTTACATTGTTAAACATTTCCATATCTTTTCTTATAAAGTAGCCATATTCCTCTAATTGGATTGTATGACTCATTGACGCCTCCCAGGCCTCATATGTGGGGATTTCTTGTGATTTCCATTTAGTAGCTATTAGGGATTTAGCAGAATTTAGAGCTAATTGTATTAATTTCCTACGTATCTTGCATTTGCATTTTGGGAGTAAGTTTAGTAATGCTGTTGTGGGTTGCATTTGGTACTCATCGTTTTGATTACTGACAGATTTAATATATTCCCCTATCTTAAGCCAAAAAGGTTGCAACTTGGAACAGGACCACCAGATATGTAACATGGAACCCCTGCCTCCGCACCCCCTCCAGCACATATCAGAGGCTGTCGGGTATATTGTCTTGATTCTCGCCGGGGTTAGGTACCACCTTGTCAGGATTTTAAAGTTTAATTCTAAGGCTCTAGCAGATGTCGAGGATTTTCTGGTATTCTGTATAATATATTTCCATTCCTGTTCATTTAGATCTTTCCCCAACTCCCTTTGCCATCTACCCACATAGTTAGGAAATTTGGTTAATTCACCAAGTGACAGTGCCTTTTTGGCCCACATCAAAGTGTGACACAGGGGTTGATTACTGAGACATTGTTGTTCGAACAAAGTGGGCTGTCTAGTAAGTTTTTCCTTATCTGGGGAGGTGGTCAGAAAGTGCTGAAGTTGCAAATATTTCAACCACCTCGAGAAGGCTCCCCCCATTATGTCCCCAAGATCTGTTCTCGGCTTAAGTTTACCGCTAGTTAAAAATTTATGTATGGGCGTTGTGTATCCTATTTCCCAGTCGAGCTGCTTACTAAGTTTTTGTTCTAGGCCTCCATGTAGTTCTGCATTAGGTGAAACTGGAGACATTGGGGACCTAAGGTACGATATACTATTTTTGCCCGCTATGGTGCTATCCCAAACGTCGAATACATGTTGATACAATGGATAAGTTTTAATCCAAGTTGGGCGACTCTTTCTTTCTATCCAGCACAGCACCCCGGGAGAAGGGGCCCTCAGAATATGGGAATCCATTGTCACCCAGGCCTTATTGTCTGCGTTTCGGTGCCAATCTAATATTTTTTGTAGGCATTTTGCTTTATAATATAATTCGATATTTGGGAGACCTAGACCTCCACTACTTGTAGGCCTATACATTGTGGACTTATTGATTCTTGGTTTAATTTTACCCCATATATATGTATTGAACAGTTTTTGGAGTTTATTGCGGAATGGGATAGTTAGTGCAATTGGTACAGTTTGGAGCATATATAGAACTTTGGGCAATGCGGTCATCTTTACTGCCTGTATGCGGCCCCACCACGAGATCGATTTATCGCTCCATCTATTTAGGTCTTTAGCTAATTCGTTGTATAAGTTTTGGTAGTTTTTCTCAAATAGGGTGCTGGGCCTAGGCGACAAGTGGATCCCCAAATACCTGATGGCTTTTTTCTGGGGAATGAAAGGGCATTTCTTTAATAATTCAGAATATTCTTTACTTGGCATGGTGATATTTAAAATTTCCGATTTTTGATCGTTCAATAGGAAATTGGAGAAAACCCCAAATTCCCTAAACTCCCTCAGCACTTCTGGGATCGACTCAGACGGATTAGATAATGTGAGTAGCACATCATCGGCATAAAGCGATAGTTTATAGTTATTTTGGCCTATTTTTATTCCTAAGATTTTCTTGTTTTGTCTAATTTTGTGGGCCAGAACTTCCATACTCAACACAAACAAAAGGGGGGACAAAGGACATCCCTGTCGGGTTCCATTCTGGATGAAAAACTTATCAGATAATATATTATTTGCTTTCACTTTAGCTGAGGGATTGTGATATAAACTAAAGATTCTTTTTATAATTGTATCCCCAAATCCCATTTTCTGTAATATTGCTTGTAAAAATCTCCAGTCTAGGCGATCAAACGCTTTTTCAGCGTCAGCGGAGACAACCACCATTTCTAGTTTATTAAATTTAGCGTAGTCAATTAGTTGTAATGTTCTAATGGTGTTGTCTCTCGCTTCTCTCCCCGGGACAAAACCTGCTTGGTCCAAGTGTACAATTTGGGGTAAGATTTTATTGATACGCCCAGCCAGAATCTTTGCGTAAAGTTTGAGGTCTGTGTTGAGTAGAGATATGGGTCTGTAGCTACTTGGTTGATTAGCTGGCTTGTTTGGTTTAGGGAGTACGGAAATATAGGCTTCTAAACATTCTGCTGGGAAACTCCCTAATTCATCAATGTATTGGAATGCTTTTAATAGATGTGGGGCTATAAGTGTTTTATACATTTTATAATAACTATTCGAAAAGCCATCTGGGCCTGGGCTTTTATTATTGGGTAGCGACTCAATAGCATCTAAGACCTCTTTCAGTGTGATTGGGGAATCCAGGGTATCCGCCTCCTGTGCTGAAATTTTAGGTGTATCAACCGAATGTAGGTATTGATTAAGGGCTGCTGAGTTTCTCAATGCATCTTGATTGAAGGGATAGTATATTTTAATACCAGTGTACCTCGCTAAAACTAACCTATCTAGTCTGTAATTGTTTGATTATCCCAGACTCCATTTTGTAAACCATATAGTAACTCCTCCAGTTTAATATTCCCAAGGCACTGTAATTCAATGTAAAACTTGAAAAGGTATGTGTTTCCATAATTGTTATACAGGATGACAACTACTCTAATAGGAGAGGGTACTAGCTTTAGCTTGTTTTAGTTTGTTGTTGTTTAGTTTTGTTGTGTTTAAAATATAAAAAGCCCAACGGAGTGTACAACTATATTATGGATGAAAGTTATTGAATCTATAGTAGGACTTAGAAGAAACTATACCAGCAGAATATGCCTATTGTTGATACCTGCCTAAAGGCGCCTGATTTTTTATCTCTTTACACAATGTATGATACTCTGCCCTGCGTGGCGCAATGACATGTAATTTAGTATGCCTGTATACATTGTTGGATATAAAGTAAAAAAAAAAAAAAAGAGTCTTGAAAGCTAAAAATTAAGTACAAACCAGTATCTGAGACCTATTTAGGTGCCTCTTGACCCACACACAGAACATGGTTGTTCATCTTTACCATTACCAAGCACCATGCACTGCTCCACAGCAAATGGTTGCATTTCCATATCTCCTAGAGCATGTTATTTGACTGTAGATAGATTTTGAGCAATATACCATACATCATTTTCTACTTGATAACTTTCTGGTGAGTAATCACAACAGTTCAGAGAAGAAAGTCACAGTTGAGCTTATTTTCAAGTGTCCTATTGATAACAATCTCTTCAAAAGTGAGTCCTTAAAGCATTATTTTGGATTACCTGCCCATGTGATTAATAAGGAAGGTCTCCATGCCAAAAGAGATATGGTGATATGATTGCCAGCACATGCTCTGCCACCGACCTGTGCCAATTGTGCTCCTACCAGCTCTCCTCTGTTGTATTATGTTTCCAGTAAGTTCCCTTTCTTGTCAGATTATCTGTTCTACTTCCTTTACACATCCATCACTTGCTAGCCATCTTTTTTTTAATACAAATAAAAGATTCTTCTTCATGAATTGTGGTCACTTATAATCTTGGCCTCAGTTTCATATTGCCCCATGGCTCTAAGCGTCTTTTTTTTTTTTTTCAGATCCTTGATGGCTGCAAAGTAGAATTATTCCCACTCTCATAAGGGCTTCTTGAATATTGAGTAAATATAGTCTGGACCACCATTTAGTTCATTGCCTACTTTTAAGATCGAGAACTGAGACCAGTTACACAAAGTTCTTGTAACAATCTAACCACAAAAATATTATTCTGACTACTACTTTTTATTCATTATTCATATTGAAGATAACATACAATTGTATGGAGGAAATACCCCAGCCCAGCATGAGAGGTGCTGTCCAGACTAGAGAGTGTTTCTTGGGGTAGGTTACATAAACACCAACACCCGCCAGCTGTATGTACTTCATTACTGTTGACACACAAACATATAAATAAGACCTCTGCTTATTCATAGAAATATTCTAGAGATTTTGTTTTACATATTTGGCCTTTCTTCCAGTTTACTTTCCAGCAATAACTTTCAATTTTTGGCCCATGATTATCAACAGTTTCCATCACAGAAGGAGAACAGACACTCCATAATCAAAACCATTGTTCCTATGGCAAGAACAGTCTCCCTGTACACAACATTCATGTGAATGCCACTAAAGTCAAACTAAACTTTCATGATTCAGAAAATATGCAGTTTTAATACACTTTCTAATTTACTTCCATTTTCAAATTTTTATATGCACACTTTCTGAGGCACAAGCCATTACTGAGCATGTGCTCAAGTTCACAGTGAATATGTATAGTAGTCTGTGATGGGTTGTTGTCTATCACATGATAGGGCCAGAAAATAAGAGGAAAAACAAATTTGCCAGAAAAAATCTACTGCTTTTTTGAGTAAATGTTATTGTATTGTATTTTTATTATGCACTTGTTAATTATGCAATTCTACTGTATTTAGTGTTTAAGAACCGGTATTATTGCATCAGTATGGTCATATCAGGATGATTGTAGGCCAAGAGTCTTTTCAAAATGACCTGCAGGATTAGTTTGTTGCTTTTCTGTTATACTTTTCTCCTTCCACCTTATTTATCTACTGTGAACATGTAGATTCCAGGCTCAATAAAAACAGCACATTTTTGTATTGCATAACTACAACAAGATTCTGCTTTGGCTATTAGCGAGGAAGGTAGGTTATAGTGTGTTTGTAGAGAAGCAGAGATACCGTGTTACTATTAGTGAGGAAGATAGGGTATAGTGTGTTTGTAGAGGAGCAGAGATACCGTGTTATTATTAGTGAGGAAGGTAGGTTATAGTGTGTTTGTAGAGAGCAGAGATACCGTGTTACTATTAGTGAGGAAGGTAGGTTATAGTGTATTTGTAGAGGAGCAGAGATACCGTGTTACTATTAGTGAGGAAGGTAGGTTATAGTTTTTGTAGAGGAGCAGAGATAACGTGTTACTATTAGTGAGGAAGGTAGGTTATAGTGTGTTTGTAGAGAGCAGAGATACCATGTTACTATTAGTGAGGAAGGTAGGTTATAGTATGTTTGTAGAGGAGCAGAGATACTGTGTTACTATTAGTGAGGAAGGTAGGTTATAGTGTGTTTGTAGAGAGCAGAGATACTGTGTTACTATTAGTGAGGAAGGTAGGTTATAGTGTGTTTGTAGAGAGCAGAGATATCGTGTTACTATTAGTGAGGAAGGTAGGTTATAGTGTGTTTGTAGAGAGCAGAGATACTGTGTTACTATTAGTGAAGAAGGTAGGTTATAGTGTGTTTGTAGAGAGCAGAGATACTGTGTTACTATTAGTGAGGAAGGTAGGTTATAGTATGTTTGTAGAGGAGTAGAGATATGTGTTTGTAGAGGAGCAGAGATACCGTGTTACTATTAGTGAGGAAGGTAGATTATAGTGTGTTTGTAGAGAGCAGAGATACCGTGTTACTATTAGTGAGGAAGGTAGGGGGGGAGTCAGTGTGATGTTTAGTAAGGAGGGTAGGTTAACGTGTGTTTGTAAGGGGCAGGGAGTTAGTGTTATGTTTAGTAAGGAGGGTAGGTTATAGTGTGTTTGTAAGGGGCAGGGAGTCATTGTGATGTTTAGTAAGGAAGGTAGGTTACAGCATGTTTGTAAGGGGCAGGGAGTCAGTGTTATGTTTAGTAAGGGGGTAGGTTACAGCATGTTTGTAAGGGGCAGGGAGTCAGTGTTATGTTTAGTAATGAGGGTAGGTTACAGCGTGTTTGTAAGGGGCAGGGAGTCAGTGTGATGTTTAGTAAGGAGGGTAGGTTACAGCATGTTTGTAAGGGGCAGGGAGTCAGTTTTATGTTTAGTAAGGGGGTAGGTTACAGCATGTTTGTAAGGGGCAGGGAGTCAGTGTTATGTTTAGTAAGGAGGGTAGGTTACAGCGTGTTTGTAAGGGGCAGCGAGTCAGTGTTATGTTTAGTAAGGAGGGTAGGTTACAGCATGTTTGTAAGGGGCAGCGAGTCAGTGTTTTGTTTAGTAAGGAGCGTAGGTTACAGCGTGTTTGTAAGGAGCAGGGAGTCAGTGTTATGTTTAGTAAGGAGGGTAGGTTACAGCGTGTTTGTAAGGGGGCAGCAAGTCAGTGTTATGTTTAGTAAGGAGGGTAGGTTACAGCGTGTTTGTAAGGGGGCAGCAAGTCAGTGTTATGTTTAGTAAGGAGGGTAGGTTACAGCGTGTTTATAAGGGGCAGCGAGTCAGTGTTATGTTTAGTAAGGAGAGTATGTTACAGCGTGTTTGTAAGGAGCAGGGAGTCAGTGTTATGTTTAGTAAGGAGAGTAGGTTACAGCGTATTTGTAGGGAGCAGGGAGTCAGTGTTATGTTTAGTAAGGAGGGTAGGTTACAGCGTGTTTGTAAGGGGCAGCGAGTCAGTGTTATGTTTAGTAAAGAGGGTAGGTTACAGCGTGTTTGTAAGGGGCAGGGAGTCAGTGTTATCTTTAGTAAGGAGGGTAGTTTACAGCGTGTTTGTAAGGGGCAGGGAGTCAGTGTTATGTTTAATAAGGAGGGTAGGTTACAGCGTGTTTGTAAGGGGCAAGGAGTCAGTGTTATGTTTAATAAGGAGGGTAGGTTACAAAGTGTTTGTAAGGGGCAGGGAGTTAGTGTTATGTTTAGTAAGGAGGGTAGGTTACAGCATGTTTGTAAGGGGCAGGGAGTCAGTGTTATGTTTAGTAAGGAGGGTAGGTTACAGCATGTTTGTAAGGGGCAGGGAGTCAGTGTTATGTTTAGTAATGAGGGTAGGTTACAGCGTGTTTGTAAGGGGCAGGGAGTCAGTGTGATGTTTAGTAAGGAGGGTAGGTTACAGCATGTTTGTAAGGGGCAGGGAGTCAGTGTTATGTTTAGTAAGGAGGGTAGGTTACAGCATGTTTGTAAGGGGCAGGGAGTCAGTGTTATGTTTAGTAAGGAGGGTAGGTTACAGCGTGTTTGTAAGGGGCAGGGAGTCAGTGTTATGTTTAGTAAGGAGGGTAGGTTACAGCGTGTTTGTAGGGAGCAGGGAGTCAGTGTAATGTTTGATAAGGAGGGTAGATTTCAGTGTGTTTGTAAGAGGCAGGGAGTCAGTGTTATGTTTAGTAAGGAGGGTAGGTTACAAAGTGTTTGTAAGGGGCAGGGAGATAGTGTTATGTTTAGTAAGGAGGGTAGATTTCAGTGTGTTTGTAATGGGCAGGGAGTCAGTGTTATGTTTAGTAAGGAGGGTAGGTTACAAAGTGTTTGTAAGGGGCAGGGAGATAGTGTTCTGTTTAGTAAGGAGGGTAGGTTACAGTGTGTTTGTGAGGGGCAGGGAGATAGTGTTATGTTTAGTAAGGAGGGTAGATTTCAGTGTGTTTGTTAGAGGCAGGGAGTCAGTGTTATGTTTAGTAAGGAGGGTAGGTTACAGCATGTTTGTAAGGGGCAGGGAGATAGTGTTATGTTTAGTAAGGAGGGTAGATTTCAGTGTGTATGTTAGAGGCAGGGAGTCAGTGTTATGTTTAGTAAGGAGGGTAGGTTACAGCGTGTTTGTAAGGGGAAGGGAGTCAGTGTTATGTTTAGTAAGGAGGGTAGGTTACAGCGTGTTTGTAAGGGGCAGGGAGTCAGTGTTCTGTTTAGTAAGGAGGGTAGATTTCAGTGTGTTTGTAAGGGGCAGGGAGATAATGTTCTGTTTAGTAAGGAGGGTAGATTTCAGTGTGTTTGTTAGAGGCAGGGAGTCAGTGTTATGTTTAGTAAGGAGGGTAGGTTACAGCGTGTTTGTAAGGGGCAGGGAGTCAGTGTTCTGTTTAGTAAGGAGGGTAGATTTCAGTGTGTTTGTAAGGGGCAGGGAGATAATGTTCTGTTTAGTAAGGAGGGTAGATTTCAGTGTGTTTGTTAGAGGCAGGGAGTCAGTGTGATGTTTAGTAAGGAGGGTAGGTTACAGCGTGTTTGTAAGGGGCAGGGAGTCAGTGTGATGTTTAGTAATGAGGGTAGGTTACAGCGTGTTTGTAAGGGGCAGGGAGTCAGTGTGATGTTTAGTAAGGAGGGTAGGTTACAGCGTGTTTGTAAGGGGCAGGGAGTCAGTGTTATGTTTAATAAGGAGGGTAGGTTACAAAGTGTTTGTAAGGGGCAGGGAGTTAGTGTTATGTTTACTAAGGAGGGTAGGTTACAGCATGTTTGTAAGGGGCAGGGAGTCAGTGTTATGTTAAGTAAGGAGGGTAGATTTCAGTGTGTTTGTAAGGGGCAGGAAGTAGTGTTATGTTAAGTAAGGAGGGTAGATTTCAGTGTGTTTGTAAGGGGCAGGGAGTCAGTGTTATGTTTAGTAAGGAGGGTAGGTTACAGCATGTTTGTAAGGGACAGGGAGAAAGTGTTCTGTTTAGTAAGGAGGGTAGATTTCAGTGTGTTTGTAAGGGGCAGGGAGAAAGTGTTCTGTTTAGTAAGGAGGGTAGATTTCAGTGTGTTTGTTAGAGGCAGGGAGTCAGTGTGATGTTTAGTAAGGAGGGAAGGTTACAGCGTGTTTGTAAGGGGCAGGGAGTCAGTGTGATGTTTAGTAAGGAGGGTAGGTTACAGTGTGTTTGTAAGGGACAGGGAGTCAGTGTTATGTTTAATAAGGAGGGTAGGTTACAAAGTGTTTGTAAGGGGCAGGGAGTTAGTGTTATGTTTAGTAAGGAGGGTAGGTTACAGCATGTTTGTAAGGGGCAGGGAGTCAGTGTTATGTTTAGTAATGAGGGTAAGTTACAGCGTGTTTGTAAGGGGCAGGGAGTCAGTGTGATGTTTAGTAAGGAGGGTAGGTTACAAAGTGTTTGTAAGGGGCAGGGAGTCAGTGTTATGTTTAATAAGGAGGGTAGGTTACAAAGTGTTTGTAAGGGGCAGGGAGTTAGTGTTATGTTTGATAAGGAGGGTAGATTTCAGTGTGTTTGTAAGAGGCAGGGAGTCAGTGTTATGTTAAGTAAGGAGGGTAGATTTCACTGTGTTTGTAAGGGGCAGGAAGTAGTGTTATGTTAAGTAAGGAGGGTAAATTTCAGTGTGTTTGTAAGGGGCAGGGAGTAGTGTTATGTTAAGTAAGGAGGGTAGATTTCAGTGTGTTTGTAAGGGGCAGGGAGTCAGTGTTATGTTTAGTAAGGAGGGTAGGTTACAGCGTGTTTGTAAGGGGCAGGGAGTCAGTGTTCTGTTTAGTAAGGAGGGTAGATTTCAGTGTGTTTGTAAGGGGCAGGGAGAAAGTGTTCTGTTTAGTAAGGAGGGTAGATTTCAGTGTGTTTGTTAGAGGCAGGGAGTCAGTGTGATGTTTAGTAAGGAGGGAAGGTTACAGCGTGTTTGTAAGGGGCAGGGAGTCAGTGTGATGTTTAGTAAGGAGGGTAGGTTACAGTGTGTTTGTAAGGGACAGGGAGTCAGTGTTATGTTTAATAAGGAGGGTAGGTTACAAAGTGTTTGTAAGGGGCAGGGAGTTAGTGTTATGTTTAGTAAGGAGGGTAGGTTACAGCATGTTTGTAAGGGGCAGGGAGTCAGTGTTATGTTTAGTAATGAGGGTAAGTTACAGCGTGTTTGTAAGGGGCAGGGAGTCAGTGTGATGTTTAGTAAGGAGGGTAGGTTACAAAGTGTTTGTAAGGGGCAGGGAGTCAGTGTTATGTTTAATAAGGAGGGTAGGTTACAAAGTGTTTGTAAGGGGCAGGGAGTTAGTGTTATGTTTGATAAGGAGGGTAGATTTCAGTGTGTTTGTAAGAGGCAGGGAGTCAGTGTTATGTTAAGTAAGGAGGGTAGATTTCACTGTGTTTGTAAGGGGCAGGAAGTAGTGTTATGTTAAGTAAGGAGGGTAAATTTCAGTGTGTTTGTAAGGGGCAGGGAGTAGTGTTATGTTAAGTAAGGAGGGTAGATTTCAGTGTGTTTGTAAGGGGCAGGGAGTCAGTGTTATGTTTAGTAAGGAGGGTAGGTTACAGCGTGTTTGTAAGGGGCAGGGAGTCAGTGTTCTGTTTAGTAAGGAGGGTAGATTTCAGTGTGTTTGTAAGGGGCAGGGAGAAAGTGTTCTGTTTAGTAAGGAGGGTAGATTTCAGTGTGTTTGTTAGAGGCAGGGAGTCAGTGTGATGTTTAGTAAGGAGGGAAGGTTACAGCGTGTTTGTAAGGGGCAGGGAGTCAGTGTGATGTTTAGTAAGGAGGGTAGGTTACAGCGTGTTTGTAAGGGACAGGGAGTCAGTGTTATGTTTAATAAGGAGGGTAGGTTACAGCGTGTTTGTAAGGGGCAGGGAGTCAGTGTGATGTTTAGTAAGGAGGGTAGGTTACAAAGTGTTTGTAAGGGGCAGGGAGTCAGTGTTATGTTTAATAAGGAGGGTAGGTTACAAAGTGTTTGTAAGGGGCAGGGAGTTAGTGTTATGTTTGATAAGGAGTGTAGATTTCAGTGTGTTTGTAAGAGGCAGGGAGTCAGTGTTATGTTAAGTAAGGAGGGTAGATTTCACTGTGTTTGTAAGGGGCAGGAAGTAGTGTTATGTTAAGTAAGGAGGGTAAATTTCAGTGTGTTTGTAAGGGGCAGGGAGTAGTGTTATGTTAAGTAAGGAGGGTAGATTTCAGTGTGTTTGTAAGGGGCAGGGAGTCAGTGTTATGTTTAGTAAGGAGGGTAGGTTACAGCGTGTTTGTAAGGGGCAGGGAGTCAGTGTTCTGTTTAGTAAGGAGGGTAGATTTCAGTGTGTTTGTAAGGGGCAGGGAGAAAGTGTTCTGTTTAGTAAGGAGGGTAGATTTCAGTGTGTTTGTAAGGGGCAGGAAGTAGTGTTATGTTAAATAAGGAGGGTAAATTTCAGTGTGTTTGTAAGGGGCAGGGAGTAGTGTTATGTTAAGTAAGGAGGGTAGATTTCAGTGTGTTTGTAAGGGGCAGGGAGTCAGTGTTATGTTAAGAAAGGAGGGTAGATTTCAGTGTGTTTGTAAGAGGCAGGGAGTCAGTGTTATGTTAAGTAAGGAGGGTAGATTTCACTGTGTTTGTAAGGGGCAGGAAGTAGTGTTATGTTAAGTAAGGAGGGTAGATTTCAGTGTGTTTGTAAGGGGCAGGGAGTCAGTGTTATGTTAAGTAAGGAGGGTAGATTTCAGTGTGTTTGTAAGGGGCAGGGAGTCAGTGTTATGTTAAGTAAGGAGGGTAGATTTCAGTGTGTTTGTAAGAGGCAGGGAGTCAGTGTTATGTTTAGTAAGGAGGGTAGATTTCAGTGTGTTTGTAAGGGGCAGGGAGTAGTGTTATGTTTAGGAAGGAGGGTAGATTTCAGTGTGTTTGTAAGGGGCAGGGAGTAGTGTTATGCTTAGGAAGGAGGGTAGGTTTCAGTGTGTTTGTAAAGAGCAGGGATACTGTGTCACTATCAGCGAGGACAGTATTCTATAGTGTGTAGAGAGCAGGGATACTGTGTGACTTTAGGACCTGTTATTCAAAACCTTGCCAGCATGGAGAGAAATCACACAAAATCTTTGTGATTTTTTTAGATCTTGTGTTGTAATGTTGGAGTCTCTGTTTCACATAAAGAACACTACATAGTAACATAAACATGTTTCAAGGTAAAATTTGTGTGTCTAAATTTTTTCGAAGGGGCTGAGCGGCGAAGTTTTTATTATCAGGCTCTTAGTGAGGAGGATAGATTATAGTGTGTTTGTTGGGGGCAAGGAGTCAGTGTGATGTATAGTAAGGAGGTTAGGTTATATTATTTGTAGAGAGCATGGATACTATGTGGCTAACTGGCTATTAGTGAGGAGTTTTGTGTTACTGTTTTAACACTGAAAAAATTACCATTTTAGAGTAAAAACAGTAACGCAGCCATTACGAGTTGTGTCGGTATAGCTATACCGCAAGCATTTTAGCCTGTAACGCATACGCATTGTCAATCCCGAAAAAAAAATTATGTTTTTGCGTAGGATTTCCATAGCGCCGGTATTACAGGTTGTGCTGTGAAGATAAAATGCTTCCGTTACAGCCTATACCAACACGATCCCTTCCGCTGAGACCAGTAGTTATGAGTTTTGCGCAACAAAACTGTTACACAAAACTCACAACTAAAATGTTACAAAGTACACTAAAACCCATAAACTACCTATTAACCTCTATTCCGCCACCCTCCCGCATCGCAAACACTATTTAAAATATATTATCCCCTAATCGGCCACTCCCAACATCGCCGCCACTAATAAAAGTTATTAACCCCTATTCCACAGCTCCCCGACATCGCCACCACTATTTAAAGTTATTAACCCCTAAACCTCTGGCCTCCCACATCACCGCCACTAAATAAACCAATTAACTCCTAAACTGCCAGTCCCCCACATCGCAAAAAACTAAACTATTAACCCCTAAACCTAACAACCCCCTAACTTTAAATTAAAATTACAATATCCCTATCTTAAAAAGACCCCCCAACAGTAAAACCCACCACCCAACTAACCCCCAAAAATAAAAAACCTAACTCTAACAAAAACCTAAGCTACCCATTGCCCTGAAAAGAGCATTTGTATGGGCATTGCTCTTAAAAGGGCATTCAGCTCTTTTAAAAAAAAAGCCCAAACCCTAATTTTTTTTTTAAAAAAATCACCCCAAAAAAGTAAAAAAAAAACACTAACCCCCGACGATACACTTACAGTTTCTGAAGTCCAGACATCCAGCGAGGTCTTCATCCATCCAGACGGTGTCTTCTATCTTCATCCTGGTGGCGCGGAGCGGGTCCATCCTTGAAGACATCCGGCGCGGAGCATCCCCTTCAATGCAAGGGAGCCTTTTCAAAATGGCATCCCTTGCATTCCTATTGACTGATATGATTGTTCAAATCAGCTAATAGGATTAGAGCTACTGAAATTCTATTGGCTATTCAAATCAATAAAAAAATTAGAAGTGTTAGTTTGTTTTTTTTTATGTGTAATATAGTTTATTTAATTGGTAGCTATTTTAATTTTAGCATAATAGTTATGTTAGGTTAATTGTTAGTTTAAACTTATTTTTTTTTTAATTTCACAGGTAAGTTTTTTATTTATTTTAAGATAGGGATATTGTAATTTTAATTTAAAGTTAGGGGGTTGTTAGGTATAGGGGTTAATAGTTTAATTTAGATTTTTGCGATGTGGGGGACTGGCGGTTTAGGGGTTAATAGGTTTATTTAGTGGCAGTGATGTGGGAGGCCAGAGGTTTAGGGGTTAATAACTTTGTTTAGTGGCGGCGATGTCGGGGAGCGGCGGAATAGAGATTAATAGCTTTATTATAGTGGCGGTGATGTTGGGGTGCGGGGAATAGGGGTTAATAACTTTTATTAGTGGCGGCGATGTCGGGGAGTGGCAGATTAGGGCTTAATAACTTTTTTTAGGTTTCGGCGATGTCGAGGCGGCAGATTAGGGGTGTTTAGACTTGGGGTTTATGTCAGGGTGTTAGGTTTAAACGTAACTTTCTTTCCCCCATAGACATCAATGGGGTTGCGTTACAGCGATCGCCATTCCCCGCTTCAGGTTTTAGTTTTTTTTCTTACACTGTCTCCCCATTGATGTCTATGGGGAAAGCGTGCACGAGCACGTCAAAGCAGCCCTTGGATTTTGTGCGGTATGGAGCTTATCGCCACCATATCGCACGCACAAGGCGGCTTTTCAGAAACTTGTAATGGAAGTGCTATGGAGGGTGAAATAACACAACTTTTGTTGCGTTTGTTTCGCACCCTCTATAACGCAAAACTCGTAATCTATGCAATTGTTAGATTAATATACTTTATAACATTTAAACCTCAAAGGCTCTATTGACAGCCTCTTATTCACATGCTTTTGTATTTGCTTTTCACAACAGGAGACTACTAGTTCATGTGGGTCATATAGATAATGTGTTCACGCCGGGGAGTTATTTAAGAGTTAACACAACGCAGTACTAAATGCAAGTCAATAAATAATAAATACAAAGTCATGTGATCGGGGGGGCTGTCAGAAGATGCTTAGATACAAGGTAATCACAGAGGTAAAAAGTACATTAATATAACTGTGTTGGTTATGCAAATCTGGGGAATGGGTAATAAAGGGATTATCTATCTTTTAAAACAATAACAATTCTATTGTAGACAGTCCCTTTTAAGCATGGTTTAGGGGGCAGGGAGTCAGTGTGATGTTTAGTAAGGAGGATCGGTTATAGTGTTTTTGTAGACGGCAGGGATACCGTGTGATTGTAAGTGAGGAGGGTAGGCTATAATGTGTAAAGCTTAGTTTGTTTCTTCCTCTTCCAGATGCAGTTAAAAACCAGCTAATACTCAGGTGAGCACCTTAATGTCTTCTATGCTCTTACATGAACAGAACAAGTGGGTGACAGTGAGATGTCAGGTATATATGTGGCTGGGGGGGGGGGCTTTATCTTACTGCATGTCTGACTCTGCCAGTTTCTGGGGCTTTTACTGGTTTGCACACCCAAAAGATTTTCACAACAGGGATCAGTTTTCTTAAATCCCTCCCTACTAGAGGCCAGTGAAATAGTACTAAAGGTGTTATTGTATTGAAGCACCTTGCATGTAAACACTATGAGTGTGGTACCTGGACAAGCTTATCCGAGCTCCATAACTGGGCAGGTTGTGAGACCCAATGTACTTATGGTCTGTAGTTTACTTGCTGGTTATGGACCTTCCTCCAGAGCTTCAGCAATCAGACCACAAGAGATTGCTGTATTAATTATAACATGAACAAAACCAATTAATGATTTCCATACTATTGTCAATAGAAAAAAATGCTGCCAACAAAGCTCTATCTTCAGAAATGAGCTTTCTGCCATTAATGTACAATATTCATATAAACAGGATACCACTCTAGCTATGTCATACCTATAAAATGCAACTTCCATTGATCATATTTATGTAACACCAACACTAGCAGACGTGCATCTTCTCAGCAGACTTCAAGTAAAATCCATGTGTTCTGTATACCCTTATTTTGTACAAGTATATTACATCTGGTTAGCGCTACACGGACAAATGACTTGACCCAAGGCAACCTGCTTTGAGCATTTGGTTTTGATAAATTATTTTTACAAGTTTTTTCTCCATCCTCAACCTCTTGTATTAATAAATATTGTCTTGTACATAGCAAAACTTTTATTTTCATATAAATATCTTGGTGTTCCTTAGCTTGTCTTTATTTCCCTTTGGTCATTAACTTGAAACTCGAGGCCACATAAAAAATGTTTTGTAAACTTCTGCTCATGTAAAATACTATGAGGAATGACTTTGCATGTACATTGTCTCATGTTTAGTGGTCGTTAATGGGTATTGCTAGAAACCTGGAGTCAGGAAACTTATGGCCCAATATCAGAATAGGACAATAAACCATTGTAAGTTTGTACAGAATATATGAGTGCTCTGTTTTGATAGAATTCCATTATGAAGTGATGGTTATATGAATGTTCTTAATTTCCCTTTCAGTCCCTCAAATAATATGAAACTGAATAACAGCTGTTTGCCCCGGGAACATATGTCTTTGCCATCCAACTTACAGTTGAATGACCTCCGACCCCAGGCCATAGGTAAATACCAGCAACTGCTCAGTCTTACCGTCTAATTTTTGCCAAACTATTTCCCCCCTACTACATTTTCTTGGACACTGACAAACTTTTCTTCATCCTTTTGTCTCTCATTCTATCCTTCTGACTACTTCCAAAATGTCACTATTGCCACAAATGGTCTCTATACCCCTGCTTCCCTCATGCACTCAGACCCCTATTATCACATTCTCTTGTCTCTAGATATTTATTTTATGTTCTCCATCTCTTGGTCTCGGACACGTACTGTAACTCCTATTAATCACTCCCCTGCATAGTGGGGTCTCTGTCACTTTCTCCACATATTCCATATTCTCTGATACACATCTCGCTCTATTTATAGGCCTAAGTGATGTTTCTGTAGGTGACACTCAGGAAGATGTGTCTGCTCGATGTGCAGCTCTGGCCAATACAGGTAGGTGCCATACAGTAAACCACATATAACCCCAACTTTCAGCAATTCTTGTAATCTGTAATATATGATGAACAGTTTTTTAGTAAACAGAAAATGTTTGCGCATTGAGTGTGTAATAAAGGTCTTTTAAAGTCATGTGATATGTCAGGTTTGTGCTGCCTGTCACTCATCAAAGGCTGTCTGCTTGGTGAGCAGTATGCGTTATATTTATAGAACCTTATTATTATTATCCTTTATTTGTATAGCACTGAGCACAGAGATAGGGGTATACAATGAGAAGGGTTTGTGATAAAATACAAAACATAAAAAACAAAACAAATCTAGTACAGGAGGAAGAGGGCCCTGCTCCGGAGAGTTTACAGTCTACAGATTGAGGGAGCAGAGACATAAGGTTTAGAGTAGCTTGTCACATGGATTGTAGTTGCAGCAGTAAGTCAGGCAGTTCAAGAACTATTTTGGTTAGGATGAAAAACATAGGAGAGACGGTAAGCCTCTCTGAATAGGTGTGTTTTCAAAGAGCATCTGAAGGTATATAAGGTTGGAGACAGTCTTTTGGAGCGGGGTAGAGAGTTCCAGAGGACAGGAGCAGCACGTGAGAAGTCTTGGAGGTGGGAGAGGGACAAAGAGATAAGAGTGGAAAGACGTAGGTCAGAGGTTGATCAAAGAGGACGAGTTGGGGAATATTTGGAGATGAGAGGAAATATAGTTGGGAGTGAGGCAGTTAACTGCTTAGGGTTAGTAACATAGTAGATAAGGTTGAAAAAAGACTGAAGTCCATCGAGTTCAACCTATACAAATCTAAAATACTTTCAAAAAGCTCCAGTTAAGCTTAAATAACCCCATTAAAATGTGACCCATTTAATACTAGCAATCATATCCATGAATTTTGTTAATATACAGAAATTTATCCAGACTATTTTTAAATGTATCTATGGTATTGGCATTCACTACCTCCTTTGGTAATGAGTTCCACAATTTTATTGCTCTTACAGTGAAAAAACGTTTCCGTTGCAGGAGATTAAATCTCCTTTCCTCCAACCTTAAATTATGACCTCTTGTCAGAAACAATTTTCTTGGAATAAACAGAGCTTCTGCCATCTCTGTATATGGGCCTTGAATATATTTATATAAAGTAATCATGCCACCTCTCAAGCGCCTTTTTTCTAAAGAAAACAGACCCAGTTTGGCTAGCCTCTCCTCATAGGTTAATTTCTCCAATCCCCTTATTAGCTTTGTGGCCCTTCTCTGAACTTTTTCTAGTTCTGCAATATCTTTTTTAGCAATTGGTCCCCAGAACTGCACTCCAAACTCAAGGTGAGGTCTTACCAGGGCTTTATACAATGACAGAATTATGCTTTCCTCCCTTGAATCAATGCCTCTTTTAATACATGCTAGTATCTTATTAGCCTTTGAAGCCGCTGCCCTGCATTGTGCACCCATCTTTAGCTTGTTATCTATTACTACTCCCAAATCCCTTTCCTCCTGTGTTTGGCTAAGTCTTGTCCCATTTAAAAAATACGTAGCCTGCTTATTTTTACTTCCAAAATGTAGAACCTTGCATTTTTCCGTATTAAATCTCATTTTCCATTCACTTGCCCATAGTTCTAATTTTAGCAAATCCCTTTGTAAAGAGAGTTCGTCCTGCTCTGACCTAATGACCTTACTTAACTTAGTATCATCTGCAAAAATAGAGATGTCGCTATTTAATCCTTGCTCCAAGTCATTTATAAAAATATTAAAAAGAACAGGGCCCAGTACTGATCCCTGGGGGACACCACTGATTACCTTTGTCCAATCTGAGTATGATCCATTTACTACTCCTCGTTGCTCCCTATCTTTTATCCAGTTATTTATCCATGAGCTAACATTTTCAGCTATTCCCAGTCCCTTAATTTTGTGCATTAATCTCTCATGTGGCACTGTCTCAAATGCCTTTGCAAAATCTAAGTACTTTAAATTGTATTCTGGAGTGGATGGGGAGCCAGCGTAGAGACTGGCAGAGTGGAGCAGCTAATGTAGATCAGCGACTTAGGTAGATGAGTCTAGCTGAAGCATTCATAATAGATTAGAGGGAGGAGAGGCAGTGTTGGGGAAGACCATTTAGAAGTTGAGTGCAATAGTCAATGTGTGAAAAAATGAGGGAATGCATTTTTATTTTGTGGTTTCTTTAGTAAGAAAAGGATTAATTCTGCAAATGTTGCGTAGGTGTGCACAGCAGGATTTGCTAAGTGCTTGCATATGCAGAGTGAATGTGAGTTCAGAGTCAAGTGTAGTCTCCAACTGTCAGAAATATTTTCTAATGCTGTATTCACACAATACCCAGCAATGTAAAATTTAGAACAATAAACTGCTATAAGCTGCTTCCTTTGCCTTAGATTCACGTGTCTACTAACAAAGGAGGCTTGCTCTCTCTCTCTCTCGTCCCAGGGTTTGACCGCTTCCCTCTGGTGGGCTACATCTATAAAGCCAACAGTGTGAGCAGTGATGAAATCTGGCTCTGATGCCTCCCATGCGGTCAATCGGTCACTCAGCAAGGGGTAAGAATTGTTGATTTAATTGTACTTCTGTTAGGGATCAGATTTAAAGTTCTTTCAACTATTGCTGTGGATCTACAGCTGCGGATCAGATATAATGTTTCACTCAGCACTTAATTAACATATGACGATGTTAACCATAATGGGGCTCAGAGTGAGTTAATAAACTTTAGGTCTATGTGGAGACTTGGGAAAATAAAGGAGTAACTTAATATGTTAAGTATCCATAAAGAAACAAATTAACAAAGTAATTCTTTTGATGGTTAGTGGAAAAGTATCAGTTCATATGCATCACAAAACAATTAATGTAGCAGTTCCTCTGTGACCAATAATTAGTGAGGTGTGCGCCAAAGATTTAAAGTCACAATAAGATGTTACACAACTCAGTTAGCTGTAGTGAGTTAGTCTTAGGTTACCTGTTGAATCAGCTGAGAGTAGAGAACTCAAGCGGCACTCGAGACAACAGCTGATAGGCAGTGAGTGACAGCTTACTGAAAACCGGTTGCGGTTGGCGTCTGACGTCACAGGAATGAAGTCCGCGGGAGATTAAAACTTCACAAATCTTCTGGTGATGTTGAAAAAGCAATTAGATGCTTGAAGTATAATCCAGGTTTGATAATATGAGAGGAAATGCAACGGAAATGTATACTGTAACCAAAGTAGTGAAAACGGAACACCGTAGCAGGGTGTCAGTTTCCCTTGAATAAAGATTTGAACAATTTTCCAATAAGGTAGCTTGAAATAAGCAGGAGCTCAGTTTGTAGCAGAGTTACCTAGGGATAAAACTCAATTACTAAGCACCTGGCTGACGTCAGGGGAAGGCTTAAATAGGCTAGGAGAAACTAAAAGGTAAAGGTGGTATTGGTAATTGTATGACAGTTAACATAAGGTGGTATAGTGAGTTCTGACAGATTGCCCCCTTCACTCAAGCCGTCCCACGGCTTGTAAGCGAGGTCTATGAGGATTCCTTGAATGGAAGCGAGACACCAATCTGGGAGCGTTCACAAGATTATGGGGTTCCCATGTGTCTTCGTCTGAAGAGTACCCCTTCCAACTGACAAGGTATTGTAGATCGCCTTTATATAAACGTGAATCCAAAATATCCCTCACTTCATAAACGTTAGGGTCTAAAGACTGAGCTTCAGGAGGTAGTAGTTGAGTACCAGTGTTTTTTGCAGGTTTCAATAAGGAAACGTGGAATGTAGGATGGATGGCAAGAGTGGTAGGAAGTTGTAAAGTGACAGCATTTTGGTTGATGATACGTATAATACGAAATGGTCCTATAAAGAGGCTTGCTAGTTTCTTGCTTGGGGTCTGCAATTTTAGATTTTTTGTAGATAGCCAGACCCAGTCTCCAATTGAATATTGTGGGGATGGCCTTCTCCTGAGGTCATAATACTTCTTTTGTGTTTCTTGAGCTGTTTGTAAATTCCTTTGTAATAGTTGCCAGTTTTCAGTAAGTCTATCAGTTAGATCCTCCACATTTGGGTTTAAAGAAGAGTCTTTTGTTGAGAGACTAATCTTTGGATGGTATGCATAATTCGCGAAGAATGGTGACATCTTACTGGACGAATTGAGAGAGTTGTTATATGCGAATTCTGCAGTTGAAAGGAATTTCTTCCAGTCTGTTTGGTGGTAGGCACAGTAGCAGCGCAGATACTGCTCAAGCCACTGGTTTAAGCGCTCTGTTTGGCCATTAGTCTGAGGGTGGTATGCGGTGGTATAACGGTGTTCAATCTGTAACTTGTTGCAGAGGTTCTTCCAGAAACGGGAGGTAAATTGAGTTCCCCTGTCAGAATTAAGGATTTCTGGTATCCCATGTAGTTTAATAATGTTGTCTATAAATAGTTGTGCGGTTTCAGCTGAGGTTGGCAATTTGTGGTGCGGTATAAAATGAGCCATCTTGGTAAACAAGTCAATAACCACCATCAAGGTGTTCATTCCAGCTGAAGTAGGTAATTCAACTATAAAATCTATACCTAAATGAGTCCAGGGTCTTTGTGGAACTTGTATGGGCATCAGCAATCCATAAGGAGGACGTCTCTCCGATTTTGAAGTGATACATCTAGTGCAATTTTGTACATAGTTACAAACATCCATGGCCATATGTGGCCACCAATAAGTCATTGAAATGAGGTTTAAAGTTCTTTGAATACCAGGGTGTCCGGAAAGAGGGGAATTGTGATGTTCCTTCATCAAATTTTGTCTTAACTGCTCAGGTATATATAATTTGTCTGAATTGTAATATAGGCCATCATTTCCTAGTGTTATTTCTTTAGGTAAGTCTTGTTCAGCATCTATGGCCTTTTGATAAACAGATTCAGAAAATGATGAGATGCCTAAGAACTTCTCGTGGGGTATCATCACTGTAGGGCTACCTTCCGAAGGAGGTTTAGGGTCTCTTCGGGAAAGAGCGTCCGCCTTTCCATTACGGTTAGCTGGTCTGTAAATGATTTGAAAATGAAATCTGCTAAAGTAAAGACTCCACCTCACCTGTCTAGCTGAGAGGGTCTTATTTCTCTGAAGGTATTCCAAATTTTTGTGGTCGGTATAAACTATAACCGGTAAGAGTGTACCCTCTAGAAGATGCCTCCAGTATTCAAAAGCTCTTTTAATGGAGAGTAACTCCTTTTCCCCAATAGGGTAATTCCTTTCAGGAGGAGACATAATTTTCGAATAGAAGGCTATAGGGTGTAGAGGTTTGGTTAAAGTTTCTCTTTGGGATAAGACAGCTCCTAAGGCGTAGTCTGAGGAGTCCACTTCAAGAAAATACTGTAAAGCAGGATCAGGGTGACGCAATATTGGAGCTGTTGTAAAAGAGTGTTTTAAGAATTCAAATGCTTCATTGGCCTTTGAGTTCCACCGATAGGTAGTTGTACTGCCCGTAAGGATGGTAAGAGGTTTAGCGATAGAGGAATAATTTTTTATAAATTTTCGGTAGTAGTTGCTGAAACCTAAGAAGCGTTGGAGATCCTTTCGGGTTTCTGGAATAGGCCAATCTTTTACTGCTTCAACCTTGTCTTGTTGCATCTCGATGCCTTCAGAGGAGATGTTGTAACCAAGGAAAGATATCTTTTGAGTGTGGAATAAGCATTTTTCAGCCTTTGCATAAAGTCGATGTACTTGTAATCTTGAGAGTACCCAGCTGACGTGCTTAATATGATCTTGAAGGTTTTGGGAGTAGATCAGGATGTCATCCAGATAGACTACGACACAGATGTCTAACAGGTCTCTGAAGACATCATTGATGTAGTGTTGGAAAGTGGCTGGTGCATTGGTAAGGCCAAATGGCATAACTAGGTACTCATACAGACCGTATCGAGTCCTAAAGGCAGTCAACCACTCATCTCCCTCTCTTATGCGTATGAGGTTGTAGGCCCCCCTGAGATCTAATTTGGTGAAAATCTTAGCTTTGTGAAGGCGTTCTATGAGCTCGGGTATTAATGGGAGAGGGTACCTATTCTTAACAGTGATTTTGTTTAGGTCTCTGTAGTCTATGATCGGACGTAATGATTGATCTTTGTTTTTGACAAAAAACATTCCTGCACCAGCAGGAGATACCGAGGGTCTGATGAATCCCTTCTTAAGGTTCTCGTCTAAATAAGCTTTTAAATGTTCAAGCTCAGGTTGACTCAACGGGTATAAGTGACCATAGGGTATAGTTGCACCAGGTTTAAGGTCTATGGGGCAGTCATAACTGCGGTGTGGTGGTAAGTTTTCTGCCTCACGTTTGCTAAATACTTCTATATATTGGGTGTACTCCTTAGGAATGATAGGCAACTCCTCATCTATCTGTGCTACCTGTATTACATGTGTGGGAGATGTACAGGTACTCTTACAATATGGGGAGTCTAAAGTGAGTTTTAATGTCTTCCAGACTATAGTGGGTTCATGCAAACGTATCCACTGTATACCTAAAACCACAGGAAAAAGAGGAGAAGGCAATACATCAAAACGAATATATTCATGATGATTGTCTTGTGTGGTAACCAATAAAGGGCCAGTATGATGTGTTATTGGACCGCTAGATATGTATGTGCCATCAACCACACGAATAGAGACAGGAGTGGTTTTTCTTTCAAGTGCTATTTTATTTATTTTCACAATGGTAGAATCTATATAATTCCCGTGGGCCCCGGTGTCAACAATAGCCTCAGTGGTTAGGCGTCTACGTTCCCACTGCAAAGAGAGAGAGATGATACAATAAATAGGGTTATTCTGCTTTGAGGTAGAAATGTTAGTCATAATGCACTTAGTTTTCTTATTCTTTTGTAGCAGTGGACATTCCTTTACGGAATGGGAAGGATTAGCACAGTATAGACAGAGTGCTAGAGTTTTGCGTCTCTGCTTTTCTTCTAGTGACAGAGGACCTCTTAGAACTCCAATCTCCATCGGCTCTTGAGTGGTACTACTGGTAGCCCCATGGGATATGGGAGGCGTAGGTTTTCGGTAGATAACTTCAGAACTGTGTCTTTCACTTCTCCTTTCCCTGAGACGCCTGTCTATTTGTATGGACAGCCTCATCAGCCCTTCCAATGTATCTGGTAGAACCACTCTAGCCAACTCATCCTTAATAGACTCAGAGAGACCCAGTCTGAATTGGTTTCTAAGAGCTATTTGATTCCATTGGGAGTCTGTAGAGAACTGCTTAAATTCAGTGATATACACCTCAACTGGTTTAGAACCTTGTCGTAAAGCTCTCATCTTAGTTTCAGCTGTAATTTGTGAATTAGTATCCAAATACAATTCATCCATGGCAGTGAGGAAATCTGGTAGGGAAGTGAGAATAGGATTATGTGTTTCATAAAACGAGTCTGCCCAGATCCTGGGTTCACCACGTAAAAAAGATATCATTGTCAAAACTTTCAGGTGATCACTAGGGTAAGTTTTAGGTTTGAGTGTGAAAAGCAACATGCATGCATTCTTAAATTGACGATATAGACGTCTGTCGCCTGAAAAGAAATCAGGGGATGCTATTTGAGGCTCAGGTTGGCTTACCGGAGGTGGTGTTGTAACCTTCACAGTGTCTCTGATAACCTTTCTCAAAGTTTCATTCTCCACTTGTAAGGCACTCATGGCCTGTCCTAGTTGATCTACCTTTTGTGTAAGATTGTAAACAATTTGCGGCAGATCCGCTGGATCCATTATTAAGGCTTAGTAATTCTGTTAGGGATCAGATTTAAAGTTCTTTCAACTATTGCTGTGGATCTACAGCTGCGGATCAGATATAATGTTTCACTCAGCACTTAATTAACATATGACGACGTTAACCATAATGGGGCTCAGAGTGAGTTAATAAACTTTAGGTCTATGTGGAGACTTGGGAAAATAAAGGAGTAACTTAATATGTTAAGTATCCATAAAGAAACAAATTAACAAAGTAATTCTTTTGATGGTTAGTGGAAAAGTATCAGTTCATATGCATCACAAAACAATTAATGTAGCAGTTCCTCTGTGACCAATAATTAGTGAGGTGTGCGCCAAAGATTTAAAGTCACAATAAGATGTTACACAACTCAGTTAGCTGTAGTGAGTTAGTCGTAGGTTACCTGTTGAATCAGCTGAGAGTAGAGAACTCAAGCGGCACTCGAGACAACAGCTGATAGGCAGTGAGTGACAGCTTACTGAAAACCGGTTGCGGTTGGCGTCTGACGTCACAGGAATGAAGTCCGCGGGAGATTAAAACTTCACAAATCTTCTGGTGATGTTGAAAAAGCAATTAGATGCTTGAAGTATAATCCAGGTTTGATAATATGAGAGGAAATGCAACGGAAATGTATACTGTAACCAAAGTAGTGAAAACGGAACACCGTAGCAGGGTGTCAGTTTCCCTTGAATAAAGATTTGAACAATTTTCCAATAAGGTAGCTTGAAATAAGCAGGAGCTCAGTTTGTAGCAGAGTTACCTAGGGATAAAACTCAATTACTAAGCACCTGGCTGACGTCAGGGGAAGGCTTAAATAGGCTAGGAGAAACTAAAAGGTAAAGGTGGTATTGGTAATTGTATGACAGTTAACATAAGGTGGTATAGTGAGTTCTGACAACTTCTTACATTTTTATTATCTTTATTTGTAATGTGACAGATTCCTCACCACTGCACAGGGGGTGCAATAAATAAAGACAAGGCTTGGAAAGGCAGACTGGATTTCAGTTGTTGATGTCATTAAAATTCACTAGTTCAGTTCAACCCATTGGACCCTGGGCCAGATTCTCTACAGCAAGTTATAGGGATGGAAAGTGATGGTAAAAAGTGCAGATTGGAGAATAGTTCAAACCTTCAACTCATAAAAAATAAAAATCTTGAAGTGGGAGGCCGGAGCGCAGGGTATTTTATTTTCAGCATTACATTAAACCGTATCTCCATTACAACTGATAATTGAAACTCTATCTTAAATATAACTGACATTCTGGATTTGTTTATACAAAGGGGAAAGTTTACCATCACTTTAAGTAACTGGAGGTGCTACAAAAGGAAGTGAAAGGAAGAAGCTATATGGCTCAGAGGTTAAAAAGAGAGGCGTATTGAGCATGACAAGACTGTACAGAGCAGTACATAGATGTTACAGAGACCAGAATTGATAACCTCTCTATGATGTATACTTTCTTGTTGCCTCAGATTCTATGGTAGATGTGGAACCCATCTTGCAAGGTTCTACAGTGCTTTGTCACTCCGCTGACCATACATACCAGGACAGTCTCTTTATCCTACTAATGCTTCAACAGAAACTGGAATAATGTCTTCCTTTTGCATGTGCTGGGTGCTATAGAAGCAAGCGGTGGGATCCTCACATTTATGTAACCCTCCTCCATATGCTTACTGGCAATAAACTGTGGTGCCCAGAACTCTGTCCTGAGTTATTGTCACAGTAAATTAATACACAAACCATTGGGATTGTGTAGTTAAACCATCAAATTACATCAGTTACAGGTAATTATTGAGTTAAATCATGTTCAGAGAAACACCATGGAGCAAACTAATCCTTTTACTTCTTAAAGGGAAACATTATTTATAAGAAATAACCTTTTACAAGATGATGCATTGCAAAAAGAGAAATTGATGAGTTTAAGAAAAAACATGTTTAATGTTAACAGCAAGTTTTTAAATTAAAGGAACAGGGAAGTAATGCATGTACTTTAATGCATCACTTTGTTTAATTAATATAATTCAGTGTAATACCCACTGTAAAGGGGTTAAACACACAAGTAAAGTACCGATCAGGAGACACAGAGAACTTTAATGGGTTAAATACAGATAGGGTGGGTAGTGCTACAATTAAATGCTGAATATAATTAAAACTGCTGACAACAATTATATATTATCTAAGTAAAATCTAAACATTTTGCATAAATCCTATATTCTTAAATTACGGAAATATTCATTCATAAAGCATTAATAATATAAAACCTTGTATGCCTGTAGTATGAAATGCTAAAAATCCAGGTTCACTTAATAGAGAATAAACAAGATGAGTACGGTAAAATGGGCAGAACAAGCCGGTGGTGGTAAGTTAAATGAGACAGTTCAATGCTCCCTGTAATAATAGTGATGTTGATATTTATATCCAAAACCCTGGGTGAGACTCATAAGCAGGGTTACCAAACGATTAACTGTATGAATCAAACTCCAACAGAAAAACACATCAGCTCACAAAAGTTACCTGGTTGCCTATGTCTGACCGCCAGCTCCACTGGTATTAGCTGGTATCAGAACACAACCCGGGTAAAAGAGCAATGTATCTGCAGGGAAGGAAATTCACTCACCCACTATATGTAATAACCAGCGGTCTAGGTAAGGGAGATAATTACAGCAGCAAACATCAGAGAAGCAGCGTATCGCACTTTCTCCTTGTAACGTTTCTTCCAGTCTGATCACATGGTAGTAAGTGGGCCAATCACTGACTCAGTAGCAGAGAGCTGATGTCACCACCCAGGATCCAAAACACTCAGCTGCAGGGAATACAACTAGCAGGCACGGACAAGGCTGTCAAATGGAGCGGTTCCCCAAGAAAAACTGCTTAATGCAAACGTGAAAAAAAAAAGGATTCCAAAAAGCCTTGTGATTGAGCATTAAGTAAAACAAAAAAGCTTTATTGTGCATAAGTTAAAAAGCACAGAGGTGATAAAACATTCCAAAGCCCAAACAGAAAAAAAACGCCTGACCGGTTTCGGTGCTACAACACCGTAATCATAGACATCATCATCACAACTATAAAGTATTGACCACTTCACTAAATAGAATAAATTGTATTTTTTTGTAAAAAAAAGGGGGAGGGAACCATATAAATCTAACACTGTAAATAAAATGTAAATTCTATAAATATATACTTATGTTATATAAAGGAACGCAGCCCTCGCACAGAGAAGCGCTAGGAGTTTGCGGGTAATTACTAGACACCTGTGGCACAGGTAAGCCTTGGAGCGATGCTGCTTCAGTTATAATGGGCTCTATCTGTGTCCCCACTGTGTGGTGCTGTATTTCCAGATGAGATCCTCTCCTTTCTACCCTCTGCTAATGCTTTAAAATGCTGAAAAGAGATTTGGAATAACAACAATGAAACAGTAATACAACACATGAGCCCCTAATACATTTTATTTCTAGAATCTTTGCTAGAGTGGGTTTGATACCCCCCTTAAAAACACAGTGTACTAATGCAAGTTAAAGAAATCCCACATTTGTCTTTCATGATACAGATGAAGAATATAATTTGTAAAAAGTTTCCAATTTACTTCTATTATGAAATTTGCTTTGTTCTCCCGTTATTCCTGGTTGAAGAGATACCTAGGTAGGTAGCGTACACATATCCGAAACACCGCATGACAGGAAATAGTGCAGCCATCTAGTGCTCCTGCTAATGTATAACATTGTTGTAAAACTGCTGCCATTTAGTCTACAGGCACGTGCACACTCCTGATCTTACCTTCCTGCTTTTTAATAAAAGATAAAAAGAAATATGATAATAGAAGTAAATTAGAAAATTGTATGCTCTATCTGAATCATAAAAGAAAAGACTTTGGGTTTTATGTTAACTTTAAATGTTTACGGGATTGGTCTATGCTGGAAGTTCTGAGGCCATCTTCCCACATCTGAGTTTGGAAGGGAGCTGCTGGTAAGAGGTTACCCACCTGTGAATTTTTAAACTCTAAGAATAGAGAAAAGAGCAAATGCAGCGACTGGATGCGGCTCTTGTAGACGGGAATATCCAGGACACCTGCAAAGAGTAAGACTGTTAGCAAGTGCTGGTATGACAGCTAGAGACTGCTGATCTTGTGGCACGTGATACACTATACTGCTCTGTAAAACTCATCTAATTCACACTGTAAGGTGCAGGCTCTGTGCATTCAGACATCATAAAGCTGCCTGTGAGTGTATTTGTAAACGCACTGATGTGGTTTTGCAGACACCATCACACTGTATAATAAAGAGTGGTGATAATGCTATCTGGTCAGTTTCCATTATACATCACCAAGCAGTCTGGTTAGTTAATGCCCTCCTCCGTGCTCACTTACCGCAGATCATGTCAATGTATGTGGGGAGGTCACAGTCTATATCAGCTGTGGGAAGACTGACCTGATTTATAGGAAAAGAAAAAAAAAAAAGATTTGAATTTTAAGGCAGACAGTTAATTCTAGAAACAAAAAAAACCTCACTGGATATTACAAGTCCCTGCAACAGAATGAAAGTCCCTGGCAGCAGGTAGGTTTACGTGGTTTTCAGCCTCACCTTTCCCAGCAACTCCTCAAATTCTGGTGGCCACTCCTGCATCAGCATGTCAACATCTGGCATTGACCTGTGGAAAGAGGTCAGTTGGTCAAGCATTGTTTAGTGCACAAAAAATGGTGGAGGTACACAGGAGAATTCTCACCTTGTATAGTGCACAGTGGCAGGAGGTTTTGAGCGATGAAGTTCACTGATACTTTCTATCCAAGTATCAATGGCTTTCTGGTTTTTCTCTGCATTTTCTAGACTCTTAACCTTAATTTGTTGCTGTTGGAAGCAGAGACATGAAAATGTATGAAATATGGAACTACAGACACTCCCCTACTGGTAACAGTTTCATTCTAGCACAGCTGGTCTCTCTCATAGTGCAACATCCTGCATTCCTCCTCTCTACCTTTCCTCAGCACAGTGTTTTCATACTCTCCTCCCAGCACTCCTCTTCTCTCCCTTTTCAGCACCGTGTGTTCCCCCCTCTCCCTTTCGCCTACATTGTGTGTTCCTTTCTCTCTCCCCTTCCTCTGCACTACATGACCCTTTTCTCCAGCACAGTGTGTTTCCTTTTGTCCTGTTGAAATATCAAACCCCTCGGAATGTGGAAACACGTCACTTCCAGAGACGTGGTTACTCGAAATCCGAGGGGTCCCACAGCTACAAAATACTTTGAATTCCTAACACTGCCTGTCAGATTTTGGAACCGCTGAGCGCGCATGCGCGGGTTATAAAACTAGACGGGCAAAGCAACTTGAATTATTAGTGTTGCCATATTGGTGCTTTGTGGACAACCTTATGAATGAGTTTCAACAGCTGGATTCAGAGCTCTTCCAATACATGACGGGTAAAAAGCAGGCGCAGTTATTGGGCTCTGATTGTTATTTTTATCATGTACTTTTACTGATTTTGTTTGATTTGGAGATCAGTGTTACTTGACAGCTCTGTAAATACATGAAGAACAACGTCCATCAGCTGGAAACTCTTGAGAGCACCAATATGACAGCACTAATAATTCAAGTTGTTTTTCCTGTCTATTTCCAGAGCTGTCAAGTAACACTGATCTCCAAATCAGACAGAATCAGTAAAAGTACATAATACATAAAGAACATCTCCCATCAGCTGGAAACTCTTGAGAGCACCAATATGGAACCCAAACATGCTCATTCATCGGTTCCAAAATCGGAAGGGCAGTGTTAGGAATTCCAGAAATTAAAAGTATTTTGTAGATGCAGGAGTTGCACATGCGCAACCCTTCGGATTGCGAGAAACCACGTCTTCGGAAGTGACGGCGTTCCACATTTTGTGGGGTTTGATATTTCGACACGACAGCCTTCAGCCTAGAAACATGTTTTCTCTTCTTTCTCTTGCATATCTCTATATTTCCAAGCCCAAAACTCTTTGTCCCGTCACCACTAACTATCCAGTTACTCACAGTGATATTATGCTGTTTGGAGTTTTCTGAAAGCCATAGAGCCATAACTGTAGGGTCAGATTGCTTGATGGAAGGCTCATCGAGTGTCAAAAGGCCCAAATTATCAGGTTTCCCATCTGGCCGTGGAACCTGTGTAAAGGGGGAAAAAAACACTTGTGAACAAATGACAGTGCTAAAAACAGAAAATATACAGCACATGTTAATACTTTGGGAATAGAACTACATAAAACTCTTAAAAAAACACACAGTCTGTGTGTGTACTAAACAGCTACCAGGAAATCATATTGTATAGGAGTATATTCTGTAATCACTAGATTTATATATTATGACTCACAGAAGAGAACAATGCCTGTAGAAGGTTGTTACAAGAAGACATCAGTTCACTATGCAAAACATAAATGTGCTTAGATTTACTGAATAAATTCAAGCTCTATAAGACCTTTTTTAACCAAATAAAAAATATATAATACTGCTTTTGTCTAAGAATATCCTCAATAATCCATTGTTCATTATAGAAGATTTGCTAGGAGGATTCCGTAAAATAACACAAAGCATCTATGTGCAGCCACCAATCAGCAGCTACTGAACATATTTTCAGTTGTGCTCGTAAGTTTACATACCCTGGCAGAATTTATGATTTCTTGGCCATTTTTCAGAAAATATGAATGATAACACAAAAACTTTTCTTTCACTCATGGTTAGTGTTTGGCTGAAGCCATTTATTATCAATCAACTGTGTTTACTCTTTTTAAATCATAATGACAACAGAAACTACCCAAATGACCCTGATCAAAAGTTTACAGACCCTGGTGATTTTAGTCACACAAGTTGACACAAAGGGGTTTGAATGGCTATTAAAGGTAACCATCCTCACCTGTGATCTGTGAATGTGGGTTTCATGTCCAATTAACATACTCACCTTTAAGAAAGCATCAATGTCCCCAACAGCTGGAATAAAATCTGGTATGAAAGGCTTTAGTTTGTGGTCTAAATCTATGGTCTGAGGAGTATATCTGGAAAACAAAATGAAAACCAGATTATGGATAAATGTTTTTGTTCCTTCCGTATAGGGATATTGTATGAAACATTATAAAAATAGCATAATTTGCCACCTACTAGGAGAGGTTAAAACATACCCCCCCCCACACACACACACAAACACAATTTAAAAAAAATTAAACAGTGCCCTCATTCTAACTTCCGTATGTCCTAAAAAAGTAATGTAATAAAAAACTCCTCAGTAGCTATCGGGTACAATCACATCAAAGGAGAAAGACCAGGAATGGTTAGGAGAGGTGGAGAGTAAAAACATAAGTAGATACTTGCTGAGATTATAATTGGGGTGTGCATAACTAATATTTTTACTATCGACTAGTTGAAAGCACCCCCTCTTGCCAGAAAATAGGTATTAAATGCGAAATATTTTTAATGTAATTGTAAAATGTTCTCTTTTTAATTTATTTTTAAAACCTAGTCAACACAACAACCCCCAATATGTGAACAAAAAACAAAATCTGCAAAACACGTCCATGCAAGTTTTTATTTAAAAAAAACATCAACTCATATTAGCTATCAGAGTCACATTGCCGTTGTTGTACTGTAAAAGCTGCAATGGATGTTTGTTGCTGTCCTTTTTCTCTGTCGCTACCACTGCAGACGGGTGTTTGTTTTTTAGGTGGCTTAACATGGAAGTCTTGGATTTATTGTACTGCAATTGCACGCCGCAAATGTTGCACTTAACTGCCTTTTCATGTAGTTTTTCAAAATATTTTAAATTTTTTGCAAAATTTGTTTTGTCTACTACGAGTACAAAATAAGACGTCATCATAACTGCCACCAAGTGAGACAATCCGCAATCAGTAGTAGGCTTAGGCTAAGGCCTGGCTACGGCTGTTTTTGACTATTAAAATATAGCAAAATTTAATATCAGTAATCGACTAATGCCGTACTAGTCGAACAATGAGAGACCGATCGACTAATCGATTAGTCGACTAGTCTAACTCAGCCCTAATATTTACACATCTCTGCTTGTATTACAGGCAGATAACATACTAAAGTCTGGGCATCCCTGCTTTAGATTTTCTGAATAAGTAAGAAAATGTACATTATTTTATATTTTCAAGTCTTGTAAGCTCCCAGAAGTTGTATGTTGTTATAGGGGCGCTAATCATTTTTATATACACAAAGTATAGCAAAAATGTCTGCATAAAATGTTTAAAAGTATTATCCTAAAGAGATATGAAACTATTTTTTTTTTCTTTCATGATCATACAATTTTAAGAAAGTTTCCAATTTACCCCTTTTTTTATCAAATTGACTATTTAATTCTCTTGCTATCCAGTGTGGAAAAGCAGGTAGGTAGGCTCAGGAGCATGCATGGTAGCAATTCTAGTAGAATGCTTTTAACAATGTTAAACAATGTGAAAACACTGCTGCTATCTAGTGCTCAAAAGCATTCTTGTAAAACTGTTGCCATATAGTTCTCTACACATGTGCACGCCCTACTAGGGTTGTGCATTTGGATACTTTGTGAGGATCCGAATGCAGAAGTAAGCAGCGGCTCGGTCCCTTTGGATATTTTTGCAGCCGGATTGATTTCTGTAAAGATCCCCACTATAGATCTATGCAAATTGAGATCTTTAAGTGGAGATCTTTTACAGGAATCAATCCGGCAACAAAAATATCCGAAGGGACCGAGGGGCTGCTTACTTCTGCATTCGGATCCTTACCAAGGATCCAAATGCACATATCAAGATAACAAAGTAAATTTGATTATAGAAGTAAATTGGACATGTTCTTAAAATTGTAAGCTCTTTCTAAATGATGAAAAAATGTGGGTATTGTATTACAGGGAAAGAGGCAAAATTGTTTACTATAAGCGAAAAAGTTAGCAGTGGAACACACAGCTCTGTGGGACTGACATTAAAATGTAACTTTTATTATTTATGCTGCATAAAACATAGAGGGGGTCCCCATCTGATGCGTTTCACACAAATTACAGGTGGTTAATCAGAGACCATCTACTTATTTTCATTAAAAAAAAAAAAAGGATAAACAAAGAAATATGGATAAATACATCATCAAAATCTTCTTTATGGCGGTATTTGCAAGAGCTGCTGTGATCACTAAAAAGATTTTAGAGCTAATGCTAGAGGGAGGTTAAGCAGTGAAAGGAGACGAGACATTGAAGACTTTAGCATTAGGAAGATGCAGTTATTGAAGGGTCATTATAGTAAAAATATTACATGCTCTATTTCTTTAGAGCACATGATTTACAGACTAGTGACTCTGCACCTCTGTATTTAACCACCGCAAAGGGGTTAAACACATAGTAGAAGTACCTATTTGGACCAGCAGTGCTCTGCAGGTCCCATGCAAAAAGATTACCCTATAAGCAGCGCTAGTTACACAGCTGAGTTGTGCAAATAGCACTGCTGATAAGAATTTGCATTGTCAATTAAATGAGAACTGATCACAAAAGCCAAATCCCACACATTACCTATGCACCTCCTGTTGCACCATGCAGCTAATCCCAATAAAGCTTCCTATGTGCCACACAGCCCCCATCAGTCATCTTACTGCTCCATATAACCTCTTAATATAATTTAGTGTCTGCTCTGTAAAACTCATACCTGGTTATGTACTGGAACAACTCCTTGATTTCGCTGGTCACTGGAAGATGTGCAAAATCTGCAGGGTCATAACTGGGGATGAGACAGGAATGGTCAACACATGCTACTAAAGAGGATAGATACATCATGCAATGCCTTAAAAGGGACAGTAAAGTTAAAATCCGACAGAGCATGACATTTTAAACCACTTTCCAATTTCTATATAATTTGCTTTGTTTGCTTGGTATCTTTTGTTGAAGAGTAAACCTAGGTAGGCTGATAGGAGCATGCATGTGTCTTTAGCATTCTATAGCAGCAGTGTTTGCAACTATATGTAAAATTACTATAAACATTGTTTCAAAATGCTGCCAAGCGGCTAAAGATGTGTACACTCCTGAGCTCACCTAGGATTGCTCTTGAACAAAAAGGTACCAAGAGAACTAAGCAACATTAATAACAGAAGTAAACTGAAAAGTTTAGTAAAATGTCATGCTCTAGCCAATCCATTTAAGTTACATTTTGTCTTTACTGTTCCTTTTAACCTTATGTCACTCCTTGCAAGGAGCAAACTCAGTGCTTTAGTTATATCATAAGTCCATGTAATAGAAACCCATAGTCGTCATCTTGTTTTCAGATCACACCAAACCAGAAACAGTGCTTTCAATTAATAAATTTAAATGTTGTAAAATATTAAAAGTAACAATCTAGTGATTGAGCAATCATGCTCAGTATACCCATCATGTCAAGATACAATTGGCATTCAGGTGGTTTAGCAGTGGCAAGGATGGATTTGGATTGCAAAAGGTTAATCTCACACATGTAAATGAGCATTTCCCTTACATGGTGAACAAAAGGGTTAATTCAAAAGCATTTTACTGTACCCATAAGACTTGGAAAACTTGCCGACCAATTTGGCTAGAAATAAATAAATAAGTATTTTGGAAGAGAAGATTGATTGTAATTGTCATTGACTTATCAGATGGGCTCCTTTGTAGCAATGCACTACTGGGTCCTAGATGAACTCATCTGGTAAGCCAACGACAAGAAGCATATGTATGTAGCCACCAATCATCACTTAGCTCACAGTAGTGCATTGCTGCTCCTTAGACTACCTATGTATGCTTTCCAACAGAGGGTACAAATAACAGTAAATTGAAAAGTCTTTTGACTGTCATGCTGTAATACTATACATGTTGCCTTTGGGGGTCTGTTCCCATTTACATAAAGCAATTAATTGTCATCTCATAGATAACTCTCTGATATTTGGTGCATGATTAGCTGTAGTTAGTCTTCTCTCACCCCTCGTTAGATGTCCCATGCTCTTCGTCATCATCCTCATCATCATCGTCCCCGTCATCTGTATCGGAGTCTTCATCCTCACTAAACGCCTGAGGGCCCCCACGAATGCCACCCAACTTCCCCAAATCCTTCTTTTTCTTCCCATCCTGAATGATGTTCATAAACCGTACAGACAACAACAAATTATGCTCAGTGTGCTAATGGAATACAGATACATATTAGTATCATTCATAATAACTTTAACACTAAAAAAGAATACAGAACACCATACTGATTGCCTTTTCCGAACTGAAAAAAAAGTTAATGTGTAACCTTCTGTTCGTTAAGCACATGGCTGATTATATAGAAAATAGTGGAAGTAATCATGTATAGTACAGCATACACAGAGTAGAGACACAAAAAGTAACAGAATTCACATACATATGGGCAGAAGACCATTTTGCAGACACAGATTATACTCAATTACCATTGCACTCTCCTCATCACTGCTCGCATCTGCAATATCTCTCACACTGGCCCTGGGCTTTGCAACACCTGAAAGAGGAAAAAGAAATGCATATTCTGGCCATCCCCTTATATACACTTTTCTCATTATGTTAAATTCTCTAAGAGATCTCTCCAGCACCAGAGTATATGTTATTATATGCAGTTGATTCACTAAAGTTCACCCACCTCTATTCTTTAGTGATTCAGCTTCAAATAAAAGTACAAAAAATACTGAAGCTGGAGGGACCTCCAAAGTAAACCGTTTAATTGATGCATAAAAAATGTGCATGGATGCAATGTAAGATCAGCTAATATTTCATGTTTTGCATTGTTCTCCAATCTCAGTACACCTAAGTGTAGATCTACACAACTCAGCCTATATGTGTGATCGAAAAAACATTTAGACATATGTAAACCCTTAGAAAGAATATTTACATCCAGGCCTGAATCTACAGCATCAAAACAATTTGCTCTAAATTGTCTACCCATTATTGTTATTATGATTTATTTGTAAAGTGCCACCTCATTCCATAGAGCAGGGCACATGTGCAATAACAAAGACTCATGGTAAGAAGTAATGTACAGATATGTTTGTTTATACAATCTGGGTAAGATCCAAGATCTATAGGGCATAGATCAATAAACCTTCTTGTTAAGCACAAGGTCTGTGTAACCCTTGCACAGAAGTATGCATGTTAGGATTCACAAGCCTAGACCTTTACAGTATTCAACTCCAATCACCTGGGTTTCTGGGAGTTGGCGAGTAAACACTTGCAACCTCTTCTGAGTCATTGATTTCAAGGGTTTCGTCATATGGCTGGTTTTGGACTATCTTGGTCTAAAAACAGAGATAAATTCATACACTGTGAAGTGTGAACCTCTTGGGAATAAGTATGTAAAAACCAAGTACACTGACCTAGCCTTATTAAAGGTCAACTCTCTCTGACCTCTCGCTTGTCCTGAAATCTCTGCCTGAATACATTTGTTGCCACCAAGTCAAAGCTATGAGTTCCAAGGTTTCGCGTAGCTATCTCAGGATAGATCATCACCCCATAATCCTTCCAACAACCCAGTAAACCTTGTTATTAAGCTCTCTTGACCATGAACACTTTTAAACCTCTCATTAACCTCTTCCTTTAACCTATCTTCTCTATGGGTTTTCTTTTCTCAAATCAGCTATTTATCCCTCACTCATGTTTCCAGTAAGCCTTCTAACCTATTATGCATTTTCTCATCTTGTTTTTGCCCAGTCACTTTATCACAGATAATTGCTCCAGACACCACTTTTTCTTGCATAAAACCGACAGTATCCCCACTTATCTACTCACCCACTTCTTTCATGATAAAGCCACTTATATATCCTCTCGAAATTCCTGCCCAAAGTGATCTGTCTTTCGTAAAGACCCCCCTTTTTATTACCTGCAATCGCAGCCCCTCTGTCTCAGAATCCGCCATCCTCTACCTTTCATCCAAACTCCTACCTCATCATAACAACTATCTTGTCTCTATAGAAACTACTGTCACATTTCCGCCCTTGAACACCTCCATACACAACACACTTCCGCCCACAAAGACTAATGAGCTACTCTGCCCATACAGAACGTAGTACGTACTCAAGCAGTACTTCCGCTTTTACTTGACATAAGCCCCATACTTCCGCCGTCATATGAAGTAACAATTTCACATTTCCGTCCTTACACAAACACTTGACTCAATTTCGTCGTCGTGTTTACCATAGTAAAGACAGTTACGCCCGAAACAATCTACTCATTTCCTGTAGTTAAGCGTCACTTCTATACTTTCTCCTTCAGATTCGTAGCCACAACCAACAAGGAACTATAGAGTAGGCAAAATTATCAGAACGTCCATGTTCTATTAATAATTTTCTTACCGCAGAATATAAATTGCGCCCCCCAGTGGTCATTATATGAAAAGTAGGCATAGTATTCGAATTCGTACAAAATCTCTGTTGTGGATTTTGCGGAAAAGCGTGATTGGGTTTCCTGTATGTAGGGCTCTAGGCTGTCATCAGCCCCCTTAAATTTTATATATATATATATATATATACACAAAATACAAACCCCAAAGCACATATTAAACAAAATAAAAAACGTAAAATTACAGAAAAAAAAATAAAGCTATCCAAAATAAAAAAGTTAAACCTAAACTAATACCCTATAACTATAAAAAAATCCCCCTAAAAATAAAAACACCCCCTAATCTAATACTAATCTACCAATAGTCCTTAAAAGGGCTTTTGTAGGGCATTGCCCTAAGTTAAACAGCTCTTTTACCTAAACAAATGACCAATTACCCTCTAACCGTAACCCCCCCCCCCAGCCACCAAACCCCCCAAAATAAAAAAACCTAACATTAAAAAAAAAAACATAAGCTACCCATTGCCCCTAAAGGGGCATTTGTATGGGCATTGCCCTCAAAAGGACATTCAGCTCTTTTACTGCCCAAAAAACCTAATTAAAAAAAAAAGCCTAAGACTAAGTCCCAAATAGTTACTCACCGTTCCTGAAGTCCGGCGGAGAAGGTATTCTTCCAAGCAGCTCCATCATCTTCTATCTTCAACTGGAATGAAGGTGGCACAGAACTGTTTTCCCCATTGCGTGGATCCTCAGCAGCGGTCCTCAACGGCGGTGGTCCTCGGCGGTGTGGAGGCTCCTTTTCATCCGATGTCCATCGTACACTGAAGATTGAATGCAAGGTACCGCATTCAATTTGGGGTACCTTGCATTCCTATTGGCTGAAATTTTGAAATCAGCCAATAGGATTAGAGCTACTGAAATCCGATTGGCTGTTCAAATCAGCCAATAAGATTTAAGTAGCTCTCATCCTATTGGCTGATTTCAAAATTGCAGCCAATAGGAATGCAAGGTACCCCAATAAATATGGGGTACCTTGCATTCAATCTTCAGTGTTTTCGACGGACGATCTCATTAAGAGGAGACTCCATGCCGCTGAGGACCACCGCCGCTGAAGGCCGTGGCTGAGAACTGCCACTGAGGATCGGTGCATCAGGGAAGCCAGATCCGCACCTCCGCTCCGTGCCACCTTCGCTCAGATGAAAATAGAAGATGATGGAGCCGCCTGGAAGAAGACCTTCTCCGCCAGACTTCAGGAATGGTGAGTACCTATTTGGGGCTTAGTTTTAAGATTTTTAATTTTTTTATTTTTAATTTTAGGAATTTAATGGGCTGCAAAGGAGCTGAATGCCCTTTTAAGGGCAATGCCAATACAAATGCCCCTTTAGGAGCAAGTTTAGTTTTTTTTTAGTGTTAGTTTTTTTTATTTTGAGGGGTTTGGTGGGTGGGTGTTTTTTACTGTTAGGGGGACTTAGTATTTTTTAAATGTAAAAGAGCTGTTTAACTTAGGGCAATGCCCTACAAAAGGCCCTTTTAAGGGCTAATGGTAGTTTAGTTTAGGGGGGGGGGTTTATTTTGGGGGGTCTTTTTTATTTTCATAGGGATTAAGTTAAAAAAAATATTTTTCATAATTTTTTTAATTTTTGTCTGTAATTTTAGAGTTTATTATTTTTTGTAATTTTAGATTTTTTTAAATTTAATGTTAGGTTTTATTATTTTAATTGTAACTTAGCATTGGGGTTAATTTAGGGGGTGTTAGGTTAGGGGGCTTAGTAATTAAATTAGTTATTTGCGTTGTGGACGTTTAGGCGTTGTTTGGCAGTTTAGGGGTTAATAGGTTAATTAGGTTTATTGCGATGTGGTGGGGTTGGCGGGTTAGGAGTTAATAGGTTAATTAAGTTTATTGCAATGTGGGGGTTTGGCGTTTTAGGGGTTTATTGGTTAATTAGGTTTATTGCAATGTGGGGGGTTGGCGGTTTAGGGGTTAATATTTGAATTATGTTATTTGCGTATTAGGGGTTAATTATTTTGCAATGTGGGGGTTTGCGGTTTAGGTGTTTGTTAAAGGGACACTGTACCCAAACATTTTCTTTTGTGATTCAGATAGAGCATGAAATTTTAAGCAACTTTTTAATTTACTCCTATTATCAAATTTTCTTCATTCTCTTGGTATCTTTATTTGAACTGCAAGAATGTAAGTTTAGATGCCGGCCCATCTTTGGTGAACAACCAGGGTTGTCCTTGCTGATTGGTGGATAAATTCATCCACCAATAAAAAAGTGCTGTCCAGAGTACTGAAACCAAAAAAAAAGCTCAGATGCCTTCTTTTTCAAATAATGATAGCAAGAGAACGAAGAAAAATTGATAATAGGAGTAAATTAGTTGCTTAAAATTGCATGCTCAATCTGAATCACGAAAGAAAATTTTTGGGTACAGTGTCCCTTTAATATATCGTGCGGGAGGTTAGTTTTTTTTTGTTATACTTAGTGCGGGCGGTTACGTGTTTTTTATTATTTCTTGTGGGCAGTTACGTGGTTTTTTTTCGTTATTTTGTGCACGCGGTTGCATGTTTTTTTTGGGTTTTTTAAGGCTTCAGGTTTGCCTACGCTGCATCCAGGTGGATTCCGAAAATGGCAGCCCTGCCATTTTCGAAATCCACCTGAAAGCAGCTTCCCTGCATCCAGGGGGATTCTTTTGGCTGCGTGCGCAGCCAACATTCTTTTGGCTGTCTCACGTAGTCAACATTCTTTGAGGATGCATGCGTAACTGGCGACGGACGCTTTACAAACACGATTATGGTATATATATATATTTAATCCAATATGAAGGCAAATGCACTCTCTGGAATTAAATCAAAGTGATTTTATTGCTCAGACGTCTGAGGAAGGGGTGAAGATCCCGAAAACATTTACGCAATATAAAATCACTTTGATCTCGCACGGAATTTGTAAGGTTTGATTTGGGCTACTTCTACCTCTTTGAACCTGCACACTCACTATGCTCGTTGGAGAAACGTTTTGGACACTCAGCCAGAGAGGCTCTCTGGCTGAGTGTCCAAAACGTTTCTCCAACGAGCATAAGAGAGCTGGTCGACTTCTAACTGTCCAGCCTGCTCCCCCTGCACTGTTGAAGTGCTTGGAAATTTGTGAGTAAGTTTCTAGCCTTGTTGTATCGTTATCCTTGGTTGAAGTTATCACACCATTTGGGCGCCCTCTTTCCTTCTTGTTTTTCGGTTCGGGACTCATGTTTGCACAGGAGTTCGTTTGAAGAGGAAGCAACCAATCTGATCATCACTTGGTTATTTAAGTGGACTTTTTTATTTTATCACATTTTACCAGATCATATTTTTGTGTCTGTCATATGGTATTTGTATGTTGTTTTATTTACTTTAGTCTCACTATCGTTTGGTTCATCCAGCACTTTCTTGTAGGAGGCCTTCAAAGAAGAAGACGAAGAGGTAGACAGATACCTCCAAGGGTTTGAGGCGCAGTGCGAACTGCAGGGCATTGCCAGTGCCAACCGAGTTATCCTCCTGCTTGGAAAGCTATCTGGGTGAGCCCTTGAGGCCTTCCATGACCGGGTGATGGAGCGCATCCTAGCCCAGTATGCTATCTTGCCGGAGGCTCACCGGCTGAAGTTTCGAGGACTCAGGAGACAAGAGGGGCAGCCTTTTAAGGAGTGGACGCACCGGTTCACCCTCTCCTTGGACTATTGGTTCACAGGCTGCCAAGTAACCACCTTGGCCGAAGACACCCAGCTCATTCTGCTTGAGCACTTCTATGTTCACTCCCCGCGGGAGGTACGAGAGTGGGTCAGGGATCAGAAGCCCGAGACAGCTGACCAAGCCGCTGTCCTGGCTGACCAGTACCTGGATGCTAGGCGTCAGGTACGACCTGAGCCTCGCCCGGTGAGCCTATCCACTACAGCCTCCGCTCGCCCACCAGTGGCTCCCTGGTACCCCCAGACCCAGCAGGCACCATCCCACCCCACCGGGCCCAGCTTACCCGGCGGTGCTATGAATGCAATCAGACGGGTCATACCTTAGCCTACTGTCCGGCGGCGGGAAAAGCAAGAAATTACCCCCCAGCTCAATGGACCATAGCCCCTGCTGGGTGCTACAGGGCTGCCGCCCACTGTTTGGAATCAGAGGGCCCAGCTGACTATGCCAATTGGGCAGAAGAAGAGGTTGGGGTCCTACATGAGGTGGACCCTGTACAAGCCGTGACAGGCAACAACCGCCTGCACCACCACCAGGTAGTCTGGATCTACGGCAGGCAGGCACAGGGGGCCACTGTTACCCTTGCCCAGCCACACGTGGCTCCTCCTACCCTGACCTCTGACCAAATCCCCTGGGCGTCCCCCACGACTTCGCCCAGGAGACCTTGACAGACCCGACCTTAGCTCCCTACCGTGCCCAGACAGGGACCGACCCAGGTGGCCTGAGAGGGGACCGGTTTGAATGGGAGAAGGAACTCCTGTACAGAATTACCGAGAGGGGGGGAGACAGGCAGATGCCCAAGCACCATCTGGTGGTACCACAAAAGTATTGGTACGAACTGCTGCGTATAGGGCACGACATTCCCCTGGCAGGACATCTAGGAATCACAAGGACCCGCCACGGACTGAATCAGACCTTCTTCTGGCCAGGGGTCACAGGGGACTTTAGACAGTACTGTAGGACCTGTGACGTTTGCCAGAGAGTAGGCAAGACTGGAGACCACTCCAAGGCCTCCCTACACCGCCTCCCTATCATTGACAAACCCTTCAGCAGGGTATCTGTGGACATTGTTGGACCCTTGCCCAGTCCCAGTCCCTCCGGGAAGAAGTATATCCTGACCTTGATAGACTATGCCACCCGAAAGCCGGAGGCCATTCCCCTGGCTAATATCCAGGCAGATACAGTATCCAATGCGCTGCTCTGGATATTTGCCAGGGTGGGTTTTCCCTGGGAGATCATCTCTGACCAGGAAACCCAGTTCACTGCTGAGCTCACCCAGCAGCTATGGAGGCTTTGGGGGATAAAACCCCTGCAGTTGCTCAGAACGTTCTGGGCCTCTCACAAAGACTGGGAACGATACCTGCCGCACCTCCTGTTTGCTTACAGGGAGTCCACTGGGTTCTCCCCCTTTGAGTTAGTATATGGCCGGAGGTTGAGGGGGTCCCTAGACTTGCTTAGAGCCCACTGGCAAGGATCAATTGGGGAAGAAGGACACTCCATAGTGGGATATGTCCTGGAGTTCAGGGACCGCCTGAAAGACCTCGCCACTAGGGTACGAGAGAACCTTCAGGTCGCCCCAACATAGCCAGAAGCGGTGGTACGACCGAAATGCCCGTAACCGCACTTTAGATATAGGGCAAAAGGTCCTAGCCCTAAAGCCTGTCAAAACATACAAGCTACAGGCTTCCTGGCAGGGACCCTACCGACTGGTAGAGCAACTCTGCAATATGACCTTCCTGGTAGCCAAATGTTCAGATGAACGGGTCCGCCGGACCTTTCATGTGAACATGCTGAAGGCATACCAGGAGAGGCAGGAGGAGGTAGCCGCCATATGTGCTCCGGCCATGGAGGACTCAGAGAGCCTCCCCATGCCGGAGCTACCCAAGCCGAGTAGGACACCCACTGGTGTAAGGGACATAAAGCTAGATGAGAGGCTAGCGACAAAGCATAAAGAGCAGGTCAGGCAGGTCTTAAAGGGCCAACAAGACATGTTCTCCACTGACACTGGGTACACCCCGGTAGCAGTGCACCGAGTGGAGCCCCCGGGGCAGGCACGCCTCCGGCAGCCGTAGTAATGGGTCCCCGACTAAGTTAGGGAACGTATATACAGCAAGCTCAGGGAAATGCTGGACCTAGGTGTTATTGCATGTCCAAAAGTCCCTGGGCATCCCCGGTGATCCTGGTCCCCAAGGGGGGTCACACGGTTCTGCGTAGACTATCTTAAGCTCAATGACAGAACCACGACCAATGCCTACCCCATGCCCAGGGTGGATGACTTCCTAGACCGCATCGCCCATGGCATCTTCCTGACCACCCTAGACCTCTGCAAGGGGTACTGGCAAATTCCCCTGGAGCCGGAATCTGTTCCGAAGTCAGCCTTCATCACCCCATTCGGCCCATACCAGTTTAAGGTCATGCCGTTTGGGATGAAGAATGCTCCGGCGACATTCCAGAGGATGATAGATCGCCTCCTTGATGGCCTCCAGGATTATGCCTGCGCATACCTGGATGACATAGCGATCTATAGCGATACATGGGAGGATCACCTGGTCCATCTGGGTACTGTCCTGGACTGCATTGAGGCTGCAGGTCTGACACTCAAGTCAGACAAATGTATGGTAGGGCGCTTGGAGGTCCAGTATCTTGGGCACTGGGTAGGCTGCGGAATGAAGTGGCCGGAGCCGGCCAAGATTGAGGCAGTTGCCAGCTGGCCAACCCCCAAGACCCAGGTCCAAGTTTTTCTAGGGACGGCAGGGTACTACCGCAAGTTCGTCCCAAACTATAGTGCCCTGGCCAAACCCCTGACCGACCTGACCCGCAAACAGTTACCCAAACATGTCCTGTGGTCCCCAGTGTGTGAAACAGCCTTCCAAAACCTTAAGACCGCTCAAGCCTCTGCCCCTATCCTGGCGGCTTCTAACCTGTCCAAACGTTTTTGTATCCATACAAATGCCTCCATGTTTGGGTTTGGAGCAGTACTAAGCCAGGTGGATGAGGAGGACCACGAGTACCCCGTAGCCTACATTAGTAGGAAGCTATTGCCCAGATAAGTAGGTTATGCGGCGGTGGAAAAGGAGTGCTTGGTGCTGGTATGGGCCCTTAAGTAGCTTCAACCGTACCTGTATGGAAGGGCCTTCACCGTCCTTATGGATCACAACTCGGCTCAACCGAGTTTCTGGGGACAATGGACGCAACCGAGTTTCTGGGGACAATGGACGACTGTTGCGGTGGAGCCTAGCCTTGCAGCCCTTAAATTTCACAATTCCGTACCCGCCGGAGAAAAGCTATGGGAATGCTGATGGACTTTCCTGACAAACTGAATTGGAATAGCTCCCCGGACAGCCCCAGGCCGACCCGTGTGTGGATCTAGCTAGGTCTGCCAGACCTTTCAGGGGGGGTAGCACTGTCATGGATACCAGGCTGCCAAGGCTACCCCCCACCCCCCCTACTACCTGGCTCCCTCCTTTTTACATCACTTTTGGCCTTTTCATGGCTTACACAATCTCCCAGACTCTTCCCATGATAGATACCAGCTACCCCAATTGGGGAGCTCTGCCAAAAGGGTCCTGCTTCCTCCCCTGAGCCTGCAGCTATATAGCTGCAAAAGTGATTGTAGCAAGTAGCCCACTCAAATAACCAGACAAGACCAGTATTCAGGTGAAACAAGAACTGCCTTTATTGGAAAACATACTCTGCTTATATACACACAGAAAGGGTCTTATCTGACTCCCAGATCTCCCACCATTCCCGCCCCTCCAGACAGTCCGGCGCCTAAATAGGAGCCACAGTCCCATAGAGTCCCCACAGTACTTAGGTCACGGTTTCAGGGTGATCCTGAGGGAGTGGCACTTCCAGGGTCTCATTGGAAAGCTCTCGGTCCCCAGATGCCGCAGTCCAAAAAACGGCATGATCAGTTACTGGGGACCGGAGTTATAGCCTGGTAAAGATTTGGAGGTGGGGGTGTCCAAAATCCCCAGTTCCCAAGAGAGCTCCCTCCTGGCAATCACCCCACCTCTGGTCCTCCCTAGGGGCTACCAATACCCAAAAGAGCGGAGCTCTGGGTCAAAGGGCCGCTGGAGCGACCTGGGGAAAAGGTTAGCGGGTGTCTGGGGTGATGCGGACGACCGGCAGTTCCAGGAGCCCGGCCAGCTGAAGAGGGGTTAAGCGGTCAGAGATCAGCTCGCGGCCAGCTAGAAGTTCTAGGAGCCTCGCAAGCTGAAAAGGGTTTTCATGGTCAGGGATCAGCTCTTTTGTGAGGAGGTACAAACAATAAAGTAGCAATATTAAAAGTCTGGGAGATCGCAGAAGCCCTGAGAAGGCCAAATCTGTTGTAATAATTTGTGTGCCCGTAAGTAGGGGGATGGGGGATAGCCTTGGCAGTCTGGTATCCGTGACACTTTCTATTGCTTGTTTCGTGGTTTATACATCCTCACGGAAGAGCTGATCTCTGACTGCCTAACCCCTCTCCAACTGGCTGGGCTTCTGGAACTGTTGGTCAGCCACATCACCACAGACACCCGCTAACCTATACCCCAGGTTGCTCCAGAAGCTCTTTGCCCCAGAGCTCCGTTCTTTTGGAGATTGGTACCCCCTAGGTAGGGCAAGAGGTGGGGTGATTGCCGGAAGGGAGCTACGTTGGGAACTTGGGATTTCGGACCCCCCTACAACTCCTACTTCCCCTGGCTTTTCTGGTGTACGTTTCATCACCAGCAGCTCCGGCCCCCAACCAGAGATCGTGTCGCTTTTTGGACTGTGGCATCTGGGGACAGAGGGCTTTCCAACGACACTCTGGAAGTGCCGCCTCCCCTCGGGATCACCCCAGAATAACTACCTCTATACCACTGGGACTCTATGGGACTATGGACACAATGGGGGCACCAGCCTGTCTGTAGGGGTGGGAATGGCGGGAGATCTGGGGGTCAGATAAGACCCTTATTAAGATGAGCTGGGTGTATATAAGTGTGTGTATTTCACAATAAAGAATGTTCTTGTTCCACCTGAATAAAGGTTCTGTCTGGTTATTTGGGTGGGCTCTGGCTATAATGACTTCTCTCCGCTCTATAGCTGCAAGTTCCAGGGACAGGAAGGACCTTCTTGGCGGAGCTACCCAGTTGGGGTAGTCGGTGTTCGTCACAATATATATACATATATATATATATATATATATATATATACACACTTTTTAATGCAGTACAAACTTCAATTTTTTTTTGTAAATCCTCATGCCACAAGGTCCTGACCTCTAGGTGGTCTGCCAGTGGTGGTTCTAGGGCATTATTACTCATACTCAACATTTATTGGTCTTGTGGATGGTAAAAAAATGTAACATAAAGTAAGAACTCTGGTTGTCATCATTGATTAGAAAGAAATATGTTTTTTCTTTTAAAGGTATACTGTTATCTCCAAAGAGGGAAGCTAAGGTGAAAACAGCAAGTTTCCTTTAAAATTACATAAAAGTCCTCATTTAGTGTAAAAACAGTTTAAAATTGCATACATGTTTAAGCTTAAAAATATACTACATTTAAATGAGTTTTGTTTCTGTTGAAGACCTCAGAAGTACAACTTCCTTCTAAATGTGTAATTACATATTAGCTCTAAGCTTGCTGCAGGTATATCTATAGCTAATCTATAGCCAATATGGCAGTAATCCACTGAACAGTGCTCCTGGAGGGCAGTGGGAAGTGCCACGGGCAGCAATGTGTTATGTGCTTTAGAAAGGAACAACTCTGGAGTTTCAAAGAAGGTATTTGTACGTTATGGTCAGCTGCCTTTCAGAAGTGTATATATGTCACAAGGTCCTGGTTTGTAAGCACCATGTTGTTGACATAAATATACGTCCAAACAGTCTAAAGTTTTGTGCACTTTTGAGTGTTTCCTACAGCCTGGGTTATAGTTCACATAGAAGTTGCCTTTCAGGATCCCAAATATTATCAATATTATCAATTACCCAAAAGCAGAAGTTTGTCTTTCCATTGACACTTTATAAAAGCTAAGGATCTGATTTCAATCAATAGTTAATATTCACTTAAATAATCTTGAAAACGACCCATATCGGGTTGAAATGCATTGACGGGTCAGTTGCCTTCAGTATTGTCAGGGTGAGTCTCTTAATAGCGGAGTAGGGCCGAAACTTTTATTGGTCAGACATGCTGCACTATTTCTGGTTCTTATTATCTTTTAGAAGGAATGGGAGTCCTGGGTGACCTGGATGTCAGTATTGAAGTTTTTCAGGATTGATTATTGGATCATTGGGACTTTGATAAGAGTTATTTCCTCTTAGGGGGTCAAGTGATCTCTTGCCAACTTTTTAAGCACCTTGTGGGACTTCTATTAATATACTTTTTATTAATTATTTATAATATTATATGAGTCATTTGTTACAAAGTATGAGGGGATTTTGTTTTTTTAATGTTGTATAAGTTAATTTTAAATTGTAAGTTTGTGCACAAATTTTCACTTGTATTCTGTATGACTATTTTATTGTGAGATTATTAAAGTGAATATTAACTATTGATTGAAATCAGATATTTAGCTTTTATAAGGTGTAAAGCCATTATTAGCGCTTTTCCTTTTAAGTAATTGATGATATTTGGGACACATAGAAGTAGCCAATCAGCTCCCTGCATTTTTGCATACAGACACTACAGTCAAATGAGCCAATAAGAGAGGCTGTAACAAATACAGCTAGCAAAATATACAAGTAAATCAATGGTCTCTGACAAACAAAATACCCTTGGTTGTTATGTCAGTATTTGGCCGGGTTATAATACAATTTATTTAATAATTATTCTTTAAAACAAACCCCCAATAAAATACATATATAAAACAATTAAAATCAATATTTTATTCCTAAATTCTTTATATTAGTTAAAGTTATAAACACATTAAATTATATTTATAGAAACCAGATATGAATCAAATGATCCACACTTATGCTGTTATAATATTCTATACAAAGATCATAAAAATATACCTTTACAATTTACCTTATTTACAATGAACACATTAAAATACCACAATAAACTACCAGAATCTTCTGTTATTAACCAATAACTCTAGTTCAATGTCCAATATGGAATACCAACTTACTATGCTTAATTTATAACTACCAGGGATTTAATCACAATAACCAGTTTATGTAAAGTTCTGAAAGAGTTCACTGTAATGACTGACTTATAAATCTGGAGTGTAAAACCCTGTCTAGTAAATAAATTATTTAGCAATAATGACTAGTTAAACTACACAGGACTATGAACATGAGCTTAAAATACAAATTGAGCCCTTTTAAAATTACTAACTTCAATTAACTGTAGCAACAATTAATGTATTTGCTTTAAAATATTATATTATAGTCACTGCCATACATTAGAACATAACCAAATGATTATTCAGTTTCCAGAATTTCTTGTGGGTCATCTATGGAGGGTTTACTCACAATGTGCAAAGGTATAGACCTCAAGAATTGTTAATCTTTCTTTGTTCAAGAAAGTGTCCCCAAAAATGGCAGAGAATATACTTGGCAATGAAGTCTATGTATTTTTCTCTCCAAAAGTTAATGCTTCTTTGAGTCTGTCTGTATCCTCTTGTCTTAGAGTGTGTATGCCTCTTTATCCAAAAATAAAGAAAGCCTTCTCCTTTTCCTTAATCACTCCCACAGAATTTTGATAGGCCCTCGAAGTTTGTCTTTCCATTGGCCCTAATGGAGCTTGTCTCTGATTCGCTCTGGGATCTGAAAATCTCATAGGCTATTTGGTTTGGCATATGTTTTAAACAGTCAATTCATTTGGCTGTCATACCAGTTTTAATCCCCTAGGGGACAGCAGACAAAGACAAACAGTTTCATTCAAATATTGCTGCAGTTCAATTATCTAACCTATAAAATGTTTATTTTATTTACTATAATTTTCAGTATTAATAAACTTATCTGGCCTTTATATATGGGACCCTATAGTGTCATTCTCTCTGATTATTTTAATATTAAACATGATTATACTTCTAGTAATCATATTAATAAGCAACTCACTGTTAACCATCCTTCTTTACAGTATATTAATTAAATGAATACAGTATATTTCACGTTTCTAATAATTTTGAATGCATGAAAAAACAGATGTAGGTCTGAAATGAAAGAAATTTGTTACAAAGTATGAGTGGATTGTTTTTTTAATGTTGTATGAGTTAATTTTAAATTGTAAGTTTGTGCATACATTTTCACTTATATTCTGTATGACTATTTTATTGTGAGATTATTAAAGTGAATATTAACTATTGATTTAAATCAGATATTTAGCTTTTATAAGGTGTAAAGCCATTATTAGCGCTTCTGCTTTTAAGTAATTGATGATATTTGGGACACATAGAAGTAGCCAATCAGCTCCCTGCATTTTTGTTTACAGACACTACAGTCAAATGAGCCAATAAGAGAGGCTGTAACAAATACAGCTAGCAAAATACACAAGTAAATCAATGGTCTCTGACAAACAAAATATCCTTGGTCGTTATGTCAGTACAGTATATGGCCGGGTTATAATACAATTTATTTAATAATTATTCTTTAAAACAAACCCCCAATAAAATGCATATACAAAACAATTAAAATCAATATTTTATTCCTAAATTATTTATATTAAAGTTATAAACACATTGATTCATATCTGGTTTCTATAAATATAATTCAAATGATCCACATAAAGATCATAAAATTTACCTTTACAATTTACCTTATTTACAATGAACACATTAAAATACCACAATAAACTACCAGAATCTTCTGTTATTAAACAATAACTCTAGTTCAATGTCCAACTTGGATTACCAACTTACTATGCTTAATTTATAACTACCCTGGATTTAATCACAATAACCAGTTTATGTACAGTTCTGAAAGAATTCACTGTAATGACTGACTTATACATCTGGAGTGTAAAACCCTGTCTAGTAAATAAATTATTTAGCAATATTGACTAGTTAAATTACACAGGACTATGAACATGAGCTTAAAATGCAAATTGTGCCCTTTTAAAATTACTAACTTCAATTAACTGTAGCAACAATTAATGTATTTGCTTTAAAATATTATATTATAGTCACTGCCATACATTAGAACATAACCAAATGATTATTCAGTTTCCAGAATTTCTTGTGGGTCATCTATGGAGGGTTTACTCACAAAGTGCAAAGGTATAGACCTCAAGAATTGTTAATCTTTCTTTGTTCAAGAAAGTGTCCCCAAAAATGGCAGAGAATATACTTGGCACCAAAGCCTATGTATTTTTCTCTCCAAAAGTTAATGCTTCTTTGAGTCTATCTGTATCCTCTTGCCTTAGATTTTGTATGCCTCTTTATCCAAAAATAAAGAAAGCCTCCTCCTTTTCCTTAATCACTCCCACAGAATTTTGATAGGCCCTCGGAGCTTGTCTTTCCATTGGCCCTAACAGAGCTTGTCTCTGATTTGCTCTGGGATCTGAAAATCTCATAGGCTATTTGGTTTGGCATATGTTTAAAACAGTCAATTCGTTTGGCTGTCATACCAGTTTTAAGCCCATAGGGGGCAGCAGACAAAGACAAAACAGTTTCATTCAAATATCGCTGCAGTTCAATTATCTACAGGGCCGGTGCTAGGATTTTTGGCCACACAGGCGAGGATACATTTTGCGCCCCCCCCCCAAATTACATACCATTGCTGTTTTTTACAAAATGTTACAAAGATGTATTTAAAAAAAAGAAAATATAATTTCCCATTACCCCATAAAATTATATATATACATACACACACACATATATAACAGTCTCTACCTCTATATTGCTCCTCCGACTGTTTCCATCCGGTCGATCAAAAAAACAAAGGGGTTCAGCTGTTACCCCAGTGTTGCTGCTGCTTTTTTGATCGACCGGATGGAAACAGTCGGAGGAGCAATATAGAGGTAGAGACTGTTAACCCCTGTACCAAAGTCGAGTTTGGACACTGCATGAACGCTAGGGTGAGTGCAAATATTCATCTTTATCTGCAGCAGAAAAAAAGCCGGATTCAACAGTGTGAAGAGTCAAAGGCAATGTGCGGACCATCCAAGGATGGGTCAGGTGAGAAAGGAGTTATCCCTGATGCAGGTATCCGTGTGCCGTCTCTAAATTGTTGCTTTTTCTGGAAGTAGCTGCCAAAGCCACCCTAGCGTTTTGATATAATTGATCAATATAAGTGTGACAACTAGACTGTTCTATTACATACTGGACAGTATATGGAACTACATACAGGGGTTACACAACTTTAGCAGCTCCCTCTTATTGTATACAGCTTTCCTCTGTTTACTCAGTATTATCATCGAATAGGAGGATTATAAGTAAATGTCCTGGCTACTAGCTAACTATGTGCACTTCTGGAAGTTCATTAATGCACCAAAATTATTTCCCTTTGGACATTATTATTTCACTTACCTCCCGGGATGGTAATCAAAAGAGGCTATATTACTAGTCTATCTGTGTCGACACATTAGTATCTGTGGTTATTACTTTATTTATGTGTTTAATATTATTTTATTATTTTTGAGGTATTGCTTCTTAGAATTTAGCAGTGTTGAATAAAAGGTGTGATTCAGCACAGGTCACTGTATCAGTGTGTATTTTTCTCGGTGCCTAATTGTTCCCCATTCTCTGGAGTTTTCTAAATTGCCATTTATTAATCAGTGCAGGCTATAGTAGACTTGCGGTTTTTTAACCACTTTCTCTCCTAGTTCTTTATTCTATACGACACTACTGTCCAGCACCCCTGGTCTGCTACCTACTAAAATTGCAGATCAGGGTTGATTATCTTGGCCTATATGTAAAATGGTGCTGTGAGATATTTCTCTTTCACTATATATATATATATATATATATATATATATATATATATATATATATACAAATCGTTCGTGGGAAACGGCACTCGCCAGCTAATCATCCACCAGGTGCTCGGCAAAGTAAATACATATAGTAGAGAAGAACTGGATCCAACGGACGGCCTCCGTTGTTAGATGTGATCCAAGAACAGCCGGCACACAGGAAAATTTTTCAAACTCCGATTTATTCACAAAAAAGAGAAACCAAACGTTTCGGCTCTATCGTGAGCCTTTTTCAATGGTATACAGACCGGATAGTGTGAACCTACATCCTCCACCCCTAAATACCAACCCAACACATAGTGATAGCCAATCAGCTTGCAAAGTGGAGCCGCTCCCTCCCGCGTACCTCAAACACACCTGGACATCCAAAACCAGCTGATTCCCAACACGCGCGTCACGACGTCATCACGGCATAGCGCGCTGTGTGGGAATGTCTGTGTCACAGGTATCCATGGCAAGCATCGGGTAAACACATACCTCCGGTTGTCATGGTGATGCGTACGAGACGTCGCAGCAGCAGCAAAACATCTGATGGGCGTAAATGTACAGTGACATAGTGGTAAACAAAAACAAGAGCCCAAGATAAGAGCCCCATACAAACATTAGTGCAGCAACTTATGACATAAAAACAGGTATCTATAATACTGGTAATTAGCCACAATTTGTAGACAATAACTAATCAAGCTACAAAAACCAATGATTCAACATATATCACAGCCCTCTATACCCAATCTGGTATCAGGGCTTGTGGGCTGTAGCTGAAAACTCGAAGCTAAAAATGCTAAAGAGATTCATTAACATAGTATTGGCATCGTACTCCAAAGGCGTAGGTAGAAACATATTGTAACCGGATGACTCCCCTAGTGTCCATGGTTATTTGTAACAGCAGCCAAAGTCTATATTGGCATTCAATCCTCGGGGTGTTACTGTGTCCAAGGTGAAAATCCACCGGGCCTCCAGTTTCAGCAGTGCTCGTCCTCTGTCCCCCCCTCGCCTATGACGAGGGACATGATCAATAAGAATTACTCGTAGTGAAGCAACACTGTGGCCAGCTTCCAAAAAGTGGCGTGCCACCGGCTGTTCTGACCGTCCCTTATCGATGGCCTGACGGATCGCCGTCTTGTGGTTGGCCAGACGTTCCTTGAATGGTGTCACGGTTTTTCCAATGTAATATTTGGAACATGGGCATATGATAGCGTAAATCACAAAATCCGTGGAGCAGGTGAGTCTATATTTAATTTTATACCTCTTGTTGTTGTGAGGATGTTGGAAGGTGGTCCCTGCTAGGAGATTATTGCATGTGACACAGCTGCCACATTTGTAGCAACCCGGTTTTCCTCTATTCAGCCACATCTGTTTTTCATAGCAGTGTGTAGGGTCGCTTAGCACCAGCAGGTCCCTCAGATTACTTGCTCGTTTGTACACCACCCTTGGTTCCGGCATATCCTTGAAGGGAAGGCTTGTGTCCTTGGACAACATAAGCCAATTCTTATTAATCACCTCCTGCGTAAGCCTCGATCCTGGGGTGTAGGTAGTTATAAAATTCAGTCGTTTAGGTTGTTCACGCCTAACTCTTTTGGTGGTGGCCAAGTCCTGAGTTAAATCCAGTGCCTTACAGCATTGTTGTTCTATCAGCGTTGGTGGGTAGCCCCTCTCCAAGAATTTTTCAGACATTTCAATCAACTGTTTTTCCTTACGGGAGTCATCCGTGTTGTTACGGA